>NW_005841940.1:2078757-2083440 GCF_000455745.1 Alligator sinensis
TTTCATGGCCCTACATTTTTCTCCTCCTCTTCCGAATCATCTCATCATGTCCTCTGCCTCCATCTCAAAGGAAAGAGCAGAAGACAGGTAGGGCCTGATTTTAATCTGATTCGCACCAGTATAAGTCAAAAGTAACTGATCATAGTCACACCAGTGAGAAGAGAATCGGACCTCCCAGGGAAAAACAGATGAACCAACATGCTTACCATTTCTCCACCAGCACCTTGCAGGCTTTGGCTTGTGCAAACAGCTGGTTCACCCGGTTCTCTTCCGTGTCAAAGTGCTTCCTGTAGAATGACTGAGGAAAGAAGAGACTTGATGAACATTTGCCAGAATTAAATTCATCCTCAGTTAATCTACAGTTTAAAAGACCCTGTTAGCATGGGACTGCCTGGGGCACAAGATTGCTAAACTTGATAAGAAATGTTCCTTCTTTACATCCCTGGGTGAGAATCTGCTTTAGGTCATCAGTTCAAATTCAGGCCAGGTAAGTAAGATGTAATTTCCATCTGATGGCTATTCAGCTGCCTATGTGAGATGAGTCTGGTAGTCTCACACTGGTTCCTACTGGGCAGGCAAGTCTACATCAGAAAAGCCATCACAACTCTTGGCACTATTTAAGCCCCCTTGTTGGCAGTCTCAACAAACACCAAGGATTGCATGGACATGGAGACTGAATTCCCCTCTCACCTCTAGAGGTGGTTCCTCCAGGTCAGGGTTGAGGCACGTTGGTGGGGAAAGAGGTGTGGGGGCTAGGAATTGTGGAGGCTAGCACTGCCGCTGCCCAGGCTGTACCTGTTCTGTGGATAAATAGAGGGCTTCAGTCTCCAAGGCTGTCAGATAGGCTGGAACCTTTCATGAACACTAAATTCATACTATTTTTTTTCACAAGCATATTTTGGAATCGAAGATGAAGAAGTTCTGGGACTGCCCTAGCCTCAGCTCTGAAATGGTTTCATGGACCGTGTGACAGTAGACAAACTGTTTTTACAGAACTGTGGGAACTAACAACAACACAGCACGTCTCCACCAGCATGACTCTGATGGACTGTTATTAAAAGCACCTGCTCCTTCCCAGTGAATGAGGATGCCAACCTGGTTTTTATAGCCCTTGTCCACTCCAAGCGTCTGTGTGCAGAACCGATGCTTCACGCCAAAGTGCCGCATTAGGTAGGCCAGATCAATGGTCCAGATGCTCTTTGTTAATCGAAGTTCCCGGATGGCCTTCTGAAACTCATCGTCATCCAAATGATTCATGTACCTGAGATATTGGGAGGAAGGGGAAGCAGGTATTAGCAAAATGTGTCTGTTTCAGTTCAAGCCTCTTAGCATCACAGAAAGGAAAACCTGAAACAATAGGGTTTGGTTGAGAAATGATCACAATATAATGCACAAATGCATCACAAATTTCAAAGGAGGGAAAAGGGAAGGCAGGGAGGACTTCGTTGGTTTTATTACACGTGACTTTCTCTTTGAAATTTATTACTGTCTTGATTGTACAGTGCTAAAGGTGTACAGAATACTGCACAGTAAACTCTACTAAACAAATAATGTCTTATCCTGAAGAGTTTACAGTCCAAGAACACACATACAATATAAAGCAAGCACAACAGGGGTGGGAACTAGAGCTGGGTTGCTTCAAGAAATAGTTGGATTTCAAAATAATTTTTTTGGAGGAAGAGGAAAGAAACTTTGTAAATATTTATGTATCTCAGGCATTGAGGCTTGTATGAAGAAGGTCACAAGGGAGAGAAAGGAACCAGTTGGGTGGCATTCTAAGTGAAGTGGAAAAGGGTGCAAGAGACCAGGGATTTATTCAGGGGCAGATCTAGAAAGCTTTGTAAATGAGAAACAACTGAACTTGTACAGAAAAAAGGAGAAGCTGGAGGCATTCAGGGAGGGGAGGAAACAAGGTCACATTAGCAGGGTAAGAAGATAAAATTTTAGAAGCTGAGTTGTAAATGGGGAGGAGAGGAAAAGAGGTGAAAGGGGAAGGAGAGGCAGAGGTTACAGTAGTCAAGATGGGAAATTACCAGCACACGGACTAACGTCTTGGCAGAAGGGATGGAGAGAAATGAAAATCTTCTGCTTCATAGCTAC
Source organism: Alligator sinensis (assembly GCF_000455745.1). Taxonomy (NCBI): domain Eukaryota; kingdom Metazoa; phylum Chordata; order Crocodylia; family Alligatoridae; genus Alligator; species Alligator sinensis. The sequence continues at coordinate 2,080,858 of NW_005841940.1, forward strand.
TAAGTGGACATCTAAATAGGTATTTCACTCTCCTGCACCTAAGCTCATGTTCCTCTGTGGAAGGAAAGACAAATGCAACACAGAGCATAGTCTTGAAACTCAAGCAATCTCTGGAATGTTAAATGTTTACCTGGCAGAGCAGATACCCTACTGGAGAATGGCAAGATACTAACATCTATTAATATGGGCTAGAACTCCTAGTTATTTGAAAAAGTACAGAAAGGACACTAAGTGAACTGCTGTGCCAAGTAACTGCCCCAGCAAGGAGGATGGATATAATCATGTAAAGTAAACCATGCTACTCTGCAGGGAAAACATTCTAGCAGGTTAAACATGCTGATCGGCAGAGTTCTTAATCAACTATTTTGCATCTATCAGAACACATGGTTAGTTACTTAAATCTTTCAGCTTTGTTTTTCTTTTCCTCTTGCTAGAGAGCTGGTGCTGTGCCTAGTCAGGCAGCCATAATTCTTGGAAGGGTATGGGAAGAATATGCTTGGATGGAGCTGGGAGGCTAGGTCACAGCCAGCTACCTCTACCAACTTCTGCCCTTAGCATTAAGTCCTGATATATGGAAGTGTCTGGCAGTATAAGTAATACTTTCCCCACCCTGTGCCCAAACCCACCCCTTCAACCCAGAACAATTACTTACTGCAACACCATCCTGGAGCAGGCTAGCCCACAGTCCCAGTGGTACAGCTGCTGAATAACTGGCACTTTCAACTGGATGTAGTCAACTGTAGCAAAAACAATGCATTAATATTAAGAGCATAAGTAAATAAGCCCAGATGGGTATATCCTTCTATGCACTAGTTCTTTTGCCAGCTCTCTGTGCTGTACTGGGGCACTTTAAAAAAAATGAGGCTGAGAAGCAACTAGCTGACGGGAAAATAAGTGTTTCTAAAGAAGTCCATTTAGCAAGAAGTAAAACTAAGGTGTGGTTTAACCTGACACTGCCTCTTCACTGACAATTCTGCACCTTCCTCACACCTATCCATTTTTCTGGTTGGTGAAATCCCTGGTCAGGGCCTCTGTCTGAGTTCCAGCAGAGCAGGGGAACCACAGATTTTCATCTCTTATTGTGGTATGTTCAAAATATTCTTTTTACCGATGTTGTGACTTTGGAAACCCTCTACGTGTCAAAGAATGCACCCAAACAGCGAGAGTATTCATCAGGCAAATGCAGCAGGTCATGCCAGAGGAAATACTAATCAAGACCGTAGTGTAAACATAGGCAACAAAGCTCCACAGGAAAAGATCTCTAAGCCTTCTCTACAGATGCAGATCTTGTCGGTGACATACCCAATGTATTACTGTTTATTCAAATAATGATTTTGCATTTAAAATCAACTCTTGGAAATTACACTTCTTGGCCTTCTGCATTATGAGCTCACAACAACAGTGCCAAGTAAAACAGAAAAAAAATCCCTATAAGAAAGCCTCAGATTGTTGAGTTAAAATACCGTGCAGCCATAAAATAAACTGCAAGGATGTCTGCCCCTCCCCCACAGGAGAAATTATAACAGCTTTCTACTGTCAAGGGTGATGATGAAACAGTTTCAACCTCACTTCCTTATGCTGCCTCAGAAGTTTTAAAGTATCCAGAGTCAGTTTCAGCCCAAACAGGTTTGATGTCAAGGGCCTTGTGTCCTCAAGAACCTTCCCGCTTGAAGTAACATGACTTGAGGAAGCTGTGTTAACACCACGTTAATCAAGCTTTCACAAGTCTTCTGATGCAAAGACAAAGAACAAGACACGTTCAACGTCATACAAGCTAGTCGTGATCAGCATCAGCTTTTCAACATCATCCTTCTAACTTGCTGCAACTTTCCACTGAAGGTATGTCCTGGCCGGCATGCAACAGGAACAAGCAAACATGGATTTTGGGGGCTCCTTCCAAAATTCCCGTGCATCCTGCTGTTTTGAGCCATCCCCCCGCGTCTCTGAAAACCGGCGTTCCTGCTAACCCGCCAGTCTCTCCTGTTAGCCTGCCTGGCTAGCGCAGATCAGAGCGCTCGGACTCGTTATGCTACAGGAAATATTAACCCCAGGCGTCTTCTCATATCGGAAGGTATGAATCATTTGTCACAAACTAAAACGAGTCGGTAGTCAGTTTAAAATGAACAGAAGGAAGCTCGCTCTCTGGCAGGGTGGAGCACCCTGCCCAGGGCCAGGGGACAACGGGTCCTTGGAGGGAAGGGGCAGCAGTCAGTCGCTACCGAGCGCGGGAGCGGGGGCTGGCGGCTGTGAATCAGAGCTGCCTCGACCGCAAATCCTGGAGGCTACAAGTGGGAGAGGCACAGCGGGACATCAGACCCGGGTCGCCCTCCCCGTCAGCACCCGCTCTCTGCTCCGGCCTGACAGCAGGGACCGGGGGGCCGACCCAGAGCGCGGGCTGCGCTGGCCGCGGACCCCGGCGCAGCGGACAAGCCTCGGCCCTGCAGCAGCGCGGGGCAGCAACAAGTGAAGCCCGAGGCTTGGCCGAGTCTCCTGGATGGATGCCGGGAGCCTCCTGCCCGCGTCGCCGAGCCCGGGCGGGGCCGGCCGGCAGCAAGGCCGGAGGCGGAGCAGGCTGCGGACACA
>NW_005841940.1:2083829-2091057 GCF_000455745.1 Alligator sinensis
GGGGGGGGCGCCCCCCGGTCGCCCCTCGGCGGGGGGGAGGCGGGAGGAGGACGCGGGCGGAACCTTCCCCCTGGCCGCCGCCTCCCGCCGGCCCCTCAGCGCGGGGACACCCGAGTGGCGCGTCCCCGTTCGACCATAGAGCTGGGGCGCCGCGGCTTAGAGCGGGACGCCGGACTTCCGGTTCCGGCGCGCGGGGCAGGGCGGGAAGTGCGAGAGGCCATTAGAGCGCTGCTGCGGGCCGCACGCTGTGAGCTTCGTGCTAACGGTGGGTGGCGGCCGGGGCCGGGGGAGTTGGCCGCGGTCGGCGTCTCGTAGGGGCGGCGTATTGGTTTCCCCGGAGCGTGTCGAGGCGCCTTCTGCTGTGACGGGACCCCGGGCAGAGCGTGCGGGAGGCGCTGACCCCCCCGGCCTTGTCTTGTTCTCCTCTCCCGCAGGGTAGAGCCGCGCCGCCGCCGCCGGGATGTCGATCGGGGTGCCCATCAAGGTGCTGCACGAGGCCGAGGGCCACATCGTGACGTGCGAGACCAACACGGGGGAGGTGTATCGGGGCAAGCTCATCGAGGCCGAGGACAACATGAACTGCCAGGTAGGCCGGCCCGGGGTGGCCCCTACTGAGGCAAGGGGGGTGAGGCCTCTACTCTGCCTCAGGTGCTTGCCTGAGCAACGGGCTTAGGGTTGGTAAAACACTGTAGCGCTGAAGCGGAAAGCAGGGAGCTGCACATCTCAGCCTGCCTCTGAGGCCACTTCTGTTTCTACCATCAACAGCCACTTATCCTTTTACCAGGTCTGAGCATGTGGTGCTGGTGACAAGAGCTTCTCATATCATCAGCTAGCTTGAGTTCTTCCTTCCTTCCCCAGAAGAGATTTTTTTTCCCCTAAGTTTATTTTATAATTGCCTTTTTTTTTTTTAAAGTGTGTCGAATCGGGCTGGGGCTTCACTGTGGCTGACTTGAGGCCAAATGTTCACGTTGAGCAAAGTATTTCCTTGGCTGATGGAAGTAATGAAGCATGAAAACATGTTTTTCTATAAAGAAGCCCATGTGGAGGTGGTTAGCCACGCTAGCCTGAAGTCTCTGATTTGGTTAGTCGAAGGAACAGGATGTGTTGCAGTTACTCTAGTTAGAGTGTTAACACTTAAGCCACCATGTGGACAGTCTCCCTCCTCTGGGATACTGTGAATAGATGAGCGTGTGGATGACTTAAAATGCCCAGTCTGACACATGCAGGAGGAAAGAAGAGTATTTAAATATTCTGCAAGGCAGTCTATTGCTTTCAAGCTGGATTTCCAGCTGTGCAACACGTGGCTGTTCATTAAGTACTAGGCTATGTAGCTTGGTCTCTTCTCTCTTTCCCCATCATGTTATTTACATGCTCAACTAATTTAAATCTGCTGTGTACTAGACCCAAACAGCTCTTCCTATTTGTAGACTCCATACCTGAATTCTGGAGGTAAAACTCATTGTGTTAGAGGTATTGAGTAGCTTTTGTCTTCCAGATGTCCAATATCACAGTGACATACAGAGATGGGCGAGTGGCACAGCTGGAGCAGGTGTACATTAGGGGTAGCAAGATCCGGTTCCTTATTTTGCCAGACATGTTGAAAAATGCTCCTATGCTAAAGAGCATGAAGAATAAAAACCAGGGTTCGGGGGCTGGACGAGGCAAAGCAGCTATTCTCAAAGCCCAAGGTAGGTACTTCTAGTTGGTTCTTAGCTTTTCTGATAACTTACTGACATGGTAAAATGGATGCATCGAGAATACTTCCACACAAGTGGCTTGGTATAATTTATTACTAAAGTATAAATGTTGGGAGTTTAGTTGCCAACCTGCGGTGCAAATTAAATGATTGAGTAGTTTGGACTTCAGTTTGTCAGTATAAATTTTGTAGTGCTTCATTTAAAAAAAACAAAAAACATCTCCAGAAACAACCTAGGAAGTGCACTGATGGAGACCTTTTTTTTGAGGCCAGTACCAATAGCTGACTTTTAAGGAGGCACCTGCTGGTATTGATCGGACTTCTGATACCAGCTCGGCAGCTTGGAGAGCTGCGTGCAGCTGGTGAGTCTGTTGTGGTGGAAGGGGCCAGGGGGAGCAGATCAATGACCCCGCAGTGAGGGAAGGAGTAGGTCTGGGGCTGGGGTAAGCGCTGCCCAACCGGGGAGGGTGTGGGATGGAGCTGTGGTTTGTCCGGGAGCCACTGGGCTGGCAGTCGCCTGGCAGCTTACACCACTGCTCCTGCTGCTTGTCTAGGGGGTGGGGGTGGCATATTCCCCCCTCCCCGATCTGGGTGTGATGGGCTGGGAAGAGCCCCTCCCAGATCTGGGGGCACATGCCCCCCTTTCCCCATGCCCTCCCGGATGAGTGGTGGGAGCCACTGGGCAAATGCTGGACCGGTGACTCCTTGACAAGCAGCGTGCAATGGTAGGAGCTGCCCCATGCACCCCAGACAAGCTGCAGCTCCATCCTGTGCCCGCCTTGTCCCGGCTGGGCACCTCTTGCCCCAGCCTCACTCCTCCCTCACTGCAGGGACCTTTTGATCTGCCCCTTCCCATCCCTTCTACCACACCAGACTTACTAGCTGCACACAGCTCTCCAAGCTGCCAGTCTGTGCTCCTTGCTGACTGTTCACTGCACTGTAGCTATGCGCGCGCACAGGCATTTATCAGCCGAATTATTGGCCACATCAAGCCAATTTCCGATTTACGTTCAATTTTCTTTATACCAGTGCTTATCCGATATCGGACCAATGTATCGGTGCACTTCTACAAAAAACTTTTAAAATACCAATATTGGTTCTGAAACCGCTTTGGAAAGAGTCAGTTCTGGTGTCCAGTATAATCCTCAATATCTTTGTACTTCCTAAATGTGTGCACACATTATGAGGCAGTACTTTACACAACTTAAATCTTTTGCACAGTGATCCTTCTCTAGGCATTGTGAAACAAATCCATTTCTGCTTTAGAGACCTTCATTTAAATATTAAAATGACACACATCTACAGGTGCTTGTACTTACAAGCCACAAAATCAAGATTTTTCTCCTAGCTTGCTGGTTCTTTGTATTCCTAAATTATCGATATTTGTACATAGTGGAAAAGGAGCAAATATTCTTGAGCTGTGACGCTCTCATTTTACTTTAAGCAAAGATTATCCAGGGAATAAGTGGGAGGGGAGGGGGGTACCTGGAATTCTGCTCAATGCTCCTGTTTTTTAAGTATGGCTGAACTAAAATATTATTTCTCTTTATTCTCGAGTATTCTCGATTCAGTCCAGAGGTGAAGTGGAGCAGATGCATAGCATGCATCACTTAATCTGAAGAAAATGCTGGTCCTCAGTGTAAGGCTACTTCCAAGGAAAAATGGGGAAACTATAAAGCAGTATGTCACTTTCTGAATGACAGAGAATGGCTTGACTTCTATCCTGCTAATCCAGCATGAGGCTCAGTAAAACAATGATACATAGCCCATATAAGATATATTTTGATAGAAAGGATGACTTGCAGAAATCTGTCAGATCTATACAGTTCTTTTATTTTCTTTCTCCAGTGGCTGCAAGAGGAAGAGGTCGTGGTATGGGCCGTGGCAACATTTTCCAGAAGCGAAGATAACTTTGGACTGGACTGACTTCTAGGGGGTTTTCTTTTAGTATTTGTGGACGAACTTTTTTTTTTAGTTTGTTACTGGTGCAATTAAATAAATCTGTTTGTGACAAAACAGGCATGTGTCTGTTGTGTATCAGGATGCCACTGTTGAAGCAATAGCTTTATAGTGGCAAGTGTATTGCACAGTGGTGCTGGATTCTGAAATAACTGCTTCATTTTTAAACAGGTCTCCATAACTTGGTTTTATTTTTCTCACAGATTCTGTCTTAAGTCTCAAATGCTCTTTCCTGCAGAATCCTGTTGCTGTCCACTGTAAAAGAATTAAAACATTTCACTCTGCACTGTTTCTGCTGCAGTTCTTTTGCAGTCTCTAGTCCAGAAGGACTTTCCCCTCCTCTGGATTCCAGGTTCTACAAGCCTGGCATGCCGTTCTGGACAAAACTGATAAACAACTTAAACCTCAGAGCAGCTTTGGTATTCAGTAACCTGATTTGTCCCCACATGGGTGTATTTAAGTGTTCCAGGGGGTTATTTAAGGACTTATCTGTGTCAATGGGGGCTTGTCCAATGCTGTTATCCAAAATACTTTTAAAAAACCAATCTTAAAAACACTTTCTAGCCATGGCAGTCCTGTCATGTGGACAGCCTGGTTCCGGGAAAAACTGACTTCAGACATAATTAGCTAGATGAAGGCAGTAGTTTTGGTTTAAAGAGAATATTTAAGGGAATTTAATGGTTCCATTAAGCACTTTAATGTCCCAGCCTGGGACTCTGCAAATACAGAATGCAGTCAGTTGAGAGAATCCTGGCATGTGTACAGTTCCTCAGCACTGCATGGGTTAGAACGTTTGCTTTTACTGAGAAAAGCAATTTTGTTTTTAAGTACTGGAGAGTAAAGTTGCCCAATTTTTTTCAGGGCAGAGGGTTGGGAATGGAGTGAGGGGGCTTTTTGTAAACTTTTCTTGTGGGAGAGAGGCCATCTGCTGTCTTCAGGTCTCCTCAGCAGCAAGGTTCTGTGCTTTCAGAGAACAATACTAGAAATATTTGTAAGTTCCCAACAGTGCACGTAAATGCAGTTTCCTGTATAACTGTAAGACAGACCTCATACTATGCACTTGTACAGCATATTTACTTGGTTTTCATAAAGGAAAGGATCCTAATGCTAGACAGCAAACTTTTCATAGGTGAACATGAGGTGTCTGCCTAGCCACTTGCTTATAAACTGCAGGCCAGTACTGCATGCCTTGTTTAAGTCTAAGAACCATGCTGGCCTATGAGTATGTGCAATCAAACTTTGCTCTTTACATCATTGACTCTAGTTCTTGGTCTGCATACACTTCAGACTGGCACTTACAATGCTGACCTACCCTGAGTACTTGTTCCATGGAGTTTAAATGTCATGTTCTGAAGTATGCCAGTGTAAAGGGCCAGCAGAAGTCAGGTAGATAGATGTGATAGGGTATGGGGGCTTCTGACTTGAAAAGATGCTTTTAAATCTACAGGACAAGTGCTCATCCTGACTGCTGGAATTGCCTTCCTCTTTCTCAAACAAGCAGCTGATGAAAACTGATTTGAATAGCGAACAGGTTGCCTTCAAAGAAACTTGGTTGGGGCAGTAGGGCTTCTGTTGCCTCCCAACTCAGATAAAGACATGGCCCATCTTTTTTAGTGGAGGGCAGGTGTGCCACAAATTAAGCCTGATGCCTTCTCTGAATGCCACTCCAATCTTCTTCCCCTGCTTGATATGGTTGACTTTCTGCTCCCTGCTGTATCTGCTGTGTGGCCTGCCTTTTCCCCAACCTGCTGCATGCCACATGCAAAGACACTGCAACTTTTGGTGCTCATGCTGTAGGTTGACTACCCGTGTTCTTTTGCAGGTTAAAAATGTCATGACCTGTGTAGTTGCCAAGGGAGCTAACCACTGTTTGTCATACTGCTTCATTCACCTTTTCCCTTCCCTTTCATTTATTTACAAAAAAAATAATTGTGAAGGATGCTAGTGGCAGTGCTAGTCAAAAGTCAGAGAATTGACACTTAGTTGATAATTCTTTCTAAGAGGATCAATAGATTGGGAGCTTAGATTTTGCAAATCCGTTCCCCATTGAAAAAGTGGAACCTTTCATCTTAATTCCTGGACAATCCAGTTTTCCCTTCCCATACCCATTTTGTTCTTAGGTTTATAGGAGGATTCCCATCCTTCAATTAGCTCTATTCCAGTCAGATGAAATATTATGGATCCTAGCAATGCCACCTGGAAGTCAGTTTGTGGCTGGATACAATCAAACCCTGTTTAGCAGGATTTCCCTTTAACAGGTGATTGGGTTTTAAATTGTAGAAGCTCTGCACTGTAATTCTGGGAAGCGCTTGAGTTGAGGGCAGAGTATAAGTAGAAAAGTCAGCCATTTTCAGGATAGGGAGAATTGGGGGGAGAGGGTTGCAGAGCTAAGCAGTGACATCAAATATCAAAAGGCCTTGAATCAGAACTTGTGACAAGGTGATATCTTCCCCACAGGGGGAAAGGGGCCAAGAGGCTTCCTTGGCTGACCAGAGGAATCCAGAGCAGCCTAAGGGCAAAAAGCAATGGAAACAGGGAGAGATTACTAAAGAGGAGTATATCTCCTCAGCTCACAGTTGTAGGGAGGCAGTTAGAAAGGCCAAAGCTACCATAGAGCTGAGGATTGCATCCCAAGTTAAGGATAACAAAAAAATTGTTTTTCAGATATATAGGGAGTAAGAGGAAGGCCCAGGGAGGAATAGGACCACTACTGAATGAGCAAAAGCAATTGGTGATAGACAGGGGGGACAAGGCTGAGCTCCTCGATGAGTTCTTTGCCTCAGTGTTCTTAAACGAGGGGCAAGACAAGTCTCTCACTGGGATCATAGCGAGACAGCAGCAGGGTGCCAGACTACCAAGTCTTGACCCTGAGATGGTGTAGAGTCACTTGGAAGGACTGGATGTGTTTAAGTTGGCAGGCCCGGATGAGCTCCATCCGAGGGTACTGAAGGCACTGGCCGACATCATTGCAGAGCCACTGGCAAGAATATTTGAGCCCTCGTGGCGCATGGGCCAGGTCCCGGAGGACTGGAAAAGGGCCAATGTGGTCCCTATTTTCAAGAAGGGGAGGAAGGAGGACCCAGGCAACTATAGGCCAGTCAGTCTCACCTCCATCCTTGGCAAAGTCTTTGAAAAGATTATCAAGGCTCATATATGTGAGAGCCCAGCAGGAAAAATTATGCTGAGGGGAAACCAGCATGGGTTCGTAGCAGGTAGATCATGCCTGACTAAACTAGTCTCTTTTTATGACCAGGTTACAAAACACCTGGATGCAGGACTAGGGGGTGATATCATTTACTTAGACTTCAGGAAGGCCTTCGATATGGTATCCCATCCCATACTGGTGAACAAGTTAAGAGGCTGTGACTTGGATGATTACACAGTCCAGTGGGTGGCAAATTGGCTAGGGGGTCATACCCAGAGAGTGGTGGTGGACGGGTTGGTATTGACCTGGAAGGACGTGGGCAGTGGGGTCCTGCAGGGCTCAGTCCTTGGACGAGGGAGCGAAGTGTACTCTGTCCAAGTCTGCAGATGATACAAAACTGTGGGGAGAAGTGGACACACCGGAGGGCA
>NW_005841940.1:2091626-2094688 GCF_000455745.1 Alligator sinensis
GTGGGTTCATCTAGACCGAGCACTCTTCCCTGCCTATGCAGGGGGTCGGAGTCGATGATCTATTGAGGTCCCTTCCAACCCTAACATCTATGAATCTTTTATTAGACCAACTAGATATTTGCAAAAAAAATCTTTATTTGCAAGCTTTCAGATACACTTGCCCTTCGGCAGGCATAGGAAAATGCAAAGATTGTAAAATTTCTCCTAGGTGGAAATGAAAATTCATATTTGACAGAAGTGCTGAAGGTGTTGTAAGATGTCCTGGTTAGAATAGTTTTTTGGGGGGGGTTTGTGTAAATTAGGCTCAGATAAAAGTTGGAAGTCTTTTTTACCTCAAAGTTGTCTGGTGGCAAGCAGGATGTAGAATTTTTTTTCCTTCTAGTTATTATGTTTCTTAACCTTGAAAAATGGGACTGTGGGTACATTCCTAAGCCCCTAGCCAAGCCTGCCATTTCACTGATTGTATCATTTCTGCCAGTCAAAGTGGAGCCTAATTTACCCTATCCTTTTTTTTTTTTTAAAGTGCTTCAATGTTAAAAGTTATAAACATGTTACAAATACAGTTAATTGTTCTAGCAAAAGCTCTGGCACCCACTAGGTGGCTCTGTGGGGAAACAAAAACAAGGAAGCAAGCTCTGGATCAAGGGAGGGGGGCAGAAACAAGCCAAGGAATATATATAACTTTTACATAAAATCTCCAAACATATCAAGCTTTTGCATCCAGAAATGCAGCTGGATTTCTAACATTTCACAAAGGCAGACGGTGAACCCTAGAACTTGGGATGTAGTTCAAGAGCCTTGCATCTGCACAGGGGTCACAGTCTTCTCCCAAGACTTTATAACACCCCAGTGGCATCCAATCTTGTATATGCAGTTAGTGAAAATGAGGTCTAGAGCCATTTAAATGCAAGTAGTTGCAGTCAAATCAATTTAACCTGTTTGACGTAGGTAGAGAGGGTTTACCCTAGAGCTGGTGGAATAATTGTGATTGATTGTTCTGGTGCAAAAGTGTTTTCCATTTTCCAACGTTTTCTTTGGAAACTTGAAACTCTTCCACCATACTTAGTTGGAAATATGCTAACAGTGTTCAGAAGCATGCTAGAGAAAGTGAGTCAGATTCAGTATTAGGAAGAACTTTCTACCTGTGAAGGTGCTTTAGCACTGCAAAACATGACATAGAAGGGTGTAGAGACTTCGACGTTGGAACTTCCAAAGCGCTGATTAGATAAACAGATATCTGGGATGGCTTAGACAGGGATGATCCTGTCCTGAGTTGGACTAAATCAGGGTGGCCAATCTGGCACACTTGCCAGAAGTGGCCTGTGTAGCCTCTGTGTGTGGCAGATCAGGGAGGAGACAGTAAGCATGGCAGCAGATAAGGGCAGAGAATAGAAAGTAAAGCAGCAGATTGGACAGGAACACAGGACAAGGAGCAGGAAGCAGAGCAGCAGATCAAGAAGAGGAAAGGAATCGGAGTGGCAATCTGGGTGTGGGGCTAATTTGTGGCACACCTGCCAAATATGTTGGCCCCCACTCAACTAGATGACCTCTTGAGTTTACTTGCAGACTAATTTTCCCTTTGAGGTCTAGTATTACATTCCCTTATTATATATGAGTGAAATTTGTTTTGTAAATAAACAAACAGTAGGCAGCCTTTCCTTGTTCCAGTACGAATGGTTTGGTTTGTGTGAGTTGTGGTGTTTAACTTTATAACATTCTCCTGGAACAAAGTAGGGGGAGAACCTACTAACCTAGAGTGAACTCTTTCAGATCACTGTAATACCTGTGTTTTATTTGATCAAAACATGGTGGGACACTTTGTTTCCAAACTTGGATCCTAATAGTTTGTCCTGTTTGTTAATAGTGGGCCTTAAAACCATTGGGAGGGAGAGGATTGGAGATTTTAGTGGTGGGTTATGGAAGATTTAATGTTTCTTTCAAACTTTGCAGTCCACTCTGCCCTTAAAAAGTAAGGAAAAAACCAAGCACATTTGCCCTCTGCATTCTCTCCTGCCACCTCAATTACGCACAGAGCAGAAAATGTTTCCCCCAGAAAGAACTGAGGCAAACCCTGTGTTTGAAAAGGAATACCTTTCTTTTAAAAATATTGCTGCAATGGTGCATGAAGATCATTAGGAAAATTACATGGCCAGCTTCACATCGCTTTTTAATACTATGAGGAAGACTATCATCCAGCTTTTTAGCATTCTCTTGCTTTCCTTGTATTTGTCCTTGGGTTGCTGCATTTTTTTTTTAATTCTTAAAGTTGCATTACTGGTTTCTTTATGAAAGTTTTTCTGTTTCGTAGGCTCTGATTAAATTCCTCACATAATTTCTTCCTGATGAAAGAAGTAGGCTGTTATTGCCATGGTGTTTTGACATTGCTGGTAACCAGAGGATGAGTCCATAGAGATTCCGTTGAAGTATTAGTATGTGGAGCATAGAGAATGAAAAGGAAACAGGAGTGCTGCTTCTTCAAACTTCTTCTCCAGTTGCTTGGAGTGGAAACTCATCCAGGCTTCTTGAATAATTTTGGGAAGAGAGAGTGCCTCTAGGACAAAAATGAAGAGGATCTCTGGTAGCAGCAAAGACCTGCACAAGATGGAAGTGGAGGGTAGATATTCAATTGCAAACACAACTCAGGGAGTGTGCTTGATCCTTCTTCACTGTTTCAATATCTGGACCAGCTGTGAGTCATCTTCAAGGCAGCTATGCACAAGGCTGACTTGCCTAGAGGAAATGTACACTCTTCCCCAAGACCTGCTTCTGAATATTTGCACTGTACTATCCTCAAAAAAGTAGAGAGGGTGCAAAATTAAATCAGGCCCAGCTTCAAAACTTGCTTAGAATAGCCTTGAACTAAAGGCCTGTTTAGGCAAGGCCATAAAAATGAATTTGCAGTTACAATGGATGCTGTCTCTGCCTCCCAGACTGAATGGAATATCCCAGGAGGAGGAGGGCATGCCTCTGCTTATGAAAAAGCTACAAGATTGAGGAGCTGGTTTCAATACACTAGTACCTGACACAGCCAAAACATTGATTGGCCCTGCCTGCTCTGCTGA
>NW_005841940.1:2094719-2113980 GCF_000455745.1 Alligator sinensis
TATTTTAAATGCCTTTGGTATCATGTTATCTCATCCTGTGATACAGTAGCCTTTGGTAGTCCTGCTGGAATTTCAGGTAATTAACCAATTAAATCTAATTAAACCCAATTTTGAAAAGAACCCCTCTAACCTAGCCATTTGCTAACAGCTAAAATGAAGAGGGAAAGAATGAGGCTTTTCTGAAGTGGGAGCCCAGGACAGCGGTCACATGTGGCCAGATTTTTGCCTACCTGATATTTGCAGTTAATGAGCATTCATACTTTGTGTGTGAATTGGCTGCTCCTGGGAGAGAGACAGACTGTAAGCCCTGGCTCAGGGCCAGGCTTTGCAAAGCCAGCATTGTTCAGCCTTCTACCTCTCAGCAAACATTTGTGAATAGGATGCCACGAAGAGTGGAGATTTTCCAGCATCATTAATTCAATGGCAAATGTTTCAGCCCTGCTAATAAAGGGGTTTAATAAAATGTATCTGTTGAAAGAAGCTAAGAGAATCACAGGAAAGCATTTAATTGTCCTTCCGTTGGATCCTTGGCACTGAGCATTTAATTGCAGGGTCTTTTTACTTTCTCTTGCCTGGAAGCCTCAAATACACTTTCTGCTACAGTAGCTTGCCCCAATTTCAGCTAAGGGGCCAGACACTAATTCAAGACCAAAGCATCAGAAGAGTAAGTTGCTCATGATGGTGCCACAGGCACTGCTTTTATACAGGCAAAATTACTACAACAGTGCAGGTTTCTAACTATGAAAGGTCCACTGATGACTGGCACTGGTGCAGATCAAGCCTTTGTTACTTCAGTAGTGCCTACCCTGTAATAAGTACTGCCTATAAACCTGAAGAGGTGTAGTGCCTGCCCAGAAGAACAGTTGGTCTCCAAAAAACGGTTTCTTTGAACCCACCTACAGCAAGAGTGAGAGTTGAGATATTGTGATAGGCCAAAGCAGTGGGAGCCAGCTTTTCTTGCAGGCAGGCCATAAGTTGACCCACTCCCTCCTCGAGTGCCACTCCACTCCCCTCCCCCTGCCTGATCTGCTGCTTTGGACAAATTGGAGAGAATCCAGTAGAGGGCAACAAAAATGGTGAAAGGGCTGGGGGATGTGACTTACGAGGAAAGACAGGAAACTGGGCTTATTTAGTCTGGAGAAGAGGAGCGCGAGAGGGGACTTGATAGCAGCCTTCAGCTACCTGAAGGGGGATTCGAAAGAGGATGAAGCTAGACTGTTCTCAGTGGTGGCAGATGACAGTACAAGGAGCAATGGTGTCAAGTTACAACAAGGGAAGTTTAGGTTAGATATTGGGAAGAATTTTCTTACTAGAGGGTAGTAAAACACTGGAACAGGTTACCCAGAGAGGTGGTGGGAGCTCCATCCTTGGAGGTTTTCAAAACCCAACTACACAAAGCTTTGGCTGGGATGAACTAAATCTATTCCATCTCGGAGGAAAGGCAGCAAGAGGGCACAGCAGCCCCCCTGGCTCTCCAGGGACCTAGCAGATCTCCTGAGGCTAAAAAGAAAGGCCTACAAAGGGTGGAGGATGGGAGTCACCTCCAAGGAGGATTATTCTGCACTGGTCCGGTCCTGTAGGGAGCAGACCAGGAAAGCCAAGGCTGCAACTGAACTCCAGCTAGCTTTGAGCATCAAGGACAATAAGAAGTCCTTTTTCAGATATGTGGGGAGCCGGAGGAAAAGCAGGGGCAACATTGGACCCCTGCTGACCCAGATGGGGCAACTGACAACTGAAACAGGTCTCCAGATTTCCTGCCTCTGCATATAGTCTTTGGTCTTGAAGAGGATTTCCCTGTCTGAGTTGCACCATCTCACTTATTTGTTTGGCTGCTCCAATCATTTCCAGACCCCAAATCACTTACAGGAATCACTTCAGTGAAATGCTGTCACTTTGCCACAGCTACTTAGCACCACAGAACAGCAATTTGAGTTTAAGACACTGTCACACCTCTTGCAATTAGTGCATTATACCGTCTGGTACACATCAGTAAATGTATGTGCAAAAAAACCAGGCCTGATTCTACACTCCATTTCATACCAGCAGCGCTAGTGAGCCCTTAAATTTTGCAAACAGAAGTAGGATCTGGATCTAGTTTAGCTTGCAACACATATAAAACTAAAATATCATTTAATATTAAAAACAATCCTAACATGTTTGATTTCACTAAAAGTAAATCTGGCCCTGTTAAGAGGAAAATATTTAGAATTGCTACAATCATGGATAAGAGCCTGTTGGGTAATTGTTTTTATTTCCTGGATGCTTTCAGCTGAATGAACTATGTCTTTATGCCTGTGCCAAGACCACTAATATATGCACTTATCTGTTAATGGCATAACCCGATTAACAGCTGTTACATATTCAACAGTTTTAGGAAGACAAGAGGTGCACAGTTCTGCAGGTTCACCATCAGACTCTTGGAAAATATGGTTTATAACGCTTTTTCCATTGATGAGATTTTTAAATGTGCCGTTTGAAACCACTGAGCCACTCTAAACATTGAAAGAATAGGAAACAGACCCCTAAAAGAATGAGGAACACTAGAATACATAAAGCTGTGCTTTGCACTGATAAATGAGTCAACCACAATAATCTCATGAAGAGGATTCCATTAAATCAGGAACACATGGCCTAAGGTCCGATGTTTTGGGTGGATGAATGGTTTTAAAAAAAACAACACAAAACAAAACAAGCAATTCTACAAAGAAACCGCAAGCAAATCCCGGGACGCCATTCTCCCCCTGTACTCGGCCTTAGTGAGGCCGCAGCTGGAGTACTGTGTCCAGTTTTGGGCTCCACAATTCAAAAAGGATGTGGAGAAGCTTGAGAGAGTCCAGAGAAGAGCCACGCGCATGATCAGAGGTCAGGGAAGCAGACCCTACGATGACAGGCTGAGAGCCCTGGGGCTCTTTAGCCTGAAAAAGCGCAGGCTCAGGGGTGATCTGATGGCCACCTACAAGTTTATCAGGGGTGACCACCAGCATCTGGGGGAACGTTTGTTCGCCAGAGCGCCCCAAGGGATGACGAGGTCGAACGGTCACAAACTACTTCAAGATCGTTTCAGGCTGGACATAAGGAAGAATTTCTTTACTGTCCGAGCCCCCAAGGTCTGGAACAGCCTGCCACCGGAGGTGGTTCAAGCGCCTTCATTGAACACCTTCAAGATGAAACTGGATGCTTATCTTGCTGGGATCCTATGACCCCAGCTGACTTCCTGCCCTTTGGGCAGGGGGCTGGACTCAATGATCTTCCGAGGTCCCTTCCAGCCCTGATGTCTATGAAATCTATGAAATCTAGTTGGTGATGGTCCTGCTTTGAGCAGAGGGTTGGACTACATGACCTCCTGAGGTCCCTTCCAGCCCTAATTTTCTGATTCTGCTTGTTGATCCCTGCCTGATCTGCTCCTCTGCTTGTTGCTCCCTGCCCCTCCCTGATCTATTGCATGCCACACACAAAGGTTGCCTGTGCCAGTTGTGGCATGCACGCTCCAGGTTGGCTACCTTTTTATTATTATTAAAATATATTTCTAGAAAGAGAGAGAGAGTTACAGATATACATCCTCTATCATAAACTTTCCATCTTTAAAATACATTAAGAAACCCTCGTTTCCTGTTACAATAAATGCACCTACTCTGCTGCACCCCTGCACACCCTCACCTCCCAATCACAGTCCTTTAGTTCAAACCCAATTTGGGTTTTATGTTCTCAGTTCATTCACTGTCCTTGGCGCTGGCGCTGTCACTTCTGCTGCGGCTGATCCTGTGGTAGTCCTTCTCGCTGTCTCCAGGTCCAGCTGCCTCTCTGTCCCCTTCGATCTCCCTTTCCACCCACTTCCCTTCCCGGAGGGTCTTTGAACAACCTGTGCCAGGTGTCGCTTTTCCAGATGAGGTTGGCTGCATCTTCTCCATCTTCACTCTCCAGTGGTAGGGCTGAAGTTGGCTCAGAAACATTTTAACGCAGTGTTTCCTTGAGCTCGGCGAGCCTGTATACCAGGAGGTTCCTGCATTGCAACAGGGCGCTCCTGACACAGGACACAAACTGGTTGAAATGCTCCAGGTTGTCTACCCCGGAGGTTAATGCTATGAATGACAAAGGGCACGTAGTGGGAAGCCTGAGTTCCTGAGGAGGAGGAGGTGGGCTCATTTTAATACCTGCTTAGAGAGTGGTGATACAGGCGGTGTTAGAAGCATGGTGTCTCACACATTTAATCCCCACACTGTACTGCCTGGACACCTCATGCTCTTCAATATATATTTTTCCTCATAAAGCCATTGTGAGGTAGAAGAATATTATGCTCCCCATTTTTCAGCTTGGGGGTGAAAAAACAAAGCGCTGAGAGACTAAAGCCAGTGCTTGTAGAGGTATGCAGGTCCCTAAAAGCTGTGAGTCAGGCTCTCAG
Organism: Alligator sinensis; assembly: GCF_000455745.1. Classification (NCBI taxonomy): domain Eukaryota; kingdom Metazoa; phylum Chordata; order Crocodylia; family Alligatoridae; genus Alligator; species Alligator sinensis. The sequence goes on from NW_005841940.1 coordinate 2,099,119, forward strand.
TGCCTTTGACCACACGGCCCCATGGGGAGGCCCACCATGTCTTGGGAAGCCAGTTAGGAATTTAATCTGGTTGCCATGAGTCCTAGCTAATGTCTTAACCACAGGAGCCTCCCTCAGAGGCAGTTTATTGCCAAGACATTGACTTTGGTGAGGGGCAGGGACAGGCTTTGCCTCTGGGCCAGGCCCTGGGGAGTCAGGTGGTTGCTATGGAAACCTTTTAGGGAGGCAGGGGCCTGGGAGAGGAGGGGGCTCCCTGGGGACCAGGACGGGAATGGCCAGCAGGGGCTAGGCCCGATCTGCATCTGCTAGGGGGCAGCTCAGGACCAGTCTTTTAAAACACTGCTAAGACGGGACATGGCAGTGACTAGAAGGCTCTCCCTGGCATCTGATAGCAAACAGGCAATGCCAATGCTGCCAAATGTGCCTGGAGCCAGGGCTCACCCTAACTGCGGTTGCGGCTGGCTGCTGTGGCATCAGATGCTTCCTGGGCCAGTAATGCTTTTTAAAGAGGAGGAAATAGTCGTGAGGAAATGGTTTGTTTCTGTGGCAAGGGAGACACTATGATGTAGCAGGTGGTTTTTCCACGGGGAGGGGGTAACCACTGTGTGGCATGGGTTAGTACCCAGGCGGGGGTTATGCATAGTTACCCTCCGACTTTAATTTCCAGTGGGAAAATCTTGGCTTTACACACACTTTATGGAACTGGGATACTCCTCCCTGGCTTGCTGCTGCGGCCCTATGGCTGAGGGTAAGCAAAATCTGGGGGCATCCAAACCCCAAGCCTCCAGGCTTGGGCCTGCACGTAGGATACCTGCCAAAGGATGTGGAAACATTTGAAGCCCCAGGTGGGGGCAGAGGATGTTTGCCAGTAGTCAGGCCACATATGGTTCTTGAATGATTCATGGATTTGTATTTGATTTGGTCGATTTGGCTTGGAACACAAAATTTTCCTTGAAAAAACGAGAAAAAAAGAATGGTTTCCTTCTGTGGCAAGGACTTCCTTAAGGTCTTCTAGTCTACTAGACTTCTAGTCCTCGTGTATGGAAACAAGAAGAAAGGCTGCAACTTGAAAGCCTCCTTTCAGTGAGGAAATGGGTCCTAAATGCTACCTATCCCCCTTTAAATAGCTGGAGTGTGGGAGTGTATCCACAGCAGCAACAGGGGGGCTTGGCTGAAGATACGGAGAACAGCACTGAGGAGAGACTTCTGGTAAGGGCCTCCCTGCCTGGCACCAAAGCTGGGATAGGTGGTAGAGCCCCCAGAACCTGCGCGGCCCTCGGGGCAAGAAATGAGTCTGCCTAGAACTGGGATTCCTCCACGCTGGGACAACAAACGGTAAGTGGGGGGTAATAAGGGAAGGGAGGGAGTAGCAGTGAGTTTATCAGCCATTCCCAGCTGTGGGAAGAGAAGGAATTGGGTTGGGGGCTGTTCTCTAGGTGCTCCAATGTGGGCAACTTGTCCACTGGTGATTTATTATGCAAAATTTATCAAATCACTCTTTTACTGAATTCACCATTTCTGTCAGCTTCATCATTGGGGCTTGTTGCTTGCTTGTGCTATCAGCTGCTCATTATGAGCATCCAGGTGATGTCATTTTGTTTCATAGATTCATAGAAGTAGGGTCGGAAGGGACCTTGTAGATCTTCTAGTCTGACCCCTTGCCCTGGGCAGGAGAGAAACTGGGCTCAAATGACCTCAGCTAGGTAAACGTCAAGCCTCCTCTTAAAGACCCACAAGGTAGGAGCCAGCACCACTTCCCTTGGAAGTTGGTTCCAGACCCTGGCCGCCCTGACTGTGAAGTATTGCCTTCTAACATCTAGTCTAAACCTACTCTCTAACAACTTATGGCCGTTATTCCTTGTTACTCCGGGAGGCACTCGGGGGAACAAGGTCTCTCCCAATCCCCACTGGTCCCCCCTAGTAAGTTTATAGATGGCCACCAGGTCCCCTCTCAGCCTTCTCTTGCGAAGGCTGAACAGGTTAAGGTCCCGTAGCCTCCCCTCGTAGGGTCTGCCCTGCTGTCCCTGAATCATGTGAGTGGCCCTCCTTTGAACCCTCTCAGTGCTGTCCACATCCCTCCTGAAATGCAGCACCCGGAACTGAACACAGTACTCCAGCTGCGGCTTGACCAGTGTTGCATAGAAGGGGAAGATCACCTCCTTGGCCCTGCTTGTGATGCATCTGTGGATGCACGACAAGATATGGTTAGCCCTACTGACCATGTCCTCGCATTGTCAGCCCATGTTCATCTTGGAGTCAATAATGACTCCAAGATCTTTTTCTGCCACCGTGCTTTCGAGAAGGGAGTTCCCCAGCCTATAGGTATGCTGCTGGTTCCTACTGCCTAAGTGCAGCACCCTGCACTTGTCAGTATTGAATCCCATCCTATTCTCATTTGCCCACCCCTGTAACCTGTCCAGGTCCCACTGTAATCTGTCCTTCCCTTCTAGCGTGCCCACCTCATCGCAAATCTTGGTGTCATCTGCGAATTTAAACAGAGTGCTTTTCACCCCATTGTCCAAGTCACTAATAAAGAAATTGAACAGCGCAGGCCCAAGGACAGAGCCCTGGGGGACTCCACTGCCCACTTCCAGGCAGGGCTCCAGCAGGTATTATTTGAATTTGTTAAGAGTAACCCCAGAAAAGTGAAACTGGCCCTTTGTCCTGCCAGACAGCACTGGGAATACTGAATGTTGCTCACAGACAGACTCCTCAATAAATTCCCTGCAGCAGAGCAGCTTCTTTCTCAGTGGGTTGTTTGCGCTGACACCTTTCAGAGATTCAGGCAGCCTTACTGGAAGCCTGTGATTAGTCTTGGTAAATTGGAGTTTCACAAAGCCATCTGCTGCCTCTGTTGTGTGTGTGGTCATGTGAGTTTTTTCCTTACCCCTTTTTTCCCCTTGCTGATTAGTCAGATCTGCCAGAATCATTCATCTTCTTTGGGGGGTTCTGATAATACACCATGTCTGCTCTTCCTTTGATTTATTTCTCTGACTCTTTCCACTTCCTTCCCTTTGTTTTGTAAATTGTTGGCCTTTTTCTGACGGGCAAGGAGCAATATTTTGTTATTTGAAAGCAGGAAAGCATACGTCTTGCTGGATGTTACATGGTGCTGGTAAATGCTTCTCCAACTGTGCTGCAGAGCCCTGTACGTTTAGTGAAAGGTCTGAAAAGAAGGAGGATGGCTTTGTGGGAGAAGCAAGAGATTATGGTCATACCCCTTCATCTGCTGTAGGCTTCTGGGCAAGTAGCTTCCTACCACCCCACCCTGCCTATCATGGTAATAATAGTATTTCTCCCCTTCACTGGGATTTGGTGAACATGTGCATTAAAGATCATTGGATACTATGGTGAAGAACACTTTAAAAAAAATATTCTAACTAGATAAAAACTAAGACCATGACCTGAGGATTAATTTATATGTAACCATTATTCCAAAAGACCTGGCTACATTTCTGAGATATAAAGGCACCCTGTTTTACTGGATGTAGGTACCCTGTGTCTTTGCTTGGACTCTTTCCATTGCTAGTGGATATGCAGTGCCCTTCCAGTAGGTATGGTGACTAGAAGGTGTTAAAATAGCTCAGAGTCTAATCAGCTTAAATCCAGACCACCTTACTAGCAACCCTGGTCTGGTGCCCTTGAGAGTTTTGTATCACTTAGATGGTAATGTAGAGACATTTGGAGACTGCTCCAAACCTTATTGTTTTCCCTGGCCTTAGGTTCTGTGATGCTGTGTTTAATCTAAGATAGCTGGCAAGGCAACCAGCTATGGTGTCTTTTCCTTATGCTTCACTCCAAGGGAGGGTCAGAGGAAACAGAGATAGGTTTTGCTTCAGCCTTCCCCTTCCTTCCCATAATGATGCAACTTTTCAGCTGCTTCACACATGCACCAGTCCCTGGGTCAGTGAGTTTCATATGCCATTAGGGCTGCACAGCTGGCTCAGAGTTCACCCAGACAGCAGCCCATATTCAGTACTGACTATAGCATACTAGATAAAAAGTCCAAACAACATAGGTAAGAACTTTTAGAATTGGATAAGAGGAGCATTTGTGCCCTTATAGGTATAAATAAACACAGCAGCATGCTACCCTCTGACCTTAAATTAGTAGGGGAAAGCAGCAACCTTCCCCACCTGCTGCCTCCATCAGAGATGCACATTCTATTCCTGTGTGCGCAAGGCAGGATTTTAGCCCCAGGAGTGGAAGTTTTCTTGCTGTGCAATTAAGGCATCCCTCTGAGCCTGTGGTGAAGGAGCGTTCCTCATTAGAGCTCATTTGAATGCACTTCTGTTTCAGCATCCAAAAAGCACAGGGCAGGGTTCAGAGCTTGGCAACAAGGCTTGCTGCATATGAAAGTTTGAAAGAGTGGATGTAATTTCATCAGTGCCCATGTGAATTAACTGGAATATGTAGCCCCTTTCTAAAGGTTTTCCTCTTCAAATGTGCGGGGCCATAATCTACTCATACCTGCACCTGGGCAGCCCCCTTACATTTCAATGGATGAATGTAACTGAGAGCAGAAAGTAGTTAATTATCCAACTCATCTACTGCCAGCACCTCAATAAGGGAAGCAGGTGGAATTTTCCACTTTCCACAGAGGAGAAAATGTAAGCAGAAAAGTGCCAAGGTTTTGGAAGGGAGGGATGATTTATGTCCTATATGTACAGTTTCTACGTATTTGCAGTTTAGCTACAGGAAAGTTCCCTCCAAGCCTGCTGAGTGTGATGTAAGAGTGCCATGTTACATGTTGTGTACACATAGCAAATTCATTAGCCTGTGGATGGGGGACTCCAGGGGCTCTACTTTTCAGTTCTCCATTGGTGAACACAACTGCATCCTCACTGCCAGTATCTTCCACACTAGGTTTCCTCATGCACCATGGTTGTGTTTTCTTCAAGACCCTGTACTGCCTAGTTGTGAAATGTGTACTATTGCTTCTGAGGGCCAGGGCTGAGGCCCATGTACTAACTAGCCAGGAGCTCTGAGTGCTGCTGAGCAGTCATATACATGCTATCGTATCTGCTGCCCTACCTACCAGTCCACGCACGCTTTGGTATTTTCTGTGTACCTCTAAGTAAAATACAATAACAAAGACCAGTTTGCACATGCTATGCTTTGTCTATAATGATGTGCAGCAGCTAAAGGTGCAATGTCTAGAGTTTTTTTAGTCTTTACAAAGCCAGATTTCAATGAGAAGATTTCAATTAAAATCTTGGCCAGGGTTCCCTGCCACCATGGTTTTCTGACACTGCAGGTGTTTTTCTATTGGAAGGCTAGGTAAAGAAAGGGGAACTTATTGATCCCAAAGCACGTGTGTGTGTTTTGGATGTGCTTGTGAGTGTTGCACACAGCTCAGCAAGGGGTACAATTTTGTTGCCGAACAGATTGAATTACATGACTCCCTTCAGACCAGAGTTTTTGTTTGGCTCACACAAAAGAGAGCTTGTTTATGCCATTTCCCATCACACTTTTTCTTTCAGTAGTTGATTCAAAAGATCTGAGCAAGGGGGAGTGATGAAACAGCCAACAGTTTCAGTGGACGAAGCAGAAAGGTAGGGGAGAGGAATAAGTTATTTGTAGAGGTGGGTACAAGCTAATTACTCTTCCTCCACCCAGCATTTGGATACTCCTAAAACTTTGAGTAGTTTAGAGTTTGGTCTGGATTCAGCTTAACAGATCTCTTTGTGTTGTGGCTGTGGAAGGGGCAGGGAGAACTATGGCTATTAAGACATGAGGTACAGCTTTGATTATTAAAGAATGCTATTAGCCCAGCACAGAACTCTAGAGAGGAAGGATTACCTACCCAGGGATTACTCACTAGCCTAGGATCTGGGAGATTTCGGTTTAAGTTTGTGCTCTACCACATTTCCTGTTTGCTTTGTCCCTCTGTTCTCTGAAAAATAGGGGCAATAGCATACAGTTGTTGTGAGAGTAAATGCACTAAAACAAAGATTGTGATGTGTTCAGATACTACAGTATCACAAGTTCCATGGACAGGCAGTGCTCAATCTAATTTAGGTTGTGGTGATGTCTCTTGGTCATGATAGCAACTGAGAAAAATCATTGCTGTTTATTTTAATATTATAAAAGCCTAAGTCTGTCTGTCTGTAACACTTTATTCACGCTCTGATTGGCTAGCGGAAACAGCCAATCAATGCCCTCCAAGCGTGGGGGAGCGCCACCATGACTCAAGTCGTGCTGAAGACCGGCAGAGGGTGGGGGAGTTGAGGTCAGCAGCACTCCCTGCAAGCAGTGCCAAGGACTGGCTCCCCACCCCGCTCCCTGCAAGAGGCAGAACAGTGACAGCACGGGGCGTTAGGTGGTAGCACTCCATCCCAGCCTCCTCCTTCCTCTGCCCCCCGTCATTCTTGATGGGATATTGGCTAGTTTCCTTATAAATGTAGAGTAACAGGACCTGAAATGCTGACCTTAACTAAAAAAGGAACAATAACACAATCAGTAACCTAAGATCTCTAATCTGTAACAAGGTATAACAGTAATTTAAAAATAATAGCAGTTTGCACTCAAACTGTACATGTTTACATTTTTGGGTACTTGACGTATTATGAAAGCACTAATTAATTCAGCTGTGCATCACACCTGTGATGTTGTAAGTAACCATTGATCCTCTGAATCATGGCTGCTTTGTGGTTATTGCTTGGTTGGAGAAAAGTTAAAGGACATCACCCTGACAGAAACATGCCCTCGTTGAGTTAGCAGTAGTTCTTATCTGTTGCTCTCTGGCAGAAGCTACCTGTGATGCAGGTAAGGGTTATTTTCCTCCTTTTACTGATAGAAAAACTGAGTCACAGAAAGGGTAGGAATCATGGCAAAGATCTGGGAGTAAATTAGTGCTGCATCTTGGGGCTTCTGACTATTCACCATTGTCCTGCAACAGCAGTCCCACTTTGCTGCTTGTTTTCAATGCAAAAAACCTCCAAAACAGTACCAAATAGTGTTTTGTTGGGGGGGTTTTTAGATTGTTTTTGCCATTGCAGTGTACAATCCAGTAGAAACAAAGTATTGGTAAATGTAATCTTGGTGCAGCTCTACTATCCCTTACAATTGGAGCTCATCCTAATTTGTTATCTCAAGGTAAAAAGGAGTGTGTTGTCTCCACTCCGATTTTACAGTGAGAGCTCTAATTCATGTGATCTTTGTCAGTGGAAGCATTTCACTCCTCTTCTGCACTGAAGACCAGTGTGTAGACTTACTGTTAAAGACAAAAATCCAGACAACAGAATTTTAGACCAAGGACCAAAGATGCCCTCACTACTCAGTGTGTTACTTCTAATGTTGTTAGGTTTGGTCTGACTTGCTCTTGAAGGGGCTTGGCTGTGGTGGGAGGACAAAAGAGGTTTGAAGCTAGAGCAGTAAGTGTGTAGGAGGGAGTTCTGGGTCCCCCCTGCCTCCACCTTTTCATCTACTACATTTAATGTATAATTATCAGGAGGGGAGCAACGAGGCTGCCACACAGGTTTCAGGTGAGGATATTGCCATTTCAGAGAGCAGAGAAGCTGCAAGCACAGATCACTTATTTGGCTATCTCAAGTGCCTGACATTTTCTTTCCCTTGGAAAATGAATACCTGTGACTGGGGAGTGGTTGGATGCATCCTCTCCTGTTATCAGCTGGTGTTAGAGGGCCAGCATCATATTTGTTCCTTGGACTTAGGAAGCATTTGGACTTGGGTGGGTGCTTGTTTATGGTGAATCATTATGATGATGTAGAGTTCTAGGGTTATTCTGTCTTGACTTTTTTTTTTTTGGTTCACATGGGATGGAGATAGAAACAGTTAACAAAAGAGCTGTATGATTTGCTGCCCCAGCCCTTTAAAATGGCCTTTCTTGTGGATTTGAATGATGATGGGGGAAATAACTGAGACATTCAGAAGCTCAGCAGTGCTTGATGGTGCTGAAATGAGCTAGCAGTACTGGGGAATGATATCAAGGGACTCTAGCAGAGTAGTAATTAGCAATGCAAAAGATGACAGATCCTGGAGGCAGTCCTGCTCCCCACTCTGCTTTTGACCTCTCTGCTAAGAATGCCAGCCAGGGTGCCAATTAGTGTCAGTCCTTGTGGCACTATTTATGATTAGGGATGTGGTACATTGGGGCTGATAGTGCCATTGAAACCCTAATTTGTCGAAGGCACTGAGTTGCTTTTACCGGACTCTCTACTGAAGGACAGATACAGGTTTCCCTCACTTTATGCTGTACATATGTTCCTGGAAAACAGCACATAACTTGAATTCACATAAAGGGAACCCACCTTATAATGTAACATAGGGATACGTTCCAAGACCTCAACTGTATTGACCCCCAGACCCATTTCTGCCACTTTTACAAGACAATGTTGATACTCGGCAACAGTAGACAGTACACACAAGCACAGGGTGGTGGTGAATGTTACCATAATGGCGACGGCAACTATAGAAACACGTGTCGCAGACGACGAGTGAGGAGCACAGACCCACACAGGACACTTTTGGTGCGCGTCACTCCCACAATGCACCACACAAAGCAGCTGACTGTGGGCTTCTACCACACTGGTTGCATAAGAGTGAATTTACTTTGCGTATTACAAATTTTTGGTATAAAAAGGGTCATTGCATAAGAGTGAATTTGCACATACAGAACCCGCATAAAGTGAGGAAAACCTGTATGTATATCAGAACAAAGAACAGGAATGATCCAGGGCCTGAGCTGCAGTCATGCATGCAAATGGATCCAAAGTTAGGCTTATAATCTGTTCTGGGGGCTTTTGAACACCTGCCTGATTTAGAGGGCTCCTGTCTGTGGCTGCAGTTCAGCCTGAAAGCAAAGTCTGTTCCTTTATCCTCTTTATTATCCTATCTCTCTCTCTCTTTGTGATTTGCAGTGTCTGGGTATTTGTAATCATGGGGTGGGGAACTTGATAAAATGAGGCATGGCTCTGCCCTCAAAATGTGCAAGGAAGGGTATATCTGTAAATGGTGAGGGGTCATGACACAGCTCTGTCAGTGCAGGAGGTTACAGGAAGGGGTTTCTTTAGACTCTGAACATTTGCAGTCCTTCATCCTCTGTGTAGGAACCTTCAGAAACCTCCACGTATATCCTCTACACCCCGCCCCCCAACCCACCCCCGCCACCGACCCTTTCTCTAAGCCTCAGACTGCAGCCATAGGCTTCCCAGTCTTGTGGATTGATCTGGAATCCCATCAGAACTGCTCCTTGATTGTAGGGGTTGCTGTGTAAAGTAATGCAAAATTTTTCATTTTGGGACCAAGAAAATAGCCACTGTAGCTCTTCCTCTAGGGATAGGGCATGTCTACATGTGCATTAACATGCTTTAGTTAATGCACATTAAATCTAGTACTGCTGATCATTTTTACACGTGCAAGCTGCGCAGCGCCAGGTGCTTTGAGAAGCGTTTGGCACTGTGACGCTTGCAATTGAATAAGCGGCAAAATGTACATCAGTATGAAGAAAATGGCATTGGGTGCGCTTTTGAACTAAAAAGCTTTAGAGATGCTTTAGTTCAAAAGCGCACCACCATCATTTTCTCCACACTGACATGCTTTTTGCCACTTGTACAACTGCATGCAGTACAGCGTGGTGCACATGAGCTCCCATGCAGAACAGACTTGATTAATCTTAAAAATACATTAAGATTAATCTGAAGCCCCGGATCGCTAGCGCATCTAAGAACTAAAAGGTATGTGTATAAATGCCCTCTGTTGTGAGGTACTAGGAAAATGTGCATTAGTTTGGCTTAATGCACAATAACTAAAGAGCATACTTTTAAAGTGACACAACGCACATTAGCCTATTTTATTTGCATTAAATAAAAAACAGTGATGCTTTAATGTGCATTAAAATAGGCTAATGCACATTAAACTGCATGTGTAGGTGCACCCAGAAGAAGCTGCTTTCTCCTCCAGAGGCAAAGAGACTTTTTCGTACCTGCAAAGTGGCTGAGTTGGGTTTGACTAGCAAATTATTTACAGATACCCATTTGCCCTCCAATCCAATTCCTGGGCACCTCAGATGTGAACTCACAGAACTATGGCCAGTTGTTCCACCCAGACCTCCAGCCACCATATCTGACATCTAGGAGTCTGGCAACTATCAACTGAGACTACTGCATACAGATCCAAGAAATCCTGATATAGAGCAGTAAAACATCTACCAGAAAACCTTGTTCATCTAGATGGAGGAAGTTCTCCATGTAAGCAGCCCAACATCATCTGGACTTCATGCAGATCTTAATACCGAAGATCTTTAACTGGTTTTGCACTTAAAGCAAGCTGGTATTTTTTCAATTGTATTATTATCTGTTACCAATATAATTATTAATAGGTACTCATTATTGGCCATTAAATATTATTATCTGTACGTACCATGTGGGGCTGTGACTGAGATCAGAAACTCTTTATGCTAGACGCTCCTCTGGACAGGGCCTAAAATCTTATTAAAAGACCAGAGATGATGGGAGAAGGGGAAATGTACAGAGACAAAGTGATCTTCCCAAGGTGACTTGGTAGGTCTAAGGCAAAACAGAAAATACAGACCACTTAAATAAGGTCCATGTTTTGGTGGGTGCAGTGGGGTAATCTGCACAGAAGCAGAACTCCTTCAGAATGAACTCTAGTAATCAGAAATATTTTTCTTCCACTCCCATCCTCTCCTTAGGTCTGGTTGGTGCAGTGATGCACTCTAGAATGTCCTGATATTTTGGCTGGATCTTCAAACTAGTGTGGTGCATACAAATTGGGCAGCTGGCATAGTCTGAGAAACCTATAATAGAAAATGGGGTGCAATGCAAAGGTGAGTTTACTACAACAGTTGGTGCTTGCTTGGCCTATGGCTGCTTGCCCTGTACCAGTAGCTGTGGCTACTGCTGCTACTCTGGGCCAAGTTAGCACAGCATTCATAGGACTAATTATATCCCTCCCAAGGAGCAAATACTTTATTCCATTAAACTGAAAAACCAATTCCATTTGTCTATTAATCATCATCCCTGACTGCCTGGCTCCCTGGCAGCTGCCATCAGCTGCTGTCTTGCCACCACTGCCAGCAAGACACATGAGTGACAACACGAAGCAGTGAGTACAGGAGGTTTTGACTAACCTAGTGTTTTTTCCTTGTACCTGTTACCATAGGCATGATTCACTTAGGCAGGAAGAGGAGGTGGCTTCCAAAAGCAATTTGCTGGTTTCTCCCTTGTTTGTTATGAGAAGAAACTAATAGGAATTAATTAGAGCCTTTATGAACAACCCTTCAATAACAAACCAGTGAGCCAGCCCAACAGGGGAAAGCATTGGGTTTGGCCTCCCCATCGTTTGATCTGAATGATATGTTTAAATAAATAAATCCTTGTAGAAGTGTTGTTGGGCAGTGGGGGCCCTTGACAGGTTTAATTCTGAGGTACAAAGGATGAACATAACTCATCCAAGCTGGTGCTCCCAGTTGCTCTTTGTGTTCTTATCACTGTGAGGCTGTCACTATTTACGTGGAGCCATTGGAGTCAAAGGGTCTTGCAGGCTAGAAAATGGCCCAGTAGTTTGGCATGGGGGAAGGAGGAAAGGGCAAAATGGTGGAAAGGGTTGTCCAGGTCTGCCCAGTAGGGGTGGGCAAACTAACTCAGCGGCACAGGGAACCAGCCTTTGCCTAAGCCTCATGTTCTAGTTAATGCCTTGTTTGCAGTTCTGACACTCTTTGAATGCCTGGGTGCTTCTTTGCCCAGCTTGAATAGCTCAGCAGCACCAGGTTCTTAGTTCAGATTTTAGTTACCAGGCTTTGCCCACCTGAGTCCCCAGAGCTCTCTCCTCCGAGGTAACTTATACAGACACTCACCAGCATCATAAATGTGGTGGTCGAGTGGTAGGCCGGGCTGTGGCCAGTAGCCCCGAAACGGCAGGCGGGTACTTTTGACCAATGGAGCAGAATTAGGCACAGAAGCATATCGGTTAAACAAAGAGATTGCTTTACTTACACCGTCGATGAATACAGCGTAGGCAGAAAGTTAACTTCAGTTACAACCGGACGAGAGCTCTTTAAACCAAGGTGAATTGTCCGTGACAATTCAACTAGCATGCAGGGTACGGGGTACGTCGGGAAAGTCGATGACAGGGAGTCGTTGGTGGTTGATCAGGCCGCCACGTTCACTCTGAGATGGGCGCGAAGTTCTCCAACGTGGGCGGAAACTGGTCTAACTTTTATATGGCTAGCGAACCAATTGCTAGTCGCCACGTAGGAATAATTTAGAACCAACCAATAATGGTGTGCGTATTTACATAGGGATGGCGGGAGTTTTTTCTGCATCATGGTTCTCCACCGTAGCGGAAATTTCACCGTGCTGAAAAGCTTCACTGTGCTAGAAAATTCCACTGTGCTGAGGCACTTAACTACTAAGTTCTGACAATAAACAAGACCTGCTCTGGTACTCTAAATGGCCACATCTCCCTTGGGCCCTAAGAGAAGGTAGACAGAAGGGTTTGCTGGTTTGCTCTAAAGTAGCAAGAGAAAAACTGCTTCCAGTCTTCTGTAGTTTCTTCTGCAACCTGCCATGTGAGAGGAATGGGGACGGAAGCTGCATTCTCAGTGTAGAGGGTATGTTTATTGCTTTATGTAGCAGCAAAGTCCATCTTTTTTATTCTGAAAGGGCCATCTTTTTTATTCTGAAAGCTCCAGGAGGAGAATTTTAGGGCTAGTTAAGAAAAGAAGTGAGGGGGGGATTGATCAAAGAAAAGAACATCTGCAGCAATCGTGACTAGGTATCTTGGTTTTCTTTGTTTAAAAATTGCAAATGCTCTGACTTGAAAAAAACAAAAAACCAAAATCCACAATTAAAATTAAATGACACTATATACATAGGTATCAATTGAACGCAAGGTTTTGTTGATATATTTACAATTTTAAAGCAATTTGGAAGCCTACCAGTGCCTCAATCACTAAAATAAAATAAATTCTATGTACCTATAAATGTAGGTATTTGATTTGGGGTTTTTTATCATGGAAAATTAGAGCTTCCCCTGCCCCCTTTACTCACCAGGCTGCAGGTCCAGCCCCCAGGGTCCTGCTGGTGCTGTTCATTCTCCACCCACAGCCATTGGGGGCCCCCCAGCTGCCAGGGTCCACAGCCCTGGGCCCTGCAAGCAATGCCCAAGCCCTGGCTGCCATCCATAGGAGGCAGTGGCTGCTGTGCTCCTCCCGCTGCCCCCAGCTCCTTGCAGGCTGGAACTCTTCCAGCCTGCAGAAAGCTCTTTGCAAAAGTGGAAAATACACTTGTTTTTCCATTTAAAAGGAAAAATCCACATTTTTCTCAGTTAAAAGGGGAAAATCATGTTCTTTTCTCTTTTTCTGCGGGAAATGGAAAACCTGGATCCCTGATCATGATTGATATTGCGAGCATGGTACTTAAACCTGCTCCTTGATCTTCTGTCAGAGAGATGTTTCTGGAGGATCTGCTTTTTCCTCTGCTTTTGTGATCTGAACAGGTTTACAGTAGGGGTGCACTGATAACATTTTTCTTGGCCAATACTGGTAGCCAATTTATTAACCAGCCACATCAGCTGATACCGATCCGATAACCAATTCAGATGAATACAGCTGGACAGAGTGAAGAGCAGCTCCCTTCAAGTAAAGTCTGTGGAGGGGAAAGGGCAACAGGGAGGGAAGGTGTGGGCCCCTCCACCACCCTGGTGAGGGAGGAAGTCAGGCTAGGGCAGGGGGTGCTACCCAGCCAGGGCAGTGAATGGGACCCAGGGTTGGGGCGGGGAGCAGGATGGAGCCATGGGCAGCTTATCCAGGGGATCAGCGTCTTGGTGCTTAAAATGGCAGCAGGGGTGCTTGAGCTAAAGCTCATTGAATAAACTTTAGTTCAAGTGCCACCACCACCATTTTTAAGCACAGGGATGCTTTTAACTGGAGCAGAGCCAAGTGGGGTGAGGGCAGATGCTTGCTGCCCACTGGGCTCAGGGCTCTCCACCCTGCTGCCATTGCCCTGGAATCCCTGGACTGGTTGCATGCCCCCAGCCCACCCAACAGCAAGGAGCACAACTCACCATCCCCACTGCTGCTGGACAGGCAGGGGGTGCGCGCGTGGCTGGCACAGGGCTCCCAGGGGAGAGGCAGCAGGGCAGAGAGCCTCGAGCCCAAAGTGTGCACTTTGCATCTGTCCTGCGCACAAATCTGGGGGGGGCACATGCCCCCCCCCCATGCTTCCCCAGGGGGTGCGTGCAGCAGCAGGAAGCCATCCCCCCCACCATGCCCTCTGGACGAGCTGCCCCATGGTTCACTTCCACTCAGCGCCCTGCCCCTGCCCTGGGTCCTACTCACTGCCCTGGCTGGGGGGCCTCAATCTGCCCCTTCCCCTCCACAGACTTACCTGCAGGGAGCTGCTCTCCATGCTGCCCAGTGGCATGCCTGGAAACGTGCATGCATGCAGCCGCACATGTGCACGCGGTGTCCAGGGACCCCAGCTAGAAGGCATAATTTATAATATTTAATGGTGAACATTATCAGCTACACCAACCAAAAAAAGCTGATAGCCAGTAATGTAAACTTCCTTTTATTGGTGCTGATCTGATATGCAACTGATATATTGGTGCACCTCTAGTTTACACCAAAGTGGACTTGACTCTGACAGCAGTTGCTCAGGCAAGGAGCAGGAACAAGCATAGCAAGAACTAGCCTAACATGCAGTGCTGTTGTGGGGAAAGGTCTCCCTCAGGTAGCAAAAGGTAGTGTAGCAGAAAGCCCCCTTTTCCTCTTGCCTGCATTTGCTCTCCCCTCTTTGGATATGTTTCTCTTTTTCTACCTTTTCTTCCTTCCTCTCTCTTTCACTTTAAGATAAGGAATTGTGTTTTAAAATTTGT
>NW_005841940.1:2114468-2126376 GCF_000455745.1 Alligator sinensis
GATAACACCACGCTGAAAGAAGCCTCAACGACAGACTCCAGCGCTTGTAGGATAGGTATACCTGACTCTGTAGCCTGCTACTGTGTGTGTGTATGTGTGTGCATGTGTGTGTGGGGACCAGCCCCAAGGTTTATGATTACGGTGTTTCAATCCGCCTAATAAACTAGAATTTTAAGGATCCCAAGTTGGACATTTGTAGCCAACAGTAGAGAGGGATGGATCCTTGCTGTAGGCAGGGCCTGCCATGGGTTATGTCAGGCCAAATGTGGGCTTGATGGTGGCTCTGGATACATCTGTTTCGATCTTGCCTATGAAACTTCCAGAAAATAGCCTCTGCTGCAAGGAGAGTAAGTATTAACATATGGTCAGTCCCAGGCCTCCTGCACTGCATGAGCCTTAGTGCTGCTTTAGAGGGATGGATCCTTGCTGTAGGCAGGGCCTGCCATGGGTTATGTCAGGCCAAATGTGGGCTTGATGGTGGCTCTGGATACATCTGTTTCGATCTTGCCTATGAAACTTCCAGAAAATAGCCTCTGCTGCAAGGAGAGTAAGTATTAACATATGGTCAGTCCCAGGCCTCCTGCACTGCATGAGCCTTAGTGCTGCTTTGGATCATACATTTCTCTCATGTATATGAATGCAGCTTGCCTTGGGTTCAGTTTGAACCTGCATTGCTGCAAGGATGCATTAGCCCTTTACCTGTGATCTCCATGGCCCTCTTCCAGGGAGCCAACAGGTCATAAAGATTTCTCATGTTCTAGGACTACTCTACCTCATGATTTGTAACTTAATGTCATGTGCTTGCTGGCTGATTGACCATCTCTCCACAGGGTGAGGGGCCAGTTTTCTGTGACAGGCCACCCAAGTAGATACCTGTGAGTAAACACTGAACTGGCAGTGGCTCAGACAAACCCATCCATTGCAAGCCACGTGTATCTTCAGCTATTGGCAGCCATACATCAGAGCTGACTTAAACAATTAGTAGACCCCCCTCAGCAGCACTGGCTCTCAGGCAATCGAGAGGCTCTTTGGAGCTGAGCTACTTGGAGCTCCAGTGGGAAGCTCATCTCACCTGCAAGCTACTTCTTGCAGCTCCTGCTTTGTTCAGTATTTACCAGGAAGCTGCAAAAACCTTCAGTGCACTAAGGTTAGCGGTGCAGAGGGGAGAGCGTGGGGAAGCTGGGGGAGCAGGAGGACTGGGGACTAGCTCAGCAGTACTTGGACTGAAGTGGAGGTTTGGAAAGCGCTCTGGATTCCCAGAGGAAAGGGGCTTTGGGAGGGAAGATATTACTGTGCTGGAGAGAGAAAAGTTGAAAGAAAAATATCATGCTTCCTCCCATGCGTGGAGACTGCTGCATGGCTGGAGGAAAAAATGAGCCAGGTGCAGCCACGCAGCCGTACTGAGGGGTTTGCAAAGCTCCATTGCTCGTAAAATGGAGACACTCTTTGAATTTGCTTCTCTGTCTGAGAAATCGGCTTGTTCTGCTCTACCTGAAGGGCTGGAGGATAGCTTTGGAAGCCTGTTCACATCACAGGTCGGTTGTGAAATGCACTGCTCGGCACGCTGCCTCAGCTCAGCCTACAGTGCCCCCTTGGGACTGCACTGAAGCCCAGCTAAAACAAAACACCCTTTTACACACCAGGGATTCTTGCTGCCTCTGGGATCTTGTCTTCCTCATCCTCATCTACCTGGGGCAGCCAGAATCTGCCCCCAGATATGTATGCTTGAGCCTGCTGTATCTTCAGTATGACTGAGCCAATAGGGCACAGTCTGTGTTAACATTAGGAGTTCATGAAACAGCATTTCTAACAGCATTTCATTCCTGCTCCATTTAAGGTCAGTGGCAAAACTCCCATTAAATTCAATTAAAGTATGTTTGGGCCCAGGGCTTGGTTAACTCCCGCTTTCAGGCATCCAGGAAGGTAGGATAAACTTTGACAAATAAAATAGAAATTGAGATTGAAGAGGAAGTGCACAGCTGTGTACTATGAAAACAAACTCCCCTTCTGGGGCTTGGCTTTATTAGCAAAGGAATCAACACTAAGACGATAAAGTTCAGGTAAAGCCATTTCTCCAGGGTTAGCTGCTCCTAGGATTCTTCATTCATCCTAGATTCTCTCCCTCCAGTGTCCCTGTCACGTCACTTAATATATAACTGGGATAAAGAGTGCCCTGCCTCATTGGGAGCTTAACATTTTCTTGGAAGAATTGGTACCTGATTCTCAGTAGACAGGCAGTGAGCTGCTTTAGGGACACAGATAAAAAAACAGAGAGATTGTTGGACTCTGATCATACTTTGGGGGAAAGGGTTTTAAGTCCCTATACTACTTATGACTATTTTGAGGTCTATGGATAAATAGGTTAAAACGCAGATGACGCTATCTTGAGCTAACTTGGCCAATAGGAGCTGAGAGGTCAAAAAGATTCTCCACAGGTTTCCTGACCTCTGCCCTTTTTCATTTGCACAATGGGATTAAACAAAAGCAATTGTTTCCCTGATATTTAGCTTAGGCTGTATCTGCTTTTTTCCCAGACCTGAGGAAGGGTATTTTGCACTCAAAAACTTGTCTAACATTTAAACCAGCTGTATACTTGGTCCAGTAAAAGATATAATCAACAAATCTTGCTCCTCATCAAAGAGGAGTAAGTTTGCAAATCAGAGTTCTCTGACACTAGGAAACATTTGCAGATGTTGCAATGTTGTCTAGTGATTCAAACAAGAGGCTGGAAGCCATAACTGCTTGGTTCCATTTCTGTCAGGCCTACTAATTTGCTGTGTGGCAGTGGAAAAATCACTTAACCTCTTTGTGTCACCTGAAGAATAAGGATAATAATTATCTAGCTCCCATGAGGTGGTGAGGCTTTATGGATGAGCATTTCTCTTGTGTAGAGAGAAAAGGAGCTAGAGAAAGATTGGGGGTTAGAGACAGCCAGAGGTCAAGCTCAGAGGCCCTCCTGAGCTTAGCAGCCCATAGAGCTGGTATGGTTCTAGGTGCGCTCGTTTCCATTACCAACAGCCCATGAGGGAGCAATGGGGCTGGCATCATTTGACTTCAAAGCTGCATTTACATTGGGGTTGTTTGAGGGCAGCCTTCATGTGAATTCTTAGCCCTCGAGCCAAAATGAGACACCTTAACCACTTCTGCTGTGCCTTAGTGGCAGGTTTAAATTTCTATTAAATACAACTGCACTGTGAAACCCTCACCGTCTCTGTGCTGGGAAGCACTGCTTGGCTAAGAGGCCTTGGCTGATCAGTAGCATTTGGATCTGTGCTTGTACTGCAGCTGGCACATTCTAGTCCTGTTCAGGGCTTCCGGGAGCCCAAGGACTCTGTTCTGCAAACAGCAGCAGAATGCTCTGGTTTACGTGGCTAGCATGCACGGGGGACCTCTCCTGGGCTGCATGGGTGTTGCATCAGGGCTGCTGGCCTGTGATTTGCCATGCCTTCTCTGCTACCTAGACATACAAATAACTCAGATGCTCACACACAGCATTAGTGCTTCACTCTTGTGTCCAAGAGAACTATTTATTGTGTTTACATACAGCATGGGCAATATGGAAAACACTGGAAATATTGCATCACTGGCTTGGTTTCCTAGACAGTGCTAAAAACGGTGACTCAACTGTTCACATCGCATCTCTGTTATGAGACCACCCTGGCTACAGATGGTCGGATGGACTGCAATGTCTCACAAGGAGCAACCCGAAGTTCTGCTGCAGTTTAGGACATCCCCATAGGTGTTTCCGCATCTCACTCCTCTGGCCCCGAAGACTGGCCTTTTCCCTGGGAGCTTTCTCCCTGGGTCAGGTTGGTTTTGCTTTTTCATTGGTTTGGTGTTTGTACAAAAGCCACAGTTTGTAAAACTGCTCTTCTTAATCTGTGAGGACACCTCCTCCCCTACACTCCAGCCCCTCCATGTTCCTGTCAGCCACACACATACCCTGTTCCCAGATATCCTGACACTGCAGTTTTGTGTCACGTGTTCTCCCTGGGCCTGACCACTGCATTGGGTCTCTGACTGCAATTCCTTTTGTTTGGACATTAATACAAAACACACAATGGGAAAAAAAAATTGAGCCAGGCATAAGGGGAGACACGCTCTGCTGGGCTCTGGCTCCAGTCTCTGATGCATCTGACAAAGCCCGAGAGCAGCTCGACCCTTGGGGCAGCTCCTTTCGCACGGCTCAAGGCCGCAGGCCTTAGGGTTTACAGAACGAAGAGAAAACGGAAGGAAGGGAATAACTTAGGACCAAGCGTTTCTTCCCCTCCCCTCAGCCCAGTTGCTTCTGGAGAATATTTTGAATCCAACAACTCGTTCCCCATCCTCCAATGAGATCCTGCTCCGAGGCCAGGTTCGCTGTAAGTAACTGGTTCCTGTTTGGAATGTCAGCAATGTGCTTGGCTGGCAGTGCGCGTAGGGAGATAGGGTTTCATTGAGAACGTGGCAAGGCTGAGATGTCGGGAAGGCAAGAGAAGCACCAAAGGAAGCCGGTGAAGCTGGCCCTCTGCTTTGTGTTTGCACGCAGAGCTCTCCTTGCCGCGGTTTCAGTCTGGCAGCTGAGGCTCATCATCCAATCACCTCTCACAGCACTGCTGGGGGAAGTCACGTGGGGTGGCTTTGTCTTTGGTCACTGGCTGAATGCCTTCTGTTCCCTCCTCCTCCTCGTCCTCTTGCTGGCTGCCCTCATGTCCACTGGAGAGCTCAGAGTCGCAGTCGAGCGACTCATAGATGGTGGGCAGTGTGGTCTGCTGGCTGAGGCGCTTGCGCAGGCCCACCAGCAATGGCTGCGGCATGGAGGAGACATCCACATTGTTGCCAAGGTCCACCCAGGCCAAGCATGGGAACTTGTTCATGTCCTTCATGGTATCAGTCAGCTCCTTCATGGTGGCTCTGGTCAGCCGGTTGCCATTCAGGGAGAGATGAGTGAGCTTGGGCAGCGCCCAGAGGAATGGCAGGAGCATGCGCACCATCTCATCGTTTAGCTCAGCGAAGCTCAGGTCCACTGAGGTGAGGTTGTCCCCATTGTTCTGCAGGTAGTAGGCCATGCGGTGGACATCTCTCATGGTCAGGGGGATCCCAGATAAATCCATGGAGTCTTGGCTCAGCTTCTTCTGCAGGCTGTTCTTCAGGCTGACAAGGAGAGAGGACATGGAGCTTGTTAAAACAGGGCCAATCAGCACAGGTCTTGTAAAGTTTCAGTGGGCAGAGTAGTCACTGTCTAGATGCCTCTTGTGTTTGGCTGTCCTCTGAGACAACTGGGGCTAGAGGGTCTGGTTTTAGGTGTGGGGGGTCTGAACTAATCAAGTTCCAAAGCAACTTTAATGAGTAGATTTAAAATGTTTTTATCTAGGATTCTTTAAAAAAATGTATATTGATAGAAACAACCAACCTAAAAAGCCTCTCAAATTCACTGGTTTATACTTGCTGGCTCCCAGTTTTAGTGCAGAGTGCTCCCATGTTTCTGGTAGGGTGGCCATCATAGAGGACAGTCCGGTTGTCCTCTGTCTTCTATTGATACGAAACTCTTTTTCTTGAAGAGAAACATAGAGGACATAAAGGCGTTGGGTTTCATATCAATAGAAGACAAAGTAGCAGAAAACCGGAATGTCCTCTATGATGGCCACCCTAGTCTCTGGTATCCTCAGGGTAACCTGCAATGAAGCTGTTCCCCCGTCTTAGGGCTCAGATACAGTAAAATACTTAGAGATGAGTCTAACTTAAGCACATGAGGAATTAAATCAATGGGATTATTTGCATGCTTCATGCCAAGTTGCATGCCTTAAGTACCTTGCTGAACTGGGGCCTAAGAATAAACAAACTATGTCAGCCTCTTGCCTCCTCTGGAAGGCTGCTCCCAAGGTGGCAATGAGAGAAGATTAAGAGCTTGGCTTGTTTAGTGTAACAAAACAAAGATTGAGAGGGGATATGATTACTCTTTTATAAATCCATTTGCAGGGCAAATATCAGGGAGGGAGAATAGCTATGTAACTTAAAGAATTATTTTGGCATAAGACCAAATGGATCTAAACCAGTCACAAGTGAATTAGAAATCAGAAGGAGGTTTTTAACCACTGGAGAAGTCCAATTTTGGAGTGGTCTTTGGAAGCAAGTTGTGGCGACTAGAAATTGGAGTTGCTTAAAGATGGAACATGAGAGGTTCATGGAAAGGGCCTGTATGACATGTCTACTTGGTGTAGCAATTGAATGTTTCATGAAGATTTAAATATGAGAGACTGAAAGGAAACTTGAACCCTATGTGGAAAGCATCTGGAAAGTCCATTTTTTTAGGACTTCCATCAGTCACCTGCAGGTACCAGGACAAAATCCACTCCCCACTCTCAATGACTGGCTTCTGGGCTTTTCTCTGCTTTTTGCTGAAGCTTTGGGCATTGGCCAGAGCTACAGGTGGATGCTGGCTTGGGTGTGCTGACACTTTGTAGGCACCAGGGAGGGTTCCCAATCTCTGTCTGGTAATTCTGGCTCATGTGTTCAGAGTAAAGTAATTGTAGAGCTGGGGGCAGTATTTTTCCTAGGTCAGACTATTGTGGACTGTGGCATTTTTGCCCTTCGCTGTAGGGCAGGACATGGTTATCTTCCCAGGTCATTTCAGCATACTTTAACCAACCTAATTTCCTATCACTCTAGTAGCCAAGACATTGGGGGCACACTTGCCTCCCCAGCTGTTCACATGTGACATGCTGTATAGCTTTTGACAAGGTGCTTTCTGACTGGTGTGCGAGGGGGCTCCTAGTAGATGATCTTGTGGACCTTTTTGGAAAACCGGGTGCCTGCATATGCAGGAGACTGGTCCCAGTGGCCTGGAAAGCCCCCACAAATCCTATGCTCCTAAGTGGCAAAGTTCTGTGCATACTATGCCTTAAAGCAATTCCTAGCAGTGGGCAGATGGGGATGAAATGCAACACACTGTAGACACCAGGACAGTCAAAGCAGCCCTGGCACTAGATGGGAATGTTCTCACTCGCTGTTCTTGGAGATATGGGAAATATTTTTCTGCAGCAATAGTTAAGCTATGGCACTAGGGCTGTGCGAAATTTCACTGGCCATTTAGTTTTGACACTTTCGATTCATTTCAAGGTCAAAACAGCAAAATCGAAATGAAACAAAGGGCTTTGAAACAGCCTCGGAACAAAACAAGGCTAGTCGAAACATTTCAAAAGTCTAAATGTTTCAACCACAGCGCTGGGAAGTCAGTCCAGCTGGGCTGACTTCCCATCCCTGGCACTGGATTGGGCCAGGGCCAGGAAGTCAGTCCAGCTGGGCTGACTTCCCATCCCTGGCGCCGGATCGGGCGGGGGGCTGTCCCCGATCTAGCAAAATGTCAAAACAGCCTTACTGTTTCAACGAAGTAAAACAGATCAGCTGTTTCAAATCTAAATGAAATTCAATACGAAATGCTGTTCCATGCAAACCTCGAAACACAACAGTGCCATTTCACACAGCCCTATATGGCATCCCTTTGTATAGCTCTGCTCCACGTTCCATTGCTAATGCTCTTATCCCTTGTATTCTATCTTATAAAATTCATCAGGAACATAAATTGATATAAGTAAAAAAAATCTGCATTAATGGATATGCTGACACCTCCAGGACCCATTTGACTGATAGACATTCCTGTGTTGTCGAGCAGTTGCTTCATAGAAATGTGAGATGGAGAAGACCTCCCAAGTATCTAATCCATCTTCTCACCAACACCTAATTACCATATTAACTCAAATATAAGATCAGTTTTTTTCCCCCCCAATCAGCATGGGGGGGACCCTTGTTTGGTATTTACATACAAAACAACCTCATTAAATACACTGTCTATCATTAAACTACTGTCAGAAGCAGCATGTGCTTGGTAATAGAAACCAACCATGAATGCAGCCCACACTGAGCATGCCTATAAAACACATGGCCCATATTGGGCAAACATGCTGATGGGAACGGTTTGGGTTTTTTGGGGGGGTGGTATTTAAAAACGAACAAAAAACCCCTGAAAACAAAACAAAAAACTTGGCAATTACTCCCCAAGGGGGAACAAGCTCTGAGCCAGCACTCGGAGAGGCTGAAGCAAGCTCTGATGCCCTCCCCTGGCCCAAAAAATGCTGATGGGACCCTTTTGTGTGTGTGGTGCTTAATTTTCCAGTTGTTCCCCCTGGAAAATTGTAACAAATTTATAATTTTCCCCCTATATAGAGCCTAATTATTTTGGAGGGTTGCCTTACATTCAGGGTCATCTTAGATTCAAGAAAATATGATAGTTCCTACCCTTCCCTTACTAGCCCTTTCTCTCACCTGGTTTTACACATCTGTGTTCATCTTCCATGGCCCTTGGGAGATTCCCATATATAAGGCCGTACATGGAAACTAAGATGCCATACTGAATATACAACAGCAATAACAATAACTGATAATGTCTCACATTTTATGTGGCACTGTTCAGTTGGAAGACCCCAAAGTGCCTTATGACTTATATGCCAAGTGCTACCCTCAGTTACATTCTGTCTGGCCCCCGTCTGGCTATGCAGCGGGTTAGCTGAGTGTAGAGGAGGGTTGAATTGGCCTGTATTTACACTGTAGTCACAAGAGGCCCAATACTTCACGGTCTGGGAGCAGCTTCTAGAAGACATGGGCACAGGAACAGATTACCACAGGACAAAGGAGGGTGAGGGTTTTACAAAGCATCCACTGCCCTGCAATAACTGTCCATGTGCATGTTCTCATCCTGCTATGGTAAAGTGAACCAGCAGTACCTTACTTTTTCTTCTCTGTGGACTAAGCTGCTTCAGGTTTGTTTTCATTTGTTGCAGGATAAGACTGTGCATACAGGTAGTTAAAGCAGAGAAATGGATGCACTATAAAGCTCCCTGCCCACTTTGTGGTGAGCTGTTCCTGGACCCATGCCCTCAGTCATTTGCAGTTGTATAAAGTCTGTGAGAGATGATACCAAGCTGAAGCCTTTTGTCCCACATATTCAATGCTGGAGTCTGGCCCCCACTTTGTACAGAGGTATGTGACTATGAAAAATCAGGACCACAGACTGCAGCATCTTGTTACGGGTATGTAGGCAACTGAGTCAGACATAGCAATAGGAATACAGAGGGGCAGGAGGTAACTCTGGAATCAGGTCAAGAGAAGAGGAGTTAACCCCTTTCATCTTGTGAAACCCACGATCATCTTTGCTTAGTCCACCACTAAAACATTGGCAGAGGCAGCAAAATAGTACTTCCCCCAAGGGGGGCTGACCTAAGCAGGGAGAGTTGGTAGATGATTTTTTATTTGGGACTAGACTATAAGGGCATCTATACACATGCTCCAGGGTGTGGGGGGACACTTTAATTAGAGCGGACACTCTAATTAAAGCACCTGCAACATCATGTATTCAGTGTCCCATGCTTCAAAATGGTGGCAGGGGCGCTTGAACTAAAGCTCATTTGACAAGCGTTAGTTCAAATGCCCCTGCTGGCATTTTGAAGTGTGTGGATGCTGACTAGATGTGTCAGGAGGCTGCTGGAGCATGTTAATTAACTCAGTTAATCAGATCTGCTCTGACTCAATTAGCACATGTTAGTACGCATCAGAGCAGACATCTGGCACATGTATAGGTGACTGAAGACAGAAAAGAAAGAGGCATTTTATGTTCTTTAACCTCTTCAGCTGAGCTAGCAGCTCTTCTGGGCAGTAGTATTCAGTTCCCGCTGATATATCTAAACTGAATGTCATGCACAAGCTATAGAGCTGGGTGCTCTGGCCACAGGAAAGGAATGTACCAGACTCTGGGACAAAGATGACAGGGTGTTTCCCGGATGTGCCAGGTAGGCAAGATTGCCTGGGAAGAGGCATTTCCAGCACT
Organism: Alligator sinensis; assembly: GCF_000455745.1. Taxonomy (NCBI): domain Eukaryota; kingdom Metazoa; phylum Chordata; order Crocodylia; family Alligatoridae; genus Alligator; species Alligator sinensis. The sequence continues at coordinate 2,124,328 of NW_005841940.1, forward strand.
AGTAGGATTTGGATGGAGAGATGCCTGCTGGCTGTACAGGAGGCAACATGACTGAGCAGAGCAGGCTCAAGTCTGTTCTTGTCTATGCTGGTGTAAATCAGGAGCGGCACCACTAACTGCAATGCTGGGTAAACGAGGGCAGTATCAGGCTCAGAGTTGTTTGCATCTGTCTCAGTTTGATCCAAACAGAACTCAGGGCTCCTTTCCTTGAAATGCATTTTTGCACTGCAATGAATTCCCTTTGCAGAGATGAGCCCTGCTGCCCAGATGCCCTGGTGGATAAGGCACCAGGGTGACAAGAGCTGAGGGGTGCAGCAGCTGGCCCCATAGACTAGAAAGCCTACAGAAAATGCTTAGTGGGGCAAAGCTTTCTCTGCACATCCCATCACTCTTTGTGATGAGCCAAAGAGTTCCCACAGCCTGGCAGGGATGGGGGATGGGCACTGGCTCCGCAGTGTGAGGTTGGAAGCTATGTCCCCCTTTCCCCTTGCTCCTTTCTGTATCAGGGAATTGGGGTTCAGGCAGCCCCCTGCACAGGGACTTTCCCTAGAGGGTGAAAGTTTTGATTTTTTTTTTAGTGGCCCTTGGGGTATTCAGTCTCCTCCTGTCAGAAGGTTCTACTGTGACCCCAGGTAGTAGAGAAGCCAGAAGTGGAGCTGAGGTGGAAGATGATAGGATTCTGAAGGTGACCAGTATCTTTCTTCTCTTATAAAGAGATTTGCTTGTCTTTATTCACCCATTAATTCCCACCCCTGGTTGATCCCTCTGAAGAGACTGCAGTAATAAGTCACGGATCCTGCTCCAACCAGATCAGGTACATTCTGTTTCTCTCCCCAGCAACAAGTCAATGCCCAGAGGAGGCCTTAAGCAAGCAGACAAATTATCTTCCTATAATTGATTCTCCAGACAGAGAGAATACTGGCTGCATGTGCTGAGCTTGCTTCACTTTTGGTCCTGTCTCTCCACGCTCTGCATTTCTCTTACTCTTGCTCTCTCTCCCCCTCTGCCTGTCATGGTGGCTTTGAGCTGCTGTGCTCCAGCCTGCTGGGGTCCTCCCTCTGACATTCCCAGGGACATTAGCCTCCCTCCTTCTCTAATAGAGTTTCTCCTGCACCCTAAAATGGCTTGTTTAAAACAGGGATGTTGAACCTGCAGCAGGGAATCAGTTAAGTGTGTGCACTGTAGCTGACGGCCCCTGCACCACAGCCATGCACAAAGCCAAGGTGTCGGGCAGGAACTGCTTGACCTCAAGCACCTAATAAACCAGCAGAGAGGTTGCTAGTCTGTAGGCATTTTTTCCTCACTTGCTTAAAGGAGTACAGCCCAGTTCTTAAAGACACTGAAAAGAAGCTTGCTTCCTTCCACCCCTGCTGGTGCTGGTCATGGGTCCAGTATTGCACTCATGTGGGAAAGCAAACCCCATAAAGAATCTGAGTGCAAAAGAAAAGGGGCTGAAAAGGGTGCTATAAGAAGTTCAACTCTGAATTGCCTAGGGATGATTTAGTTGGGAATGGTCCTGCTTTGAGCATTGGCTGGGATGATCTAGTTGGGGATGGTCCTGCTTTGAGCAGGGGGTTGGACTAGATGTGACCAACCTCCTGAGGTCTCTTCCACCCCTAATTTCCTATGATTCTAAACCAGCTACCACCTTAACAATACATTCCTCTCAAAATGATCCGTGAATGCTCGTGTTCATGTGCAGATGAGAAAAATGCCAGGTTATTCACAGAGAAATGGATCATCTATTATTTTCTAATTTCTCAATAAATTGGCTGAAAAATTGCCACCACAGAAAGCTTTTATGTGAGACAAAATAGCTGCATAATGGCATGGCCAGCCATTCTCCCAGGACTCGCTTGTGAGGACAGCAAAGGCAGTGTTTGGCCAGACTCTCAGCTGGTATAAACTGACAGAACCCTGCTGGAGTCAGTGGGCTGCTTTCTGCCTGCTGAGGAGCTGGTCTGTGAACGCAGAGAGCTCTTGTGAGCTCTGCAAGGGGCTGAGGGGGGAAAAAAATTCCACTCCCAGCACCCCCGGGCTGTGGCTGCA
>NW_005841940.1:2126407-2131740 GCF_000455745.1 Alligator sinensis
GTATTGCTGCATCTCTTGGTTCCACAATGTCTCCAGCGGTCCTTCCCTGTGCCTGACCCTGTGTTATATAACCCCTGCACAGCTTCATAAGATCCTGTAGAGAACAATGACGTTTTCTTGAGTAGCTGTAAGCAAGGAGCAAAGGCAGCAAGGAGCAGCCTGCCTTGTCAGGAGCAAGAGCCAGTGCCCTAGCAGAAATGCCTCCTGCCCTTGGTGCTTGCACAGAGCTCGTCTTTGCAGCAGGAAATGTGTGAGAGGTTAATGCTGGCATGTGTGACCCTGTGATGTGTACAATGCCATGCCATTAGGTGGGCTCTCCTCCATTTGCAGTGTTGTGGCTCCCTCTTGATACAGTATTCAAAACACTGGCAAATAGGGTCTATATTCCCTTTGGTTCCTCTCCCTGGGAATGGACCCAACTCTCATATGCTTCCTACTTGGGGTCCAATCCTGCTCCCACCAAAATGATTGGGAATGTTGTCATTGGTGCAGTTGGGAGCACCCGTCTAATGTAACTTAATTCATGTACTCTACTAGCCCTGTGCAGCCTCCCTTCCAAATGCTGATTGTCCTGCGACAGGGTGCCTGGTCTTTGCCAAACTTGCTTTTCAGCTGGTGTTTCCCAGCTCCACAAACCTGGCAGTATAGTTCAAGTTATGCAAGGCCCCTGCCCTGATTTCTAGGAAAATAACAGAACCCCATGTAAACATTCATCCTGCAGTGCATCCAGGGAAATGCTGCCTTGCCTTCAGCCAGGGACACATGCAGGCTGATATGTGCTGAGTACTGTGCATTGAAAGCTCCTGGCAGGGAGATCTGGTCTCAGTAGAAGAACTACAAGAGACAAGCTTCAGTACATCCGCATTCCCCCCGCCTCCCTCAGTTTCTCTCCTGGATAATAAACATCCTCTCTGCGCACGGCCTCAGCCAGTGCTTCTGCTTCCTGGGAACTGATGCTTAACTAATGCAGGAGGCTTCAGAGCTGTCTAGATGAAAGACTCCTAAAACACAAAATTAATCTCGTCTATTAGAAATTGCCTGGCATTTGCCTTCCGATTCTTGTCCCTGGGGCCCAGCCCTCATTTTTTAATGCATCAGAGTCTGGGAGAATGGCTCAGCCCATTTCCATCTGAGCTGAATCCACCTCCTCCCCTCTCAACTTTCTTTTTTCTTGTCAGCTGCACTCTTTAGCATTCACAGTGAAATGCTGCATAGGCGCTCGGCTGCACTGGCACTCTGAGAGGACACCACTGAGCAGCCTTTTCCCACAACCAGAGGCCATCTTGGCCTTCTCATCAGCTCTGCAGGGTTGGAAGAGTTAATTTCTTTGGGGAAGGAATACCCAAACAGTGCCCACTTTCAGCTTCATTAGCAGCTTGCCAGGAGCCCAGGTTTCGCACTGCTTTTGTATAAAATGGAGAAGTTTACAGCTATCCTCAACTTTAATACAGAGGTATCCAATACAATAGGTTCCAGCATGCAGTGCTTCAAGAGTCCTACCCTAATATGGCAGCTGATATCACTCCTGCTGAGGAAGACTGGATAGGATTCCCCAGCAGATAGACTGACTTCCATCCCAGTCTGAAGAAGGGTTGGGAGGTGAAAGCAGATCTCCTGTGGGTCTAATTAATCTACCCATCCATGGGACGTTTGGGCTTCACAATGTGTGTGTCCTGCTAAGGCGCTCCCAGCACAGCCCCTGCCAGCTGTGATTTCAGCAGTATGCTGCAGCACTGCTTGGGGAATTACCAGCCATCTCCCTTTGCATCCAGCCTGTAAACATTTCCCAGCATTTCCCTGTGCTGCCTCGAACAAGTGTATAGCCTACGCTCATTAGGGGGAGCTGCCCCTGGTGGCTCATAAACTGGAAATTGGAAGCTCTTTTCCATTTAGAGTCCAGGAAAAGGCAAGGATGATTGACTGCTGTTTTTGGATCACATAGGGGGTAGACTATGGCCTTTTCTTAATTACCGAGACAGCATAATCTGCCTTCTCTTGGATTCCTTGTGGTGCCAGACACTGCATCATGGGGCAGCTCAGCATCTTCTTAGGGCAGAGTATGAAAGTTATAAGAAAAGCCCTGTCCGTGCAGCTCTGCTGGCTCCTTGCAGGACAGAGCTGCTGGGGAAGTTGATTTACCTTGACCTCTGGAGGAGTGAGAAGTGGCAATATTTATTTCTCCCAGTTCAGTGCTGGTCACTGTGGGCCATCTTGCCATCCCACTGACCAGGCTGTTTGGCACATGCCATTGCCCCAACTGATGCTATGGAGGGCTGGTGACCTTGACCACAGGTGGGTGGGATATAGAGGTGGGCTTTCTGTTACTCCTCATCACCATTGGGACTATGTGGTATTAGGCTGCAGCCCTGCATCTCTTCCCCCTTCCCCCACTGCTCAGATGTCACTGGCACTATCCCTTTTTGCAGCTGAGAGAGGCATGATCTGTGAGCCAGGCACATCTCCATTTTGGCTCAGTCACTGATATTCACTGAGACCTCAGACAATTCACTTCCCATCATCAAGGTACCTCACTACAGCCCTGAACAAGGAGACTGAACAGACTTGTCACTGTATCAGGTTAGAGAGTGCAGTTTCCTAACTGGTTTCCATTTACTTGCTTAACTGTCTCTTTCCTCAGCTGCCCTGCTTTCTGCTCCCTTTAGTGCTTGCCTGTCTTTGCACCCCTGCTCTCCTACACCCATTTTGTCTTCTTTTAGTATTATCTTTTCTCCTGCTCCCAGATGGTGTATTTTGCCAGCCACAACATGAATGAACTAAAACCTACCCAGAGTAACCAGCAGATCCCTCCCACCTACCACATAACTGTTTTTCCTGGTGCTCAGGTCCCTAGAGGTGTCAGTGCTTTGCCATGGGATTCTCTAGTCCCTGGCTTCTGCTTGCAGGTGGGATCTGGGTCCTAGGGACTCTTCTATACTCTAAGGTGGAGGGACAGCCGTACAGCAGTAAATTCTACCTCTCTGTACTGCCACATCCTAGACATATTTATCTGTTTAATATCTTGGCCCTGGCCTGTAGTGTACCTGAAGGGATGCTCACCGGTTCATGGGTTAGCATGTCCTGTTTCCGTATCACAAATCATCCCATGAAGACCGCTATTATGTCTCTCAGAAAAGCTTCCATAGGGGCAATTTTCCAGCCAATTTATTGAGAAATTATGAAATTACAGATGATACATTTCTCTGTGAATCAGCTGGATCACTTTGGAGAAGTGACTTTTATTCACTGCCTCAGTTTCCCATCTACAAAATTAGCATGAAGCAAATTCTTTTTCCTTCTGCCTAGGAATGCCATGAAGATTCTCTAGTTATTATTCTGTTGGCACCATGTAACTGCTAAAACTTATTCCGATCTGCCAAAACTGCCACCTAGGGTACTGAGTGATGTTCTTGGAGAACAACAAAAATATATAAAGCGGTTATGAACTGTTTTCCCGCACCCCCTCTAGACTTTCTCTGCATTTCTAAATGCTTCTAGCACTGCAGTGCCTGGGCACTGCACATAAATTAGAGAGAAACAGTGAGATGTGTCCAGAAGGGACAGTCAATTCTCTATCCTACTCTTTGGTTTAGCAAAAGTGATTCAGTAGGAAGATTCCTTTAGTGAGCGATCCTGACACAGCAACGAACATTGCCAAAGGAAGGAGCCAAATGTGCACAGGTTTGGAATCCAGGGTCCATATTTGGCCTGTGTCTTCAAATACCAATGTATTGGGCAGCTGCACGCATGCAACAAGCAAGTGCTGCAACTACAAAAAATATAACTGCAATTGTATGTGCCAGTACCCATGTCCACAGTTACCCATTCCACATGTGCAAATTCCCATTGCATGCACTGCTCTCTGGCTGTGTATGCTGCCTGCATATTTTATTAATTCAATTTAGTCTGTTGCCTTTGTGAAAACAAGATGTGGACAGAATCAGCCAGCTCTGGGAACAATTCAGGTTCATGATATGTTAGATTCCCTGACATAGCTCTGCCAAGGCACCTCAGTCTTAATCGGCAGCTTCTTCAAGACATTCCTGGGCTATGACCCAGGTCTGCAAATGCATGTTAGCTGTGGCCTGCAGATCCTAATCCCCTTCTGTTCCAAGCTTGAGTTCTCACAAGGTGCTAATAGTGCATGTTGTAGTGCCCCCTGCTATTCTAGCATCAATCCCCACTGCCAGGGCACCTTTCTTATGAGAAAGACATATATGCTGTTAATCCATCCCTGTATTTCTCTTAAACAGAAACTGTCATTTGGGCCAGACTGTAGAGTGCTTCTGCGGCAATAAATTAATGAGGCTTCAAAACCTCTGAAAACAATAATTAATAATGCTAGAAATTCCACATCTATCAAACTGCCATAGCAGTAGCATTGTGATAACCCAGCAAGTCAATAACCCAAGGTATAGAAAAAGGTTTTCTTAACCCATTATTCTTTATGCTAGAAACATCAATTTAAAAACAAAGGGAAACGGGAGTTATACAGCTTTCCAGGATGTATTGTTCTTATTCTGAGTGAATGATATCCATATGCTGTAAAACCTTTTATTAGCTTACAAGGATTGTCATATTCCTCAGGGGCTGAATTGAGCTGTCTCACCCTGGCTCATTTGAGCTGTGCTTTTTCCTGCTGGAGATACCTTGTGCTCCAGGAGCTGAGCTTTCCATTTAAAAGCAGAAGTGACATCCTAAAGATTGTGACTTCTATGTTTGCTCGGAGTCAAAATATGAATCAAATGTAAACTGATGTAATTCTGCAGGCCTGGAAGATGTGAGAAACAGGTTTGTGAAAGGGGTGAACCATCCTTCTGCTTTTCTAGGTTTTTCGAAAACTCTGAAGCCTAGTGGTGATGATGTTTTAAATGTGAGTGATCTTAACAGTTTCACTGTGGATCAGAGGGACAACTGCATTACACAGATTTGTGTAGGCTGTTGCGATGGGTATCTTTAACTGATGACATGAGGGTATTGAGCTTGAAAGAGAATTTTCCTTCAGTTAGACTACTGGAATCTTCATTTACCAACAGCTTAATGATCACTGAAATGGTCCTAATCTTGACCTCATTTACACCTGTTCTGCACCAGAATAACACCGCTCACTTCAGTGAATATGTGAGTGAAAGCAGAACAAAGTGCAGGAGCTCTCAGGGAAGCAAACTTGTTCAAACATCCCATTCTGGAGTAGGTCTCTATTCTGTGAAACTGTGCTACTCAGTGCGCTGGCTAACTGCTCTTTGGATCAGGAAGGCTGCCTCTTGACACAGAAAGTCTCAAGAGTGTATGTATGTATTTGTGCACGTACATGTGTGTCATGGGGGACATGGAGA
>NW_005841940.1:2131771-2135343 GCF_000455745.1 Alligator sinensis
CACATGGTCTACCCAGTATTTTAGCCAAGCAGATAAGCCAAATGTAATACATGAAATTAAGAACAGGCTGGACATCTTCTGTGGTGTCCTACATATTTCACGATTAGGCGCTTAGGACTGAAAGAAGCATCCTGTTTTTGTTACCTTGCAGTTGACTTGAGGAAAATACAGCAGGTAATAGCCACAGGCCCTGACCCTCAGTGCTGTGCTGTGCACTGACTCTTCCCCCAGATTCAGAATCAAATGCCATATTACAAGTGCTATTGGTTTACTAGCTAACAAAGGAATGCCATGCCATTAAAGCCCATGGATTATCCTGAATGATCAACACATTGTATCTTAGCACCTGTGGCTTAGTAGGGTTTTACAGCAATACCTTGGAAGAGAGTGCAGATATTAAAAAAAACACTGTATCCTTTCACTGTATAGGACAGGGGTGGGCAAAATGTGGCCCGGGAGCCGGATGTGACCTACCAGGCCATTCTATCTGGCCCACAGGGCCCCTAAAAAGTTTAGAAAATTAATATTAATCTGCCCTGGGCTGCCTATCATGCAGCCCTCAATGGCTTGCTGAAACTCAGTAAGCGGTCCTCTGCCCAAAATAATTGCCCGCCCCTGGTATAGGATGTAGCACCTTGACTTATGGCTGTAACCTGTATTTTGAGCAGCAAAACAGTGCAAATAGATGAAAATTAGGGCTCCTATTGAAAACAATAGGGGGACTGCCTTTGACTTCAGTGGAAGCAGGGCTTGGTCTTTAATGAACCCAGATCAAGAGTTCTGTGTGCTTTAAGGGTCTGCTACTCCTTGATTAATTTAGGCATGTTACTAACCTAGTGTTATTGGAAGTACTCAATTGGGTTTCATAGCAACACGGGCAACATATTACAGTTACTGCAAGGTAGAAGCCTGATCTATAGTTGAAAGGCTGTACAAGTCCAACTTGACTGTACTGGCACATGTGTAAAGAGAACTGGATTCAGGCTTGTATTCTGTCCAGTGCTGGATTTAGGCATAAGCTAAGTAAGTTTCAGCTTGGGGCCTCACATGAGCGGCCTCTAAAGCAACCCCCGGGCTGCAAAGGGTCAGCTGCTGGACTGGAAGTGACTGTGGACCAGCAAACCGCAGCCCCGCAGAGTCGGGTGGAGAGGCCCCAACTCCTTCCACAGGGCCTGCAGGTGCCATGGTTGAGGCTTGGGCCCACCCCCCACCCAGGGGTAGAAGTATCTTTACTTGTGTTCTGGCGGGAAATTCTGGCCGCGGGGCTCTGCATGGTGGGCTGCAGTTTGCTGGGCCGCAGCCATTTCCAGCCTGCAGTTTGTAGGCCATGGCATAGAAAAGTTGGGAACCCCTAGCTTAGGGCCCTGGGCCAGCATGTCATAATCCATCCCTGATTCTGTCCCTTATGCACTCTGACTTCCAGGTTGTTCAGTGTTTGATTACTAGGCCTGTGCGAGTTGGCAGCTATCCGATCCGGCTTCAGATCCAGCCACTTCGGATGGCAGTGATTCGATCCAGAGCTCCAGACCAGGTTTCCGCCTTGATCTGGCCGAAGCAGCTCCGAAGCTTTGGAGCTGCCTCGGAGATCCGGCCCTAGGATATAATGGGAAATCAATTAAATATCTATAATTTTGTTGTTTCTTGTCTGGTTTGGATGAAACTTGCAGGGATGGTAGCCTCTGCTGAGAGCATGAAACCTGCCAAGTTTCAAGAATATTGGTGCAGGGGTTTGGGGGGAACTGTACCCCAAATTCTTGAAAGCCAAACTCATGTCACAGCTGTGTGTTACACCACAGGGGGGGCCAAAACTGAAGGGATGGTAGCTGTTACTGAAGCCACAAAGCCTGCCAAGTTTCAAGGAGATAGGTGCAGAGGTTTGGGGGGAACTGCACCTCAAGCTGCGAACAAGCAAAACTCATGCCATGGGTGACACTGCGTGTGCTGAGGCACAGCAGGGTGACAGCTGCAGGGATGGTGGCCCCTGCTGTGGCCATGATGCCTACCAGCTGTCAAGGAGATCAGTGGAGAGGGGTTCTGGGGCCTTCACCCCTAGCTGCTGACAGGCAAAACTCGTGCCAAGACTGTCTCTTTCTTGGGGCAGTTGATTGTCTGTATTGATTCTTTCCTCTCCTTAGCCTGGTTTTGTAGGTGCTAATTGACGCTTGTTTAGTCGTTCTGTAGTAGCTAGGTCCTGTGTATTGAGCTGGTCCCTGAGTGAATCATGACTGGTTGATTGGTAACACAGCAGCTTAGCAGCCAGGCCTGCAGTAGTGTCTCCCCCCAAGACAGAGACAGTCCCACAAGCACCCATGTCACGAGTTTTGCTTGTCTGCAGCTAGGGGGGCCGTTCCTCCCAAACCCCTGCACCGATCTTGAAACTTGGCAGGCTTTGTGGCCTCCACAGGAGCTACCAGCCCTGCAGTTTTGACCCCCCTGTATTGTAACACATAGACGTGACAGGAGTTTTGCTTTCAACAATTTGGGGTACAGTTGCCCCAAAACCCCTTCACCAATCTTCTTGAAACTTGGTATGTTTCATTCTCTCTCCAGAGTCTACCATCCCTGAAAATTTAATCCAAATCAGACAAAAAATAACAAAGTTATAGATATTTGATTGTTTTCCCCATTATATCCTATGGCCGGATCTCTGAGGCAGCTCCGAAGCGCTTCAGAAGCTCCGAACCACTTCGGGAAGCCGAATGAGGCCGGCGCTTCGACCTGGATGTGCTGCTTTGGACCCCAAAGCTTCCGAAGCTTCTCCGGATCCGAAGATGTGTCCGAAGCCTTGCACAGCCCTACTGATTACCTAAGCAGTGTAGAGCCCTCTTGACAGAATGCACTGGGGCTGGACTTGTACCTAGCAGGTCTCTACCATACTGGGGCTTTCATTGAGATGAAAAGTGAGTTCATGATACAGTTGTAGTTTTCCTTTCTCTTCCACCTCACCCAACCACATTTCCATAGCAGCCTAAACATACCAGTAATTAAAATCTGGCAGATGTTCCCAGTTCTCTGTGGCTGGGCACATTAATTATCTTCTGGGTCTATCTGACATACTGCCAGAAAGTGGAAACAGCATTTCAAAAGAGAACAAGGGATTTCTGCATATGTTCCATGAAAATTAGCTACCAACCAGGCCAGGAGATGGGCTTGGCAAGAGAACAGTTTGATCCCTGAATGTGATTTCTGTGCCCTCATTTTCCCCAGCTGTCCTACACTGGATTAAGTGGAAGTGGTCACTTTTCCTGTTTTGTGCTGTGTAGTAGGCCTGTGTGAAGCAGCTAGTATTCGCTTCAGATTTGGCCAATTTGGGGAATAGTGATTCCATTTGGTGATTTGAATCACTGTCCCAAATCAACTTGGCCGAATCTGATTTGGAGAATCACCCAGGTCCATTCCTCACCCGCTCTCCTAGCCCCAGCTTCCAGCACTTCAGGGGGGGAAAAAAAGTCCTGACTCAGAGGATGCTGCCAGGTGGAGGGATGATCCCTGCTGCCCCAGAGCTGGGGTGGGCAGGCAGCCATGTGGGGGGGGGGGGGGGGGTGGGGGGGGTGCTAAAAATAGCCTGGCAC
>NW_005841940.1:2135354-2139632 GCF_000455745.1 Alligator sinensis
TGGGGGGGGCTGGGGGAGCAGGCAGGGGATGGGGCCTGGCAGGGGGCCCCCCTTCTCCAGCCCCCCCTCTCCCGCCCCCTACGTACCTGCTCCGAGTCTGGCTCCAGCTCCCTGCTGCAGCCACCAGGGACTGCCCGAATCATTGAAGCTCTCTGAATCTTTTCCGAAGATTCAGAGAGCTTCGGATCGATTCAGACCTTTTATTGGTTCCCTTATTTGATTTGGATTTGGAAATTCAGCCACCGAATTGGGACGAATCTCCTTTGAATCAAATCAGCACCCGAAGCTTCGCATAGCCCTACAGTGCAGCTGTTTGGTAGGAAGGACTCATGTCATCAGACCCAGATTGCAGAGGGTCTGATTCTGCACATTCTGTCAAACACTGCTATTGGCAGACTCACTGTTGTAGTTCAGTGGTAGAATCATGTCTGCCATGCATGAGACCCCAGTTTGAATCATGATAAGCATATAACTATGGCCATTGAGGCACCAAGCTTCCAGACTGGGTCTGGCCTTTGGATTCTAAGTCTCAATGGTCTGAAGTGGGGGGCAGAAGGTCTGGGCAGCTTCCACTTCTCCATACTCCTTCCTGGTGACTTCTCACATGTACACTATGATCCAGAAGAATTGATGGTTGCCTACTACTATTGGTGTGAGTGAGTGTGGGGGGATTTGCAAGAGGTGGGGTGTTTTACACTCAACCTGCAGAGATGGGAATGCTGGCAGTGCAGAATCAGGTCCAATGTTTTAAAGCAAAGTGGATATTTCTAAGCCTTCTGATGAGATTATCCATTTTGCTGCAGTGACTCAATAGTAAGGTTTAAAAAGCAAAGTGCTGTTTCACATTTCATCAAGCAAAAGGCAGTTCAGGGTGTCCCCTTAGAGCCAAACCAGTTCAGAGAACTTATATAATGCATCTTGGCTTGTGTCTGATGATTACAAAGCAACGCTGCCTATGTCAGACCTCAGCTACCCTCCCATTACATGCAAGCTTTTGGTTACTTCACTGCTTATCACTGGGAGTTACTGGCCACAGAGATGCGACAGTTGTTTGTGCAAAACAAAGTTCTGTAAAGCGCTGTAACCTCCAGCTTGGGCCTGAGTTTTGCATTTGGGTCTTGGGAAACTGAGAGCCCCATTGTTACCAGCAGCTTTCTGCTTCCAACTCAATGCTGTAGACAGTCAGTCAGTTAAAGGCCTGCAGCTGAGAGCTGCTCTCTGTTCTCCCTGTAAGAGAACAGTATGTCCCCCAGATCTAGTCCTTGTAGAATTCCACCAGAGCTAAGCTCTGATGTTGAAATCTAACCAGGGAGCATCCTGATTCTACCTGGAAGCTGAGACTGAGGGCACATTTCACGTGAAAAGGTGGACCGAGCCAGGTTCACCGGGTTTCAGGTTCTTAAGCAGAAGAAAACTTGAGAGGAATCAGGCTAATCTACCCCTCCACAGACTCTTGGAACTCTCCCTGACCTGTACCACTGCCCCCCACAGAGCCCTCAGTTATATCTTGTCTCTTCAGAACAAAGAAGCAGTCATCCACATATCTTTTGATTGCTCCCTCCATCTCCCATCCTCAGGAGGTCCCAGGGCACTGCATGCATTTTCAGGCAGGGGAGGCTGTCTACCTAGCTGATGCCGATTCACTCCTGGAAAGTCTCTCTAGTTTGGCTGCTCACTGTACTAATAGCTCTTACTTGGGGCCAGCTGCTGGCTACAATGAAATAGCAATTAGCTCAGTAAGCTTTAGGCTTAGGACAAATAGCCCTAGCAGCAGCAGAGCATTCCCCCATCAGGACCTTCACTGAAGAGAGGGAGCAGCTTTGCAGGTCCCCTCACAGATGCAGGATGCAACAAGCCAGCTGGTCCCTGGGTTCTTCCCAGTGGTCAGAAGCCCTGATGAGACACAGAACTCTATGGCTGGGTGGTAAGGAAGGGCTGGTTGGGCTTTTTTGTATCCCTATATTTTAAAAGGAGCAGTGTTACATAGGTGTGCTCACTCCTTGTGCCTTGTCTTCAGTTGCACAGAGAACAAGACAGCTGACGACAGAACTGGGAAAACCACATTGTAAAAAGGTGTCCAGGCTATTACATTAGGACTTTGAAGAACTAAGTTCAAGTCCCTGCTGTACCAAAGTTTTCTTGTGTGATCTTGGGTGAATTCCTTGGCCTCAATGTGCCTCAGTAAAATGGGGATAGTTGCATGTGTATCTCTGCCTCATGGAGGTGTTGTGAATATAAATATACTACAGAACAGGAGGTATCTGGGTAATGTGGTGATGGGGGCCCATGTTGGTTCTATACGTAGATGGGCTCAGAATCATAACCCCAGCAAGCTAGCGGGGTTTTGAAGTTAACTGGTTTAGAAGAGTGATTGTTTCTAGGATTTGGAGCCTTTCACTGTGATGTTTAAATCCAGTTGTAACTGACAGTTGTTGCTATTTGAGTGTTTGCTGACCCATGGCAGAGAGCTCTGTGGTCTTGCTTCTGTTGTCTGTGGATCAGGATCCCCACCAAGTCAGACCCCCGCCTCTCTGGCAGCAGCATGTAGCTGCCAATAGCAACAGTCTCCTTAAAAGTACCAAGACAGATTATCAAAGCCCCCTTCTACTAATGGTATTAACTGGAGATAGGGTCTCAGAAGAGAATAAGATGGTCTTGGGGAGCCATCTCCCCTTGCCATTCTTGGAGGTGGTTCTAACTGGGTAGGACACTTATGCTTGGGTGGCACCGTGGCTCTTGCTCTGTTTTCACTTATACAAATAACTCCACAGATAAATATAGCTGGTATACACAAGATCAGAAATCAGAATTTGAGAGCTTGCGTATCTGCTAATCCTATGCTGGATCAGTAAAGGGATGTGTTTTTGGGTGTGTGTGAGGTCCGTCTTGGAGAGGCTTCTGGGAGGCGGCCAAGCTGACACCCCAAAGTGGGGGTCAGCTCTGCAGAACCCGGAGGCCACAGGATAATGACCTAATGCATCTGCTGACTTGCTGGTATTGGAAAGGGGAACTGCTCCTGCATAACCTAATGGCTCTAGAAAAGGAAACTGTGGCATGGCCTAAAAGTAACCTTGCTTTGCAGCATGCGACAATGCTTGCTCTAACCCATAAAAGGTAATAAGGCTAGAAGCTTTTGTGTGATTGGAGGATCCAATGAGAATAGGAAGGAGTAAAGGTATAAAGGTCATAAGAACTAGGCCCTGGGTGGAGCTACTTCAGGGAGGACAAGGCTGAGGACCTGATAAAGGAGGTGGTCTTGCCACCCTGGACGCAGGGTGGGGTTCCCGAGACCCATCAGGTAATAACTCAGAGTAAGGGTAGGGAGTGCCTTTCCTCCAGCCCAATGTGCTTGCAACTTGAAGTTTTCTCTTGTGCTGATTTTATGTAGTCTGTCTTAGCTTTTTTTTTTTCAATAGAGAAAGTTATACTTGTTGTTTTGCCTTAGTGTGCAACCTGTAAGTTACTCACCTTCCCTGGGGAAGGGAGGGAGCCCTACAGTGTGTCCATCTGGCAGCTTCTACCACTACCAACTTCATGCAAAATTACAGCCTTGGGAGATTAATGTCTTACTTGGCCTGCAGGGAGAATTGTCTATCATGGGAGTTCAGCATTATTGAATGGAACATGCCTTGCAGGGCAGGAGGAGCTTTAGGGACTATAAAAAAATGCATAATAAACCAGGGTCATTGTACTTTGGCCCTGCACAGTTTGGACTGAGGTTCCTTTAAGAGAACAGGACTCAAATGAAGCATTTGGTTATAGTTCAAATATTTGAATGTAGCATTTCTCTTGGGGGTGCAGGCAGGGCTGGGAAAACACCAGGCCATGGTAATGGTAAATTTGAGCTGCTGGAATAGTTGTTGTCTGGCGCGACTGGGAGGGACTCTGGGAGGTTGCTTCTTTTCCATCCCTTCCCCCTCCAGGACTCACCATGCTTGGGACTTCCTCCGTGGCATGCCATGCCTGTGCCATTTCGAATGAGGGGTCAAATGGTAAATCAACTGCCTGCAGATTCTGTCCGAGGACTTCCAAGGATCATATTCCTGAAACCAAAAGGACAACTCAGCCTTGGACTGTGCAGCTCTGGTATATCTTATCAATGTACCTGGGCTCACTGGGCCAGCTGTGAACTAGAGATGAAATAAAGGATTGTGTGGGTGAGTAAGAAACTAGAGATGAAGAACATGGGACAAAGAGACAGAAGCGCCAGGGCCTAAAGGAGGAAGTGGAGAGGGGAAAAAGGCAGTGGAGAAATGGGGTAATAGGAGGGGAGATCAA
>NW_005841940.1:2139663-2146659 GCF_000455745.1 Alligator sinensis
GAAAAGGAAAATGAAACAGAAGATTCAGAGGGGGAAACAGAACAGAGGAAGCAAAGGGAAGGAGGAAAGAGAACACTACTGATGGGAGCTCCAGAAATGGGAATCAGGGCTATAATAAGTGGAACATCCCCAACCCAATCTCAATGAAGTTCTGTGACTTGTCCCCTGGCCAAGGCCCTTTCTCTCATGCCAGGATTAAGACTAGGCCTGCAAATGGGGGCAGGGTAAACTTTCTTTGCAACTGCCTCAAAGAGTGCCTTGAATCACATCCCAGCATGGGCACATCCCTCCTTTGGCCTGTGGGAGCAGGGCTGGTATTTAGAAAGGCATTACTGCTCAGAAGCAGCCATATGAGAGGTAGTACCTGTTCTGGCCAAGGGTGTGCAGTGGACTGGTGCTTGTATTTTAACCATTAGAGGGCTCCCAGCTTTTGGGAGACATTTAGATTTTCCCCACTTCAGCCTGGGTGGTTCTCTGGATACCTGACTGCTTGTCTTGTCATTCATTTTCCTCTTGTTGCTCCTCTGTTTTTATAAGTCATTCTGTTTTCTTAGACATGGCTGCTTCCAGTCCTTTGTCATACTTTCAAAATACCTGCACTTTTAAAAAGTTCAAAGACATGACCATCTCGAACTGAATGGTTCTGGGGTCCCGGCCAGTTTCCCACTGCCATATTAATAGGTATCACTTGCTCTCCTCTGCTTACCTTTGAGATCAGGTCTGAAAATCTGCAGTCCCTTACAAAAAGTTCCTAGTCAAGAATTCCCCAGGAAAGCCGTATGCTGTAACTCTACAAAGGGCTCCATCTCCAACGCACTATAATACATAACCTTACTCACTCCAAAAAACAACATATGCTAGTTGCTATACAATACAGTTAAAAATATAAACTTGCAGGCTTACATAATCCTGAAAGCGCATGTAACCAACACACTTTGGAATGACAAACAAATCTCTGTATAAAAATACTCTTCCATCCAACAGTGTCATAAAGGATTGTGCTGGGAGACTTGATTCTCTTTGCAGTGCTGCAATCAGCAGTACTCCTCCAATGGTATATTTCCATTGCAGAACAGTGCACCAGGGCAATGGTGATGCTGCCTGGATGAAGTGGACAGATGGAGTAAGAGTCGGTAATGATGGGTTATATGTCAGTGGGGAATTGGCTTTTTCCTTTTACTATTTATTTCCAGAATTTCACAATGTTTAGCTTATGAAGGTGTAGAATTCTTATTTAGGCGATTTATATGCTGCCCTTTCCAACAAAGGCTCCTGGTGGCTTGCAGTAAGAAAACAGAATGACTTATAAAACAGGAGAGGAACAAGAGGAAACTGAGTGGTAAGAAAACAAAACCACTTAAAAGGGGAATTAGAATATCAACATAAAACACAGACCCACTAAATAATATATTGATCTAGCTTTGCTTGCTAAATGTCTGCCCAAATGCAAAGGTCTTACAGCACTTCCTAAAGATGTCCCGACTCTGGCTCTGGCAGATTGTAAGACGGAGTTCCAGAGCTGCTTGATAAGTGCTTCTTGTTAATTCTTGTTAAAAGAATAACGACTAGTCAAAAATATTATTTTAGATTGGAAATGGCTTTTCAACTAAATGAAAACTTTCACCTGGAAAAAGAATTTACATTTACATTAAAAGCTAAGGGAGAAGTGTAGAAAGCCAAAGACACTTCTGAAGGGAAAGTTCCTGTTTTTTCTTTTGGTTGCAAACATTGGGAATTTTTTTCCAGGACTGGGCTGCCTAAAAAATCCCCAAATATTGCTGACATTTTCTAATAAACACTTGAAATTGTTCAAAGAAAACTCTTGTCCCGCCCTGCTGTAGAGAGCATAATGTGGGGACTGTGGCAGAGATTCTCCGAGCAAGTGAGTAGCTCCTGGTGGGATGAAATTTGAGTAATGTGTAGGAGGGTCTTTCAGGGGCAGAATGAAATCCTTGAAGATCCTCTGCCTCAGGGAGTCCCTACAGTGGCTGTTGCTGGCTGAGCCTGGAACTGGAATATCCATATGCTCCCTGCATAGCTGGCACTTATACACCATTCCCTGGGAGGCTGGAGCTTCTCACAGCTAGTAACTTCACTGAATTCCCTTCACTAACTCCTGCTGGTAAAAGATGGCCCCGAAATACTTATACTTCCAAGCTTATTTTTGCACACGTTCTAACTGTTCTTGCCTTTGAATAGTCCTTGGCTTCCCCTATCAAAGCTGAATGACAAACAACAGATCTAAAGGCTACCCAAGTGCCAGGCTGTTGATTTAATCAGGTGAAGGGTTTGCAGTATCTTTAGTTATCTTGTTATAAAAGCCTTCCTGTCTGTCTGCATTCCCATTCCTCAGCCTTGTGACTGCAACACAACATATGCATAATTAGGGATTTATAGCTAAACATACAGTAAAGCTGTCAGAAAATATGCTAATTCCATTCTTTATTGTAAGTGATTAGAGGACTGTACTTCTGGGCAAACATCTGTGCTGGAACTTTCCTAGGAAGAAGCTGAAGCTTCCTAACTCCCTTAAGACATGGTCTGTATGTGATGATACTGTATGGCTTTACACATCAGTTGGTGACAAGCAGCTGGCAAGGTGTAGTGGCCACACCTGCTCACAGGTCCCATTGCACTGTGCAGTGCCAGTGGGACTGGCATGATCTCTGGGGCCTAGCTGTGCCTGCTTGTTTCTCTGCTGCCCACTGTTGTGCTGAACATCTCCAAGTCACTCTTTAGCTTTGGTGCTTGTCAGGTTGCTTTTGAGAGCCTAGCACAGGGCTCTGCAAGTGTTCCTCTAGTTTATGCCTGAGGCAGCTCTAAATCTGCCTCTTCTACCTCAGATGCCCTTAGAATCAGAGACCTGATTTTTATTGTAACTGGAAGAATGGAAATTGTGCTTGCTTTTTGCTTAATAGCTGTAATCCAGATTTCCACCCTGCCAGGTGTCCAGGTGGGAAGCAGAAAGAAACTGAGGAGGAGACTGAGTGCTACTATTTTATCCCTTTTTGTACATGGGAGACCTGATCCTTTGAAGTGCTGAGTCTGTTCCACCCCTCAACTTAAATCCCATTGACATCAAGAGCAACTAAGATGTTTAGTGTCTTCAGAAACAGGGGGGTGTTTTTAAACACACACAGGTGTATGCAGCCCTCTCTATAATGGTATATAGAGTAGACTCTGGCTGCCAAACACCATGCCATGGTAGCTCACCTGGGATATCCTATACTTTGTGAGACTGAGGCACCAGTCAAAACAGAGGATTTAGAACTCCAAGGCCTCTGATCATGGAAGGTGTGGCTGAAGAGGTGTTTACATTGAAGCCCCTATTTTCAGATGCTTATAATCTTTAGGATGCAATCACCCTCTGGATGGAGATTTTTCATGCAACCTCCCCACTGGAGAACTGGTTGGGGGTTGGTACAGGAAGGAAAGAAAAGCTCTTTTCTTCTTGCCTTAGATCCTTTAGCATGAGTATGTCTGAGCATTTAGATGCATCTAAACAGGGGTGATGTGTAGGGGGTGCACAGCAGTGCACCCTCTACAAAAAGGTAGTACTGGCACTGTCAGCGGCGCCTGTGGGTGGTCCATGATTCCCGCTTACCGCTGCCGCATGCCCACTGCCACCATGCCCCCCTAGCTGCCAGGGGCTTATGCTGTTCATGGAGCAGGGCATACATAGCTGGAATGGACAGTGCCTGGCACAGAGGGCCACATTCTGCACAGGTTTTGAGGCACCAAAAAAGCAGAGTAGTAGCACATTGTTCAGTTAGTTGGGCTTTGCTATAAACACCCTTACTTGTCCAGAAGAACTTCTCTCGCTTAAAAAAAACCCGGATCTTTTTGACTAAGAGCTTTCCTTCCACAGCAACCCAAACACAGCAGGGACTGGGCTATAGCACCAGGAGCCCTTGGGTGAAAAAGGACCAGTCTACTTGCATGACCCCAGCTAAGAAAATATCTAGAAGTAAACAGCAAAAATGGTGAGAAATCTGATTGTTTTACTGATCCACAGGCCCCTTTTAACTCTCCCCTTCTAGGAAAAGATGTCAGGTTGTACAAACTGCTGATCGTAGAAGTGAAAGCAGTGGATCAGGGATACCCTACAAAGCTGTTCATTTAGGGCCGCACCCTTTAAGACTCAAGAGTCGCCATTCCTTCCCCAGACTGTTGTGCCTTCCCACCCTGGGGGAGATTTAGCTCCATACTGAGGGGGCCTTGGATAATAAAAGAGTCTGTCTGGAACTAGTGCATGAGTTGGGAAACAAAATGAGGGAAACAGTAGGTAGAGATTTCCTGTTAACCAGTGGTGATGCATAGGGGGTGCACATGCACCCCCTGACCGGCCACGCTTGCCACTTGGGCAATGGGCAGGAGGGGCAGGCAGGAGTGCTCGTGCTCCCCCTGCAAACACTGGACGGAGAGTGGAGCACCGTGGCGCACTGCAGTGATCAGCCATGGGGGACAACCCCTCACCCCCACCCTGGTCAGCGGGATTGGCTGCAGGGGGGACCTTCCCTCTGGTTACTGACTGGTCTCTGGTGGGGGCATGTGCCCCCCCGACTAAGTGGGCACCAGTCACCCGTGCATCTGAACAAGGCTAGATATTGGAAGCTCTGCCTGATTCCATCTGTACATGTCAGCACTTAATTGCAGCAAATACAGAGCCCTAGAGGTATTTATAAGAGGGCAGGACTGGATTTGAAGCTTCAGTCTCTCCCTCCCTAATAATAGTAGCAAGGTTCCCTGTTATAGATATGAAGTGGTAGAGAATTGAGCCCAGGATATTTTGAGTCAATGCATTGGTTCCTTTGCATCTTTGGAAAGTACTAGTGAATGTGATCCATAATTTGATGCATCTGTACATGCAAATTGCAGCTGTTTACTGTCTCTGTGAGAATGAATTTCCTACCTTCTGTACATTTAACGCATCAACCCTGAGGCTGCTTGATTTTAAATTGGCTCCTATATAAATATGTGGGATTGTATACATCATGTAATTCTGTAGGAGTGTGTTGGTTGTTTTGGGAGAACTACAGCACTTCCATTAACCCAGGGGAAAATGGGGTGACATTGATCAGTTAATTAGGCTCATTTCTGTGTCAACTTTTTATCCCAAGGAGGGTTTTACCCTTGACCATTGTATTAGAAATCTTCACCTTTTTTGGGCACTGCAGATCTCTAGCTAGGCTCATCAGGAGGTCATGGGAGATGGGATCCACCAAGTTGAGGAAGGTAGCGTTCTTGTAGAGAACTTCATTGAGGAATGTTCCTTCTAATCCAAGGTCCTATAATAAGGAAACACACACTGTTAGACTCGAGGGCCCTTGGGAGCATAAAAATGCTACATTTTGCAGCAGCTCTTTGAACAACCATGTTAGGGATCAACCAAATATGGTTGCACAATGGAGGAAGCCTTCTAACAAAAAGCAAAGCAAAAATGTAGAGGGGTGGGGGAGGGAAGGAGGGGAGGGAGTAGATAAATTACGTAATAAAAGTTGAGTATGTATCTGCTGTTACAGGAATTAGCAGAATGGAAACACAAACTGGGAACAGACAGGATTGAAGGCTTGTAAATAAAGTATTTAATTGGCCTCAGGTTAGAGTAGGGGTGGGTAATTATTTGGGCTGCAAGGCCACTTATCAAGTTTTGGCCAGCTGTTGAGGGGAGTGGGGCAGAGCGTGGCCCTGGCCTCAGACCCTGTCACAGCTGCTTACACTATCTGACACAGCTGGGGGGGAAGCAAGGGGCTGGGGACATGCCAATTGATCCTATTCAACCCCAGGCCTGTCTGAGCTGCACCCACCACTGGGAACACTGTACGGAGTGGGCAGGTAGGTGGGAAGGGTCTCCATGGAGACCATCCCAGGACCACCATGGGCAGGGCATGCTTGGCTGGACAGATAAAATGGGGCTGCAGGGAGGTGGGAAGTAGCATCCGGGAGCAGGACAGGGGGGGCTGGACTGAGGTTGGAGCCAGGGCTGGGATTGCAGGGCAGTGACAGCACAGGGCTGGGGCCCAGGGCAGAGCTGCTATCCACTCCTCACACAGTCATTGCAATGGGTGCCGGTTCTGCCCCAGGCCTTGGCCCTATGCTGCCATTACCTCATGATTCTGGCCCTGGCTACAGCCCTGGACCAGCTCACCTATTGCATTCCCAGACACTGCTCCCCACTTGCCTGTGGCCCTGTCCCATCCACCTGGCCAAGCATGCCATACCCGCAGGAGGTCCCAGGCTGGTCTCCATGGAGACCCTGCCTGCCTGGACTGCTCCATCCAGCACTCCTGGCAGTGGGCATGGGGTGGATGGCTGGGGTGCCCAGGCAGCGAGTCTGGATCTGACGGTGGCAGAGACACAGGCAATAGCAGTTAGAAGTGTGAGGGCAGAGCAAACTGCTGCCACAAGGGGTGCTAGGAAGCCGAGTCTGGATACCACGTCACCACCACCCTGCCACCAGATCCCATGGACTACAGCTTCTGCTGTGCCTGAGAGCCACACATGGGGACAGGGTGGGCTGTGCTCTGCACCAGGCAGTACCTCTACACATGGCTGTGACCACACATGCCACAGCCTGGACTGCCACCCGCACCTGAGCTCATGGGTCATATTTTGTCCACCCCTGGGTTACAGCCTAGTTGCCAAGAATAGGTAACCAGTGTTTAAAATCTACCCATAAAAATACAAAATGCTAAACAACTTCCTAGGATAACTGATAAATTTCCCATCTTTTCAAAATAAGTGTTTTTCATGTGGTGCATCTTATGGGAAGTACATGTACTAGTTGTTGCAATTTTTAACATTTTAACCACCATTTATGGTTAATTCCTGGTATGCGACGACATAAATGCAAAATACTAGATAACATTAAGATTTAGTAGCCTATTAAATTATAGGTACCCTTCAATTTGTGGGGTGAAAAGCACTATCTTGGACATAGTTTTATGCATATATAAAGCTGTGCCACGGGAAATTATTTGGGGGGGGGGGGGGGGG
>NW_005841940.1:2146690-2153240 GCF_000455745.1 Alligator sinensis
GGGGGGGGGGGGGGGGAGGAGAGAGAGAGGAAGATGTTCCAGGTATGTTCTCCTACTTCAGGAAACCTCTAGCAGAAACCCATGAGTAGGTAACGGATCAACCAACCATTGTTAATTGTATCTTATTGCTTATTTATAGTACAAGCTACTAAATCTGATTTCAATGATTTCTGAATTAAGTCTGAAAGCTGATTTGTGGGGGAACAGCCTTCTCTCAGTTTTCTTGAACCTCATGAATACTTGTTACATTGTTACTCAGGGTGGGCTCAGCCTGGCTCAACTGTTCACACCTCATTCAGGCTTCTCACCTTGTTACTCAGAGGCCTGACATCTAAGAACACCTGTGAAATTGACAGGACCTAGTCAATTTCATCATAGCTAATAATACAATACTGACAGCAGTTGAGAGAGACTAGAAGAATTAACAGCTCAATTCATATGTCAGGCAAAATTTTTTGACTGCCAGAGCAACCCGCTTATATGGCTTAGACCATACTTTCCAATTTACAGCTGCAACATTTATTTGGTGGTTTATTAAAAGAAATATGTTCAAGTTACCTGTCCTGACTGGCTTCCTTGTGCAGGCGGCTGCAGTCATTACACATCTCTAGCAACTGCAGCTAAGTCTAGTAAAATCCCTGAATCTTGGGGACCGCTTCCATTCTTAGGCTACTGATTGGTTTAGCAAGACTGGAGATTGGCTACCTTATAGGCATGTGTTGTGAGTAGGTTTTACTAAGGAAAAGTGAAAGACATCCCAACAGGAGCTATAGAAGGGCCAGCAGTGGGGAAGCTTACTGCTATTCCAGCCTCAGTGGGCATGTCAACACCCCATCTCTGGCACATCTGGGGAGGAACACTCCCAAGCAAGCCCCTCCTCTCCATTCCAGCTACATGTGTCAAACCCAGCACTGCTGCAGGAAAGATCCTCCTGGGCTGCAGCCCCAATGGCCACTCTCAAGATGTTGGTGCCTGATGTTCTTGAAGGTGATCTCAGGATCAAAGCCAGGGCAATTGCACCACCACCTTCCAGATGCAGAGTGTGCCCCTCTCCAGACATGCCAGGGACAGTCTGGCCATAGCTGATGTGTGCTGGGATACCTCTCTATGGATAATGGCACAGGAGCATAAGATCTGAGGGACCAGGTGGCTAGTCCTGGCCTTCCCCCAGGACACCTTGGCCTGGCTCCTTAACAGTACTTAGATGCCTCTATACTATTGATTTCAGTGGGAGTTGGATATCTAAGGGATTTTTTAAAAACTGGCCCTTTGTTGTCTGCTAGTCAGCATCCAGGTAGTGTTTTGCAGCACTATGTAATTACTAAGTTTCAGCATTTGTATCTCTAACAGCAAGTCTGCATGTAGCTTGTTGGAGGGGGAAGCTGCAGGGATTCCTCTTTCACCTCGCCTTCCAGGGCATGAGCCAGATACAGGACATGATGCACGCAGTTCCTCTGTAGCACGAACATACCTGGTAATTCTCATGATCCCAGACTAACTGGGAACTGTGGGAGCCCCTTGGAAATAGTTTGTAGAAAACCTCAGCAGGTAGGAGGACTTTTCTGTGCTATAGGGGGAGGCTCAAGTCTTGTCTGGGACTGAGGGTAACTCTGATTGTAATAAATGTAAATGGAAAGGACACCAGATGCTGGGGATGGGGAAGAGAAACAGATCAGGAAGATGGAAACCTGGCAAGGAAATCAACATTGCTGAAAAGAAACTTCACTGAGAGGGCAGGAGGGAGAGTTCACAAATGGAAGGGGAGAGAGTGGATGACAAAGGTTCCTCTGGGAAGGACTCTTCTGGGGCTTGATTCTATCAATGTGGAGGATTCTGATGAGGGAATAAACAAATAATTTGTCCAGTTTTTGCTCTGCTGTCAGAGGAAATGAATAAGCAAATGGGTGCCCCATATGTTCTCATTACTTTGCTGAATCTGTTCTTTAGCACATGGAGTGAAAGATGCATGGACAGCTCTGAAAGGGAGAGCAGCAAACAAAGCCCCTGCAAAGATGGAACCATGGGAGGGACAGGGGGAAGTGCTAGAATAGATTTTGACCCTAGAGAGCAGCAAAAGAAAGGGCAATACCTTCTACTCCCCACCCCTAAAAACTCTCACACCAAGCAGAGAGCAGGGTACAAAAGAGTCACCAGCTACCAAGCCAATGGGCAGAGGTAGAAGAGATCACATTCATTCCAGCCCCAGTGCAGTGAATGTTAGCTGATTTTATGTACATAGATGATGCATAGGATAGCTGCAAGCAATGGAGGAACCTAGTTTATGGATCAACCATAGACGGATGTGTTATCACGTGAGGATGCTATGGTGGCCACCTGCATGTGGGCTGGAAACATGTCAGGGCATTATGCCAGCCTCTAGCTTGACCATTAGACCTGGGGGAAGCTGACAGGCTCACCAGTCATCTCCGTCTCCTGAATGTGACATAACACGTATGGAAGTGGAAGGCTTTTGAAAGGGTGACATGGCTGGAAGCAGCAGCATATATCACAGCAGTAATTAAACTCTGTAGTTCAGCAGCACCATTTGGAGTTGTGCATTAAAGATGAATCTGCATTCCCATTACAAATCCCTTATGGGATAGCTTTATAAATAATGTAGCTGTAAATATTCACTTCACATTGATAGTCTCTAAATTCTCACCCCAGAAGAAACATTCTCTAGTGCATCTTCTCACTGCCTGTGTGTGTGTGTGTGCATGTGCATTTTTCTTCTCATAAAATACAGTGTTAAAAGAGTTTGGTTCATAGTTAAAAGAAAGCACAGAACCAGGACCTTGACCATTTTTTCTGCATGATCCATTATGTTAAAAATGATGGCACCAGCTTCCAAGCTGATATGAATCAGATTAGCTCAAATGGGCCAAATCCTGCTCCACTGACAGACATTGCACAATACCTATTTATACCAGTGGAGGGGCTGGTATAAATAGGTATTTTTAAAATACCCTTTATGACAGTTAACAGTGCTGTCAGCACTGACACGCAGAGGCCCCACTTGGGCCATATGTCCTGGGATTTGAACAGTTCCACTCCAGGTGCATCATGTGCCCGTTGCACATGCTGGTGCAGGATCACAGAACTGCCAGGATTAGGCTAAAATGCAGTGCCCTCCTGGAGGTAGGAAGGGGCAGGCACTACTTTAGCTGTGGCTGAAGGAGGTGGAATTCCTTCTGGAGCTTTAGGAGGGGGAATGCACACAGGAGCAGCATCTTTGCTTCTGTATCCAAGGCTGAAAGTACCCCCTTCCTCTGCCTTGTCTCCTGCCAGAGACTGGGGTCCAGGCCACACCCCTGTCTCATCTCCTTTGAGATGGCTTGCTCTGCTCTGCCACCACAACTAGGGGCTCCCTAAGCCTTCTTCCCATCTCCTTGCACAGGGAGAGCTTTATAATTACAAGGCATGATTTGCAGTGAAGCTAACCTCCAGCTACAGCAAATGATGACTGTCTCCCACTACCTTCCAATAGCCGGCAGTCCCCTGTCCTGGCATGCTGTATTGTTCTGGCAGCATGCTCCAGCTACTGTTAGACTCCCAGTGCAACCAGCACTGTACCTAGACTCCTGGTGGCCCCAGGCAAACTTTTAGTATCAGGCTCCCCTTCGCCAGAGATGATGATGATAATGATAATCAGACAAAAAAATTACCATTGTAGGCTTCTTTTCTGTTTGGGCTCCGGGCAGCTGCCTGGTTTGCCCATTCCTGTGTCCGGCCCTGCATGCAACAGAGCACCTATGGGGCAGAATGGAGCTGAGAGCTACAGTAGGCAAGATAAATGGAGGAGCATCCTGCCATGCCCAGGCAGGGAAGGAAACTGGGAAGACTTAAAAGGGCAAAGCAGGAGCAAATGGGAGTGTTGGATGGATTCCCTCCATCTTATGCAGCCAAATGAAATCACTATGTGATTAGTGGATGCATGTTCAGTTCCTGTATAAGCACACAGCAAAGATGCTTGTGAATGAGCCTCTGTCCTTCAAAGTAAACACAGTAACAACCAGAAAGCCTGAGATGGGGACTGGGGACTAGAGGGGGAAAAGTAAATTTGAAAGTTAAACAGGCAATGCAGTAAGGTGTTCTTTTCAGAAGAAGTGTAGAAGGAGGTGACGGATGGCTTAGCCGGGCCTGAAAGAAGTTGAAAGGCTATGTCCAAAAAATAGGTTTCCTCTCTATCGTCCTCTCCAGATGGTCCAGTGACTCAGCAGTGAAATCCCAGCTGTCATTCAGTGGACCTTCTGGAGACTTCAAGACCAACAGAGATTGAAAAGCTTTGGTCTGGGCACCCTAGGAGATGACATTTTATAATTCTGGCCTCTGGCAACCCCTGGGAAAGTCCATTCATGTAACATCACCATGTTTGTGAAGCAAATCACTGCCTCTTTTTTTTCCACAAGCTTCTGGTGATAATGCATCTTGTGTCCTCTGTGACCTTTGTCTAAATTAAACACACACATGTGCACACACAGAGGTTTTCTGTAGAAGATGTACTCTTCTATCATATTTCATGTTAAGGAACTGAATCACTGTATTTATGGCAACTCACAGACAAATAGGGTGCAGAGGTGAATGGTCCTAGTATAAATACTACTGCAAGGAGATGCAATAAAATTAATAAATCACAACTTTAGGGCCCAATATTGCAAAGTCTTACTCATATAAATGCCATTTATTCCCATGAATAATCCCATTTGCCTGGACTATTTATTTGAGTAGAGCTACTCATAGGACTAGGTATAAGGCGGTTTACATGAATCCAAGTAAATAATCTGCATCCCAACAAATCTGTGGAACTTGCTGCTACCAGTGGTGCTGCTGCCTGCTGTGGTTGTACTATTGTAAAAAGATGCCCTAATCTCATGACTCTAGGGCAGGGTTGTCAAGCATAGGGCCTGCAGAGCCATGTCATCTAGTCCACAGGGTTAGCAGATAGGATGGGAATTTGGGGGCACAGTAAGCAGGAGCAAGGCCCGCCATCAAAACCAGGGGCTCTGCTGGGGATGCATATTGGTGGCAGGGGCAAGTGATAGCTGTTAACCCCCAGGGCTGCCTCTGGCCTGGGAAAAGCCCCATAATCTGGATGCAGGCTGCAAGGAGGGCTGAGTCTGACACCCCTGTCCTAGGAAATGTACTCATGTAACAGAGCCATGCCCCAAAGACTTTACATGCTTATTAAACTTGTGAATCAGATGGAGTGAGGCAAACCACTCAGCATGTTTCCAGTGGGGATTAGGCCCTTATATGAATGGGCATAACCCTTGCTGGGTGCAGAACTATAGAGGCCTTCAAATCTCCTGTTTCATGCAATGAAACCGCTTGGGTTGAGGAGAAATGTCCCCCAATTGCAAAGCCAACTGCCTTTTGGGGATGCTGCTCACAGTGCCAGTATCTGGCCATTGCCCAAGGCAGGGCTAAAGGGAATGGGCTGGTTCCAGGGTAGTGATGGCTCTTCCCTTCTGCACAGTTTGGCACCGCACTGTCTGCACATTTGCTTTTATTTCCTGAATGGAGACAGCCCACAATGAGTTTGCCCCTAAGACACTGACCTGCTCACCTTCCCTTCCCTGCCTGGATCATCCTCAAAGAGACACTTGGTCTGCAAATGCTGCTCTGGGGCCAGCAGCCCCGGGGGCTGCCGGTTTGAATAGACTCCATGGATGGCGCCAATTCCTGGAAGCCATCTGTTGGCATCAGGGACTGAGGAGGGGTCCTGAGCACCATGCAGCTTCCAGGGGCCTTGCTGGAGGAGGATCTTCTGCCTCTTGGAGTTCAGCTCGAAGCCCCCTGTTGCTGCAGAGTCCCAAGCCCCCGCCAGCCTAAGCGAGGGAGCTGAGAGTCTGTCTCCTCCTCAGCCCTTTGTGCTAAGGAACTTGGCTAACCTCTTCCCCCAGACTCGGATCCCGGCAGGGACGAGAAACCGCGGATCTGGAAACCGGCAGTTTCCCCCTGCCTGGGCAGCGCCCCCCGCCGCTCCTTTCTGTCACTATTGTTGTAGGGGAACAAAGAGGAGAGGCCGCCTCCCTCTCCCCACGTACACACCTAAGGACTGCTGAGCCAGCGCTGCCTGCCCGATGGTGGAGCCGCACAAAGCGCCCGGCCCGGCCCGGCCCGGCCCTGCCCCGCCCAGGCTCGCTGCTCAGATCAGCCCGCGTTTAAAGGGACCCCTGGGAGGGGGCGACCCGAGCCACGCCTTGTCGCTCCGCTGAATGGCCTGGCCTGGGCGAGCATGTGATGCAGTGGGGACAGAGCAAAGGACCTGGCTCCAAAGCGGGGAGCCCGCTGCCTCCCCGGGGCGCGCTACTCGCGGGCCTCGCTCCGTGCAGTCGCACTTGATCCCAGTGCAAAGGTACCACGGCATGTTTCCTTCCAAGAGGTGGAAAAAAAGCACCCCCCACAAGTGTCCAGTCCGGCTGGACCAAGGAGGATGATGTGGCCGGGCACTCCGTGCGCCCCAGTATCTAACAGCCCAGTCCAGCGACACCCCCTGCCCGATTGGGGATATGTGTGTGTGTGTGTGTGTGTGTGTGTGTGTGTGTGT
>NW_005841940.1:2153260-2153660 GCF_000455745.1 Alligator sinensis
ACCGGCCCCGGTGTCCCCCTGGCCCGATTGGGGGGGGGGGGGGGATGGGTGTGCCCGTCCCAATGTAGCCCAGCTCAGCATCATACCCCCCTGCTCCGATCTGGGTGTGTGTGTCTGTGAGCCCAGCCCAGCTTGACCTCTGCCCCGACTGAAGGGGGGTATGGGTGTGTGTCCCAGCCCAGTCCGCGGGTGGGGGGTGTCCGTCCCAGTCTAGCCCAGCCCAGTGTGACCCCCTGCTCGGATCTGGGTGTGTGTACGTGTGTGTCCCAGCAGAGCCCAGTCCAGTGTGACCCCCTCCCCCGATTGTGTGTGTGGGGGGGGCGGGGGGTGTCTTTACCAGGCCACTTGCGTGGCCGCTGTCTGGATGCCCCCGGCCCCATGTGCTTTCCCCCGGCGGAGC
>NW_005841940.1:2154361-2158097 GCF_000455745.1 Alligator sinensis
GCCCCTTCGCCTCCCCGGGCCCCGCTCGGCTTTTGCGAGACGCCTGTCCCTTCCCTTCCCTTCCCTTCCCTGTGCACGCCAGTGCACGCCCAGCTCTGTGTGTGCGTGCGTGTGTGTGTGTGCGTGTGTGTGCTGGGGGGGTGCGCGCGTGTGTATGTGTGTGTGTGTGCTGGGGCGGTGTCTGTGTGCTGGGGTGTGTATACGTGTGTGTTTACTGGGGTGCACGTGTGTGTATGTGTTTGTACTTGGGGGGAGGCTGTGCGTGTGTGCGTGCGGGGCTGTGGGATCCCTGTATATGCATCAGACACGCAGCGCTGAGACCCGCTGCCGTAGCATCCGTGCAGCCTTGGCTCTTTATGCATTCAAGCGCAGTACAGACAGTCTTGTGATTCCAGGCGCTGTTAAGCAGCGGCGGCTGCTGCCACCTGGATCCCCAGAAGAAGGGACGGCCCTAGCATGGCTGATGTGCCCGGGCTGCCTTTCACTGCCGAGTCCAGCTCCTTAGGACACAGCCTCACACCCCTGCCTACAGCCTGAGCGCAGGTGCTGTCTGCCCGGCTTGCCTCTTTTCCGGGTTGTCCTGGAGTACTTGAATCGCTGGGTGTTTATTCTGCTGCTTAATCCAGATCCCCAGCTGCATCTCACCGGGGGAATTCATTTGTTTTTAACCTAAGGGCTGCACTCTTTGGTTAGAGCTCAGCCCTTAGGTTAAAAACAAATCCACTCACTGTTTTCTGTGTTTTTCACCTCTCTGATCAGTGCCTGGGATTTCCACAGCCAGAGCTGGGGAAATTGTGACATACACCACAGGGCAGGGAACATGTCTGCTTGCCCTTTTACCTTGTCCATCCATTTGGCTGTTAGAAACAGTGGCAAGGTCTGGGTTATCCCAGAGCAGGGTGAGAATTACACCAGCAGTCTGTAACTGTTGGTCAGATCCTGGCGTGTTTCTGTGAGTGGTGTGGATAGACCAATAGATTTTTTCCCTCTTTGTTAGCCATACCATGCGATAGACACTCCCATTCACATCCCCTCCACCTCCCTGCTGCAGGCTGTCAAGAACAAGTTTATTACTTTTTCTCAGCCAAAATGATTTCTATCCATTTGAGGGTGGTGAAATGATGCTAGGACCCCACTAGCCACAGCCACATAGCTCTCACAGTTCTCATGCAAAACTGGGTGAGGCCTCACTATGACCTTCCCTGGTAAGGGCTACTGGACTCTCTCCCAGAGCTGAGTCTGCCCTGGCCCAGCTCCAGCACTGAGTGTAGGTCAGCAAGGATGAGGATGTGCTTGTGCTCAGAGTGGGTGTTTCTGGGCAGCTGGGACCATGTGGATGAAAGGAACATGCACACACTATACACAAGTCTGGGTGCAGGGGCCTATACTGCCACCCGCTTGTGCACACACAGATGGTGTAAGGACAGCTCTGTGCTCCCATTGAGATTGAGGCATTTTGCATTCACTTTAAGAGAAGCAGAAGTGGGCCTGGAGTAGACACCTTTCACACCATGGTAGTGAATGATCACTTGTCCTTGTTATTGTTTATTTTTGGCATTGTGAGATATTGCTCAGCACTGTGAAAATGTTACAGATAGGCTCCCTTCCCTGGATCTCATACTCTCGGAGGTCTGGTCTACACTGCAACATTTTGCCAGCACATCAGTGCTGGCTGAGGTGGAAGAAGATCATAACCACTACCTGAGGTGCCTATGCCAGCAGACCTCCTGGTTGGGGTGCAGCTTTGTTGATAGAGGAAGGTTTCTCTTAGCACCTGTGGTAGGAAGTAGTGGTGTAGCTATGCTGACAGAAAAACTTCTTCTGTCCGCGTGTATCTTGTCTCTGCTGGCAAAGCTATCAGGACAGAACTGTCCCTTGTCCCACAGGCTTTCTTAATTTTGTCAGAGGAGCAGAGCAGAGGATGGTGATGGAATTTTGCCTTCTCACTGTGCCTGTATGGTGCAGAAAAGGAAAGGATTCCAGACTGCAGGCTGGGAGTTGTGCTGGTTGGGGAGAGTTGCACAGGTGTGCATTTCTGGTGCATTGTTTCAGGAAGAAGCATGGCTCCATGTTGGTAGGCACCTGCTCCAAATGACCTTTTCTCTTCTGCCATCTGCGTTTCCATTCTCTCCCGCAATCTTGTCATCTCAATTATGCTCAATCAGACACCCATGTTCCACAGAGCCCTTCCTGGTAGCCTGCAACAGCAGTTGGCAAGGAGGGGAGGTAGGGTGTGGATACGAGATTATTGCAAAGGGGGCTCATAGAATGGAGAGATTAGATAACCCCCATTTTAGGAGCTTCTTCCCTTTTGTTCCTGTGGAGAGGTGATAGACTGATGGTCCTGGAAGCTGAAGGCTCATATTTATCCACAGAGCAAAGACTACTCCAAAGGTTACCCCTCGGGCCACTTTATTGGCATAAAGAGCACTCACTATGCATGCCCAGGCAGGACTCAGCTTCTCTGGTAAGACACAAAAAAAATAACTTAGGATGTATCTGTTAGTCCAGGGGTGTTCAACTCCTGGTCTGTGGGCTAGATCCAGCCTGGGAACCATATCAGTCAGCCTGCAGGATTCCCCGAGGGTCCAGAAATTTGTCAGCAGGGGTCAGTGGCAGCATAATTTGCTGCTCCAGGGTGGCAGACAGCTGGATTGGGTCGGATTGTGGTGGGCCCACAGACCAATGCTGTGCAGAATCCAACCCACAGACTGACTTGCACCACTCATCTAACCCATAGGCATGTTAGTCTGCAGCAGACCACAGTATTTATAGGGCTAGAATAATCTCTGAGTGGAGTAGAAGGGTGTGATTTGTAGTGGGGCAGTGGCAACACTAAGGGGATTCATCCCAGGAGAAAGGAGGAGAGATCTTCAGACCCTGCCCCCCAGGGGTAAAATCAGCCTGGGACTTCATAGAGAAGCTCCTGTTAGAGACCCCCCTCAGGCATGGACAGCATCTGCATATCACTCAGGCATCTTGCCCTGCTTTCCACCCCTATCTAGTTCCTGTGCTGTGCTGCCCAGTTCCAGGACCCTGGGCATGGAGGGACTGTAGGTAGCTTGTATCACTGGGACCTCTTTCAGATGCACTTTCCCTTCAGAGGTCTCAGCCTGGGTTCTGCAGGAAGAAATGAATCAGAGCTGAAATGCCTATTCAGTGTGTCAGCATTGTCGTTAATAGGGCTTTAATTATGGTGGGCCAAATCCCAGATTCCTATCTCAGATTCTACTCTGCCCTCAGCCAGGGGAAATTCCCCCTGGGCTAAGCACCTGTAACAAAAGTTCAAACTGACAGACTCCAGAGATGCTGATCAGTCCAGTCCCTGACAAACCCCATTTTGAGTGAGTTAGTGCTGAGTCCGCAGTTCAGGTTTTGGTTTGATGATGCTAAGAAATATCTGATCAAAACTGAATTGTCTCTTGCGCTGGGTCCCTAGGGCTCTAGTTGTGTCTACAATCAGAGGGGCTGATCATGTCAGCAGTCAGAGTAGTGAGCAAAAAAAATTACCAATGTGGAGGAGGTGGGGGAAGGTGCCACCCTGAGATCAAACTTGGCATTTCCCAGTCTCCTGAGGCTAGATCCAGCATTTCAGTTCTGTGTTTCTATCTGTCCTGTCCCCTGGGTACCATTAGAAGGAACCACATTGGCAGCATTTGTGACTGAAGGATCAGTTTAATAAAGGAGTAATTTTTATGACTGTATTGTTTCCATGCCTTATCTTGGCGGCCAGGGA
>NW_005841940.1:2158121-2161482 GCF_000455745.1 Alligator sinensis
ATAATCTGCAGTTCACATTATAATAGGATGAAATCTGCATGTATTGTTCCAAAGCAGTGGCAGAACTGATGAGACTTAACTGTTAAAGGGCTAGTATCATTACTAGATGTGAATACACATCTTCTGTGTATTCAACATGAAAATATCCCCCCCCCCCCCCCCAATCAAATCTTCTTAACAAGCAAATAGTCACGGGGGAAGTTCCACTGCCTGCTGGAGGAATAGTCTGTGTGCTTTAAAATAGGAGACACAATAGTAGGAATAATGGGCACTAATTAGAAATGCAGAAATGCTGGGCTGGATTTTAGCAAGGGTGAA
Organism: Alligator sinensis; assembly: GCF_000455745.1. Lineage (NCBI taxonomy): Eukaryota > Metazoa > Chordata > Crocodylia > Alligatoridae > Alligator > Alligator sinensis. The sequence continues at coordinate 2,158,440 of NW_005841940.1, forward strand.
TGGGTAGCTAATGGAACAAAGGACTGGAAGGGACTTCCTGGATCACCATGTCCAGTCTTGTAATTGCAGGCACCACATCGTGTGATCCCTTCCCTTAGAAGCTATTTTATCAAGCTATTTTAGACTAAATTGCGGTAAACGTTGCACTGTCTGTGTGTGGTCACAAAGGCCAGGCTAGAAGGAGGTATACAATCAGGAGAAGACTCCCATCCAAGTGTCCTGCAAACTGTTGTGCAGTGGAAAGGAACTGGAGCAGGTCAAGGGAAAGACAGGATCCATTAGCACATGGACCCCCTGGTCCTTCCTAGCTACTGGCTATTTCAGTCATTAGTTTAGAACATCGGCTCTCACCCCAAGGATGCCAATCCCCAGAGGTGCTGTGCTCATGTCCCAAAGATTGCCCTGAGTTTTGGGCTAGATAGGGAAATCCTGATTCTGTGCAGGCCATGGGAGGGCTGAGAGAATGAAATGACTTCAGTCTTGTGACCTTAGGAAAAGGCTTTTTTGTGCTATCTTTTACTGGATCACTGTATAATTGAGAGAGAAGTTTGACAAACTGTCAAGCACAAAGTGCCCATCCTCACATCCAGGCAGAACAAAGTTCCACCTTATAGACTGACTAATTCAGAGATGTACTGAGCTTTGAGGGAGAAGCAGACATAGCTTGAGCTCAATAGCAGATAAAACAAAAATATGGAAAACATTTGGCTTAAAGGAAGAGAAGAGGCACATGTCCGTGAGGGGCCAGCAGAGGAGATTATGCTTAGGGGCAACTAACATGGGTTCATTAGAGGCAGGTCCTGTCAGACCAACCTGGTGGCCTTCTATGGACAGGTCACAAAATCCTTAGACGCAGGGGTAGCAGTGGATGTAGTCTTTCTGGACTTTAGGAAGGCCTTTGACACTGTCTCTCACCCCATTCTCATTAATACACTAGGGGACTGTGGCGTCGACACCTACACAGTCAAATGGGTCACTAACTGGCTGGAGGGCCGCACCCAGAGAGAGGTGGTGGACAGGTCTTATTCGACCTGGAGGGATGTGGGCAGTGGGGTCCCCCAGGGCTCAGTCCTTGGGCCTGCACTGTTCAACATCTTCATCAGCAACTTGGACGAGGGGTAAAAAGCACCCTGTTCAAGTTCACAGATGACACTAAGATGTGGGGGGAAGTGGGCACGCTAGGAGGGAGGAATAAGCTGCAATTGGACCTAGACAGGTTACAGGGGTGGGCGGATGAGAACAGGATGGGGTTCAACACTGACAAGTGCAAGGTGCTGCACCTGGGGAGGAAGAACCAGCAGCATAACTACAGGCTGGGGAACTCCCTTTTCGTTGGTGCAGGGGCAGAAAAGGATCTTGGAGTCATTATTGATGCCAAAATGAACATGGGCTGACAGCATGGGGATGCAGTCAGGAAGGCCAACTGTACCTTGTCATGCATCCACAGATGCATCTCAAGCAGGTCCAAGGAGGTGATCCTCCCCCTGTATGCGACACTGGTCAGGCCGCAGTTGGAGTACTGCATCCAGTTCTGGGCGCCGTACTTCAGGAGGGATGAGGACAACATGGAGAGGGTCCAGAGGAGGGCCACCCGCATGATCAGGGGGCAGCAGGGCAGGCCCTATGAGGAGTGGCTAAGGGACCTGAACCTTTTCAGCCTCCACAAGAGAAGGCTGAGGGGGGACCTAGTGGTCATTTACAAACAAGTCAGAGGGGACCACCAGGCATTGGGGGAGTCCCTGTTCCCCCAAGCACTACTAGGAGTGACTAGAAATAACAGTCACAAGCTGGCAGAGGGTAGATACAGACTAGACATCAGGAGGCACTACTTCACTGTCAGGGTGGCTAGGATCTGGAACTAACTTCCAAGAGAAGTGGTGCTGGCTCCTACCCTGGGGGTCTTTAAAAGGAGGCTGGGTAAACACCTTGTCAGGTCGTTTGACCCCAGTGCTCTTTCCTGCCATGGCAGGGGGTCAAACTTGATGATCTGCTCAGGTTCCTTCTGACCCTACCAACTATGAAACTAAGAGGGCTGTACCATAGGAGGAAAGAGACATTAGCAGGAGCGGCTACAAAATGAGGTAAGTGCAGTAAAATAAATAATCGAATGAATACCGTTCAAAAAGGAAACATGTTTTTTCTTGGAGTGAAGGGAAATTAGCAAAAGTAGCATGTAGGTTCTAATAAGTCATAACTCCATTGTTGAGGTTTAGTCTGTGTTTTTTAGCGTCCCGTAAGGCTATATGACTTTATGTTCCTAGGCCTGTCTTCTGGTGTTTTGTAGACTTCCCTTGAGCCTGAGGGTTGTGAGGTAATAAAAAGGAGTGCTGTTCTGTGAAAAGTATTCTCCAACCCCTGTTCACTTGTCTCTGCCTTCATAATTTTTTTCTGTGAGTTCATTTTTGTGCACTCTTTGTCTAGTTTCACCCACATGGTTTCCATGAAGGTACTTAGTGCATTGGATGAGATAAACCTTGCTCTGTGATAGACACATGTAGGAGCTATGGATTCTGATGGTTTCCTTGGCAGGATTTGTGAGCTGGCATTTGGGAAGGGATTCTTCCTTCTCACTTCAATAGAGCTCCCTTGAGCCCAACTGAATGACACCAACCTGCTTGGAGCCTGAGTATGGATGGAGGTCATGCTGCTTTTGCAGCAATTCTGCCAGTTGGGGGCAGGTGAGTGGAGTTGGAAAATGCCCTTGGGGCATGTCTACACTGCATTGGACAGTGCTAGGCAGCAGTGCCCTGAAAATATGCCCCCTTGCTCGTTCCTCTTCCGTGTGTGCCACTTGCTGCCAATAGAACAGTGCTGGTTTTTGTGGCGGGCCAGTAGGGGGCGCTCCTACGTTGAGCCGCCCACCTCCCTGCTCCCGACCACCTTCCAGGCTCCGAGTGCCTCCCTTAGGGTGCCTCCCGTCCGGCCGACCCCTTCCCTGGAGCACACCCGCTAGCCTGGGGTTCCCGCTGCCACCATCCAAGGCTCTGGACTCACTTCTGGCTCTGCGCACCTTGGAAAACACAGGCCTGATCGTCCAATGGGT
>NW_005841940.1:2161904-2162309 GCF_000455745.1 Alligator sinensis
CAAACCGTCCAATCTGCAAAGCATCCCTGGCTACCTGGGCCCGCGCGCAGGGCCGGGTCTTTCCCCCCCTGCCCAGGTGACCAGAGCATCGCCTCCGAGGCGCCAGGCTTTTGTCTGCAGACAAGGAGCGAGATCCCCGCTGTGAGAGATTCAACAGCAGCCTCTCAGGCTGGCTGAGACAGATCTCTGGAGAGGGGCCCCGACGGTGGCATTTCTGCCACAGTTTTGTTCTGCATACATACCAAAAAGTGGTCATGTGACGTTTTTTCACCATTTAGCAACCATGGAGCAGGAGCAAGAGGGATGGGCTTGTTTGTGTGGTTGTGCTCCTTAGTATGTCCTGTGCAGGATAGATACACCCCAAAAGTCTCCCTTAAAATTTGTAGTGAATAAACCCGCAAGAAT
>NW_005841940.1:2162340-2182536 GCF_000455745.1 Alligator sinensis
CAAATTCAGCTGTGCAAGTCCTTCCTGTTTGCAGCCCCTGGATGGTCTGTGGCAGTTGTGGCTCAGTCCCAGTTTTCTTCTGTTAGTCCATATGGACTAGGTAGGTAGAACTCAAGGTTAGAATCAGTGAGCTCTGGTGTGCCAGTCTTGCCTTTAGTACAAAGGGGATAATCAACCTTGCTTACCTCTTTGGGTGGCTGGGAGAGTTGATCTCAGTGCAGTGCTTTTCAAGCTATCAAGGGACATGATGTTTGTACCGTTTCTTCCCACACTATGTCCTGCAACAGTCATGGGGCTGGGGCAAATACAAACAAGGAACTGGGGTCTGTGCCCTATGGTTTCCTCCCTTACCCCACTGGTTGGCTGTCTACAGTTTGTAGTGTCATTTGTCCTCTTCTCCCTATCCTGTTAGACAGTGCCTTGAGCCTCAGTACTCCCTGCGGAGACAGCAGTGCTATTTTACTGCAAACAGAATTCAGTTTGTTTTCTGTTTGTTCTCCCCAGCCCTTCCCTATCCTGTCCTGGGGTGCTTGTGTTGTGACTGCAATTTCAATTACCCCTTGCTTGGAGAAGACAGTCACACGCACACACCCACACACACACTCTCACTGTGTGTGTCCTGATTTGTATGCTGGTCCAGCTAGATTTGGAAGACAATGCTAATTATATTTGACTCTTGTTATGAAGAAGGTTACATTTTGTACTGTCCTGGCTGGACAGGAAATGTAATTGATTAATTTAGGGCTTTAGAAGGGAAAGGAGATCAGGAATCTGGAGAGGTGGCTTGGCCAAACGCTGATCTGGCTGCTTCATGGTTTCACAGCATCATCTTTTGTTTGCCTGGAAACTGGCTGGTGAGGGTGTAAGTGTGGTTGGCTCCTCAGAGGTTGCTCCTGGGGAGGAACTGGCTCTTTGGCAGAGTGGTCCAAGTGGCGGGGTGCAAAAAAAAGCAAATGCTGGTGGCAGCTACACAATCGCAGTTGTGATCATGGCAACAACAACCGGAAATCGTCACAGCCTCATGCCCTGGGCACCCAACTGCATCCCTACACTGCTTCACTAGGCTTTCACTCCCTTCCCCTCATGCCTCCTCTGGTAGGCTGGGAGGAAGCCATCCCAAGGCTAGCTTAGGAAGGGGCACTGCAGGCTATGTTGGCTAAATCTGGGTGTGTGGGTATTGTCGACCTGGGTGATTTTGGATGGTTCCTGGTTGGCCTAAGTATGGCTAATTGCTAGGTTCAGCACCATACTTGATATCCATCTATGGTTTATAACAGGGTCGTGAAGCCAGGGGTGGCTGTGAAGCCCTTGGAGTCAATTCAGCCCTTACCTACTCTGCTGTCTTTGGGCAGTCACCCCTTCTCTTGTCTGCCATGCCTTGATGTGTCTATGTTTATATACGGAAGACTGCCCCAGGACTTTCCAGACCTGGTCACATCCTAGTGATCACCAGGTGTCTGTGGTCATTGCCTTAAGGGCTGATTGCATGGCTCCGTCTACCCCTACACCATGCCCCATACCTCACAAGTGTTATTGCACCATCATTCACTATGTAGGGGTCTTGGCTTTATTGCCCTCCTATACTCTCACTATCTTCCTATGCTCTCACTGGGCCTTCTATGCTGTAGGGCAGGCCCATGGGACCGAACCTGGCTTCTAGGTTTCAGCCTCCCTGCCTGCAGGTCCTCAATCCTATCAGCCTCTAGTGGTGGCCCCTCTCAGACCTTTGGCCCCTTCTAGGCTCTGGCTCAACTCCCAGGCCAGTAGAGATCTCTAGGCTCCCCAGCTCAGGCCGGCTGTGGTCCCTCCTGGACGTTTAGCCCCTCTTGGGCTCTGGCCCCATCCTCAGGCCAGTTGAGACCTCCAGGCTCTCTGGAGCAACTTGTCCTCCCTGGACTTGGTCTCTTGCTGTGGTCCCTCTTGGAGTTTTGGCCCTTCCTGGGCTCTGGTCCTGCTCCTGGTCTAGTTGGGATCGCCAGGCTCCCTAGCCTTGGCAGTCTCTGGCTACAGCTCCTCCTTTGGGCTCACAGACCCTCTGGTTCCATGATCAGTCCCTCTTTGGGCTCATGGACCTCTCTGGGTCCTCTAGCCCCTGATCCCACATGCAGCCCCTCTCTGGGCTTTTGGTTCTCTGAGTAGGCCTTGAGCCTGCTCCAGCAGGGCTCAAGGCTGAACCAGCAGTGCAACTTAATAAAAACACTTATGCTCTCTGGGAACATAAAATAAAGGCCACCTGCCTGCATAAACAAGCCTTTCTCTCTGCCCTAGTTAACTACCCCTTGTCCCTAGACTTGCAGAGTTGCTTACCCAGCTGCCATCCATTCAGGAGCCCTGCTGCTTTGCTGCCAGGAGTTCCTCTCTTCAGAGCTCCCAAGGTCAGATTGCCTAACCGTCTCAGGCCCAGGGCTTGTATGTCTCAAGTCTGGCCCTCTTCTGGTCAGACGAATCTCTAATTAGATCTCCTCGACACCTGCAAGCTGCCTCTCAGGTTGCTTGCCATCTTAAAGGGACAGGGTCCACCAGTCATCCTGTCACACGCTTGTATTTACTCGGGGTACTTATGTGACAAACAATGCGAAAGCATACCACCATCTTCTGCTCGAGTTTCTTTCTAATCTCTAACTCAAATTCCCCTTGCTGCAGTTTAAGACATTATTTCTTGTGCTGTCCCTGGCAGCCACAGAGAGTAGTCTGTCACTATCGTCTTTATAAGTACACTTCATGTATTTGAAGACTGTTACCAAGTCCCCCCCCACACGTCTTCGCTTCTTCCAATTAAATAATCTCAGTTCTTCCTACCTTTTTTCATACATTTTGCAGACACCTAATCATTTTTGTTGCTGTTTGTTGGACTCCTTTCAATTTGTCTACATCTTTCTTGCAGTACAGTACCCCAAACTGGACACTGCTCTTCAGATGAAGCCTCACTAGTGCTGAGTACAGTGGAAGTTTGGTAGACAGTAGTAAACACAGATGGAGTGGTTAAACCATCTAGCAGTCTAGTAACAGCTTTTGCAGTACAGGTAGTACGTGTTTACAGGTAGCTAAACAGGAGGGAGTTAGAGAGCATGGTGGATTCAGAGAGACTTCTGCTTCTAGTGTGATCACTTTTCTCTGCCAAATTCCCCAGCCAAGTGTAGGTGAGACTTGCTTTGTCTTGTCACAGGTAGCCAGATATACCAAGAGAGAAGTGTGTATTTTGTTGCTTTGGGTGCAGCCAATGAGTTAAACTATGGACTTCTCTCCTGTCTCTCTGACCAATGACCCTATCCAGCTGCAGGTCCAGGCAGGGGGCAATAGGATTGTACTCCCCACTCTGGCTGTGCCACACATGTGCAGTGAGCTCTGAGCTCGCTGCCTGGTCAGTGTGGGCTGCTGCCAGGGCTCTCCGTGAGTAGGGAGCCATGCTCACTCCTCAGTTAGGGTAGGAGTTGGCCAAAGCTGCTGCTTTCACATGGGTCTGGAGACCAGGGGTGAATGCTGCTGCTGTTGACTCTTCCTTTCCTTCTCCCTCCTTACTGGATTCAGCAAAGAAAAGGCTCACAAGCAGCGCAGCCAAAGGGGGTGTGACTGCACTGATGAATCTCCCCTAAATTTGCCCCTGAGCCTCCCCACCCATGCACCTGAAAGCAGGTAAAGTAGGTGCCTGCAGTTTGGCCACAGAGCAGAAGAGGGTAGTTTGGGGGAAGGGGTATCTGGGGACACTTCATGCTAGCACATATACATGCAAATGCACCAGGAAAGCAAAGCAGCACTGGACTGAGGTGAGGTGGGCTGGGGGTATTCCTAGGTGTTGGGGGAAAATGGGAGATTCCCCCATTGCAGATGGAGGTGCATGGTGGAGAAATCTTTCAAGGCATGATGGGGATACTCTCCATGGCGGCACAGGTTTCAGAGCTAGGGGAGAATCTTCCTGGTTCTCATGGTGATTCATGAATTAGAAAATGAAGGATCCACTTGTGCAGCATGACGGAGTTTGGAGGGAAGGAGTGGGGCACCCCTATGGCAGCACATGCTTTGGAGAAGGGAGGTCTGATACATCTGGAGTGGGGAGGTGCAGGGCAGTGAGGAGGCCATCCTTGCTAGCATCAGCTGGACTAAAGGCTTGCAGAGCTCCTCTCTCCAGACCTGGGTTCCTGCTAGTTACAGTGACAGCTCCATGCAGAGATGCAGCTGGGACTTTGGACTAGATGGAGTGCTTCCAGCCATGTCCCATGTAATATTCATGAACTCTTAAGGCTTCTTCCTGCTCTCACAGCTGAGGCTCCCTTTGCAGCCCACACGACCTCCTAAACACTGTGGTGCTGCCTGCCCTGCCTGAGGAGTACATCTGTTCAGTGTGCAATTGTTAGATTTCAGAAATGATGGAGTTAGACTAACTGGTTATGAGTGAAATTCTGCTAATTCCATGCAAAATAATCAAATTGTAGCTAATGCACCCAAAAGACTGGTTTGTTGGCCTCCAAAGTGCCTATTAGTGATAAATTTGTGATGCTAAAGTCACATAAAATGTGAGACACAACTGCAAGCACAAGACAAATTGTAGACCCTTTCCAGTGACACATAGCATTTAACCATGAACTGCTCACAGGGAACCTTCCTATATACACAGTGACCCATTTATAGATATGAAGTAATTTAACCAGCAGTAAGCGGTGGGTGTCTGCCTCCCACATTTGGGTTAACATTTCTACAGCAGTATTGGCCCCATCCACTCTGGAAGGACCTTGTCAGCTGGCCTGTTACTTGAAACAGCTAACTCTAAGCACAGCTTTGTAGTGAGGATTTATATTATGTTAGGAGGGAAAAAATCATCCTCACAACAGCCTTTCAAATAAACCCTGGACAGTGGTACTAACTGCAGCAGTAGTGGAAATGTATGATGCCAGCATCCAAGGGAACAGTCAGAATGGGAACCCATGGTGCTAGATTATTTTGTCCTGTAAAAGCTCAGAACACGGATGCCAGGACATGACCCTTTCCAGTCATGGGGTGCCAGGAGATGTCCCTGGAACAATGCCTCTGGTGCAGCACTTCTACTCAGGCCCTTCCAAACACTGACTGTCACTTGCCTCTAGTACAGTTGAACTCATCCTAGATTTGGTCAGCTAATTAATGCTGAATGGACAGACAAGACCATGCCCAGACTCTCAGACAAAATCCCCTCTCCAACTACGAGCCCACTCAGGAAGGTAGCGTCTTCTGTTGTTAGCATAGCTGCTGGTGTTTGTTTGCAAATGAAACCCCTGCCCCTTTGCAGATGGGGTTCCTATGTGCCTTGTAAGAGAAGCCTCGTTTTCCCTCCTCTGCTCCTGGCTGTTCAGCCAGGCTGTTTTTTTGATTCAAGTGTTCCTGACATTTAACAGACACTGAAGTCACTCAAGCCTCAACTCCAGGAGAAAACAGCATCCTTTGGAACTTAAGTTGTTTTTTTTACATGAAGTTACATAATGCAAAGCCCTATGTGCACTGGCTTAATTCAGTTTGAGAGCAGTTCATTTCAGTTGTGTTTAAACCTACTGTCAGCTGACTTCAGCAAAACAGATAAAAGCCCAAGAGAGTGCACAGGGGAGGGGTTGTACCAGCTGGACTAAACCAGTTTAAACTCATCTTCCTGACAGCCTTATAATACTTTCCAGAGGCTCACAAGACGCCCTCTCCTGACCCAGCATGCCCCAGCAAATAGTCCTGGATTAGCTAAATCTGGTTTGTCAGCCGTGTACCCAGACTAGCAAGGGACAGTCCTGATGGTTGACATAGGCTCCCTGAAAAGGGAGGAGAGGATTCCCCATTCTACACCCACAGTGAAGCTCTTCCCCTCTGCCCTTGATCTGGGACTCCTCATGTTCAGACTTCCCCACCTTGCTAATCTTATGAACAGCTGCAGGGCTAAGGGGTGAAATTTGCCTCCATATAGATGACCAGCTTGAGGACTATGTACTACCAAGCCATTGAGCCAGGGTCCTACATCAAGAGCAGGGCTGGAGATTGTTATCCCCTTGGACAGAATTGGGGGTGAATTTTCTGTGCCAAGACAGCATTATGATGGGTGCTTTTGAAAGCCAGATAGATAGATGGAGAGAGATCCCATAGTTAGATTGTACACATTAACTGCATATGTATCTAAGACCTTCCAACCTAGGTGGAGACCTCCAGAAAAGGCTGAATAACATTTCTCATCAGAGGCACTTTTGTGTAGGGATTTCTCAGTATCTTAGTTGCCATATCAACCTTTTTGTGGTTCATTGCAGGCTGGAAACAGGACTAGCTGACTTTATTTCTTCTCAATCAATCCATTTCTCTCTCCCTCAATATCTGGAGATCATTTCTTTGAAGAAACTTCAATAAGATAAGAAAAGAAACCTAATAAATATTTTATAACAATAGGCAATCAGGACTGGTAGTAGAGATGATACCTTTTATTAGACCAACAAGATTTTTGCAAAAAAAAATTATTTTGTTGCAAACTTTCGGGCACAAAAACCCTTCATCAGGCATTGGAGAAAAGATTGTAGGAAGAACTTCAATCTGCAAAAATCTTGTTGGTCTAATAAAAGGTATCATCTCTACTACCAGTCCCGATTGCCTTTTCCTCTAGACCAATATGGCTACAACCTGGATACCTTATAACAATAGGGGCTCAAAGTTGCAGAGTTGAGGATGAAAGCATTTTCTGAAGTATCTCCTCTAAGGACTGGGAAGATTTTAGAGGGAGGTCCCTTCCACACCTGCAGGTGAAAACTCCTCATCTAAAGGGGTTTTCCATTGCTGATCTATATTTCTAGGCTAGGCTCTAGAATGCTCTTTCTTAAATGTTTCACAAGGCAGAAGAAACCTGTTGATTGTTTTCATGCATCACATATAGCTCCGTAACCAAAGGAACCATGGTCTGATGTTGGTAAGTGAAGCAGAATGAGCTCTTCTGAAACCTCTTGGTCTAACAATTGGGCCTGGAAGGAATTGTGCTGAATGGAACCAGTGTTTGGGGAAAGACAGTGCATTGGCCATGTGCAGGCACTCCCTGCATGTTGCACATGCCTTTGGATTTGTAGCAGTTTCACTCTCCGGTTGTACTTCCCTGGGGTTTACTGAACTCCTGAAACTAAGGTTATCCAAGATGATCTGCCAACAGGGGGAAGACATTGGACCTGTGCCCTTTGGTTACTTGCTCTAGTGCTTTGAAATGGCCTCAGTTTCATTTTTCTTTCTTTAGACATTTGAGCTGTGTCTAGGCTAGAAGACTTGAGGATGTCTGGAGTGTTAGTGGAATGGTGAGATCACAAGTGCCAACAGAGAAATAATTAAGCCACTCAACAAGGTAGGGATATTTAAAAGCCATCTGTTCTCTATCGGCCCATTTTTTACTTCAGTGACTACTTCCACTTGGGATAAAGGATGTCTTAGTTGATTCGAGAGTTCACCTTACACATCTCCTGAGACAGATCATAGGTCTTCTGGTAAAGGCAGGGAAAAATGTAGCTGGCACTCTTGATACTGACAAGGGGGAAAACCAGGAGAAAAAATCCTTCTTGTGTCTTTTTTTACTTATCATAAAGAAGCAATGGAGGTTCACCTAGAAGGAAGTTTCATATGACTCCCAGTTCCCCTGAAGCAGAGGAAGGGAGCAGAGAGTGTGGGATTTGGGGTTGGAACATACAGAGCAATGGACTGACTCCTTTCCACATGGCAGACCCTGTGGGAGCTAATATGCACCCCAGTGCCCTCTTTCCCAAGAACATGGACTATAGGACTGTGTGGGTCCAATTCCCTGCTATTGCAGGCACCACATCATAGTGTAAACAAATCCAGCTCTGTCTTAAACTCTGCAATTTCTTTCTCCTCAGTATGCCTAATGGGCATGTTATTATCCCAAGCTTCAGTCTTCTGATGGTTCAAAACCAGGCTCTTATTTTGCACTTGAAATGGACCTTTAGACAGTTTATATCCATTTGCTCATGTGCCAAGATTAAATAGCTTAAATAGCTCATTTTCCTTCCTGGCATGTACCTAACATACAACTAAATTGTAGGCACAGTGTGGGCACCTTGCATGGGGGAGAAGAGATCCCCAGCAGTAGCAGCCCTAACTTGTTTGCAGGCACTTTGAGATCCAAAGGGACACTTGGGTATCTCTGCCAGCAGTGCCAGGAGCCCCAGAGGGGCATGTTTCAATGGGGTGAGGGCAAAGTCATGGCCCACCTGTTCCTTGTCAGGGCTGCATTTGGAGAATGCTGGCAACTCTGCTTTGCAGGTGCAGCAAGCACCACTGTCCACTACAGCATAACTGCCCCTGCAGATTTTTATTGCTGTACTACCCAGTCAAGGACCATGGCCCCATTGTGTCAGGGGCTGTACAAACAGAGCACAAAAAGATGGTTTCTCCCTCCAGAAGTCTGATATTCTAGGGCAGAGGTCAGCAACATATTCTGGTTGGGGCTGGAGTGACCCAGCATGGATCTGAGGTAGTTCCTCACCCCTCTTAGCCAAAGCCCATGCTGATTGCAGCACAGCACAAGGAGAGCTTTTCCTTCTGCCGAAGCTCTGGGCACCTGGCTACAATGCAGTGTGAGCACAGTCCCCACTACAAATGCTGCTGAAACCACAGCTCTGCAGACCAGCTCCAGCCCATGGCTCATAGGTTGCCACCCCCCAACCCACCCCCAGGCTAGGGCCTGGTCTATCCTACTCAGGTTCTGTCAACAAAGCTGTGAATGTGTCCATGCTTGCAGCTTCTCATTGGCAGTGGCACCTCTTCTTCCTACCAACAGAGCAAGGCCAGGCCTGTCTTGCAAACAACAGAAGGCTTCTGTCACTACAGGGAGCCCTCCAGAAAGCATGTGTAGGTGTGCCTGCACTTTCTGCTGGCAGCTGCAGTCTCAGCGACTCTGCCCCAGTATGCATTGTGGTCCTGGCTGACACTGCTGGCTGCTAAAGGCTGCAGGGGCAAGGCCATGCTTTGGCCTCTTCCCTGTGGCAGTAGCTGTCTGCTGGCAGGGGGCTTGTCACAGAGCAAACCCTAAGAGCAGAGACAATGGACAAGTGCAGACAGATGCATAGGGGAACAGACAGGAAACTAGGACGATATTGGTACATAAGGGCTGGGCTTAGCTGCCCCAGTGCTGGAGCATTGTCAAGTTTTTTGTAGGTGTCACAGCCAAAAGGAGCTTTTAAGGTGGGGCTGGGAGGAGGGCGGTGAAGCCTTGTGGGTGTGTACAGGAACCTTGCCCCAAGTCTGAGAGCCAGTTTGGGAGAAAGCACAGAAGTGCTTCATTGAAGCATTAAAACTGGTCCCCAAACCTTGTGTATAAATGCCATCTTTCAACGGGTTAATTCTGGTACTTCTGTACTGTCATTCCATAGATCCCATACATCCTCCAGTCAGCTGAGCCTGCTCTTAGTCACCTAAATTGTGTGCAGCTGCCAAATCCTGCATCCTGAGTTCTGGCCCTGACGCTCTTGCTTAGAGAGACTAGAGACACTGAGCCACACTTAGTGCTGGAGCAAACTCCATTGGAACCAAAGGGGTTGTGCCTGCTTTCAAGGGTGTTAAATTTGGCCCCTGCTATCAGCAGTAGGATCCTGTTTTCTTCCAAGTCTTACGTTTTGTCTCCTGTGCAGGATACCCAGAAGCATTTGCTAAGTGGGTTTTTAAACCACCACAGAACCATGAAGGTAAGTGAACCATGGCTCCCCTTGGTTTGCAGCGTTGATGCTGTTAGCTGGAGCATGAAATGTGTTATTTCCATGTGGGATTCCACTCCCTGCCCTGGTTGGGATGAGTCTCTTCTGCAGGCCTTTTCCCAGCAAAGCCTCTTGCACTATTCAGAGCTAGCTCCATTTGTATTAGCATCCCCTTTGTGCACACTTTCCACAGCAATGCCATGCACAGAGCCCATTCTCAACACCCTGTCAGAACATATGACACTCAGCAGCTACATTAACTGTGCAAACCTTTGGAGTAAAGTACATTTTTAGTTTTAGAATAACAGAAGCCCATGTACTGCCTCTTTGTGGCAGGCTATAAAAATACATTGCCCTTTTCTGTTGTTTTTTGTGTCTCAGGCCACACGTGCCCTGTAGCACCCATTGCTAAAAATCATTCATTAGTAATTTAAATTTTTGGGAGGAAAGAAAGTTGTTACCTCAAGCACTAGTGTCAATGCACTTTTCTCTTTCCTCCTGGTGGGCTTGTGCCATTTCCTGAAATGGGTCAAACAGATCTGAGCCAGTTAGAAGTAGATTAATTCTTCCCCCTTTATTAGTACAGCACAGCCATGAACACCCAACTGCTCTGATGTTGGCATATTCTGCATAATAGTTGTGAAGTTACACACACACACACACACACACACACACACACACACAGACTGTACAGCATTCTGCAGCTACGCTATGAAATGCCACAGCTAATGGCTGGGTTCCTTCAGTGCTAAGGGAATGCCTTTTGCGTTTAGGGCTGATTGAAAATTTTCTGATAGAACACTTTTTCCATTGGAAAATGCTAATTTATTGAAATCAACACATTTCCCAAGAATGTGGTGCTTTCAATTTTGTTCTCATGGAACCTGCCATTTGCACATCCAGTTCCTTGGCAGCCAGCCTGGCGAGCTGATGGGGAACCCAGCCTTCCAGAAGTGGGGTGATTATGTTTAAATGCCACCCACCAGCAGTATCGCATGACAGCTGTGACATCATAGCACAAGGCAGGTTGGGATGTGGCAGTGTGGGCAAGCAGCCAGTCTCACTTCAGGAAACTTGAAACAAAGTCAAAGGCAATTTGGCCTTCTTCTCTGTTGTCTGGCACTTTGTTTAGTCATTTACACAAGCACAAAGTAGGTGAAAAACTCTGCTTATATCATCAGCTCTTTGGGTCAGGAAACTCATTTTGTTCTGTGTTTGTATAGTGCCTAACCTATGGGGTTCTGTCTCGCTGACCCTAGTCCTCCATCATAATGCCAGTGCTGAATAGTGTATTACATCTGCTTTACATAGGTGCAAACAGCCATGCAAGGGACAGGGCAAAGGCAATTCGGACCTGGTTGTACAGAATGTCCTGTTCTAACCTGTCTCATGGGGGAGGCCTTTGATATATTACCTTCTTTCATTCAGAACATTGCAGGTCACCTTTAAATTTCTTACAACTCAGAGCACATGCCATCTAGCGCCCAGGAAAGGAATTGCAACTTATTTAAGACACTTTTACCTACAGGAGAGCAGACCGAAGGAAGTAGCTCTGAAGAACTTTCCTTTCTATGCAAGGAGGGACATCATACAAACTGCTTGTGAAGTGATGTGCTGAAAACACCTATGAAATGCCACACAGACTGCATGGGAAATCAACCCTTGTTCCAGGTATGTTTGTATGTGTCCAGGTGTGTTTGTAGGGCTAGATGGAAAGGGGAAGAGCATTGGTATAATGTGAGGTTGCAGGTACTTTACTAACAGCACACATAGCTGAAGTGACCAGGATAGTACCACACTGCTGGAATTAGGAAGAGCTATTTTCAGTGGCAGCTCTTATCTTTGCTTTTTAGCTCTTAAATTACCTTCACACAGTCTGAGAATTCCAGCCACAGGTGCCTGTTTTAATAAATGAAATTACCTACCTTGGTTTGATCTTGAATTGTACTGTCTGGTTAGATTTAATTTCTGCTCCACACTGATCTCCCAGCAGCTCTTCCCATGTCAATGCCTTAGACTGCAAAACTCTTTGTTTTTTAAACAAGAGTACAGGGTTCCCAGCACAGTCCTTATGTTATACTGTTCCCTGCATAGACTGCCCATGCTGAGTTATGTCATTATTTTTCAGCGCTGCGCTCCAGTGGTTGTTGATGGATTTATGTGTTCTCATCCCTGATTCTGCCTCTTTCGTCTTTATCTTTTTCAGAGAAATATCCTTTCCCCTTTACAAGACAACATTTAATTTATAAACTGTAAATTAAAGGAAGTGAATTAGGAACCATCATGGTTTTCATGGCATGTGTCAGTGTTTCTGCCACAGTTTTGGGCTGCATTTTTTCCTCAGATTTAAAGAGAGAAATTTTTGTGCCACTGTTTCAGATCTAGATGAAAAATGCCACTGATCCAGCCCCACCAGTGTGCACTGGGACTTTGCATTACTCTTTCCATCTGGCATTACTACTGTGTGCTTATCCATGCTGGGTTTCATCTGCCATCCATCATATAATACCTTTAACAGCTCCTTGCAAAGTTTCCCTTGATCTTCACAAATCTAAGTGCTAATTAATGCTCCCACTTCCAGATCATTAATAAATGTTCACCTCTTTTTGATCCATAGGCCACCTCACTCTGAACTTCTCTCTCTGCCACATTTTGGATGTTCCTTCCTATACTCTTTTATTTCCTATCTTTTAATCCAGGACTGGTGTTTATCTCACGGCCCATGGTTATTAAGTACCTTTAATAGCCCTCATAGAAGCTGGTTTGGTCCTATCAGATTGAACTGATAGGTCGAGTGTCATAATCCTGTCGACAAGGTTCCTTGGGTGAATTTGATATATTTTATTAGACCAACCCAAATAGTTGGAGAATAGTTATTAAGCAAGCTTTCGAGTTCAAAAACCCTTCGTCAGGCTAAGGAAGTTTCAGCAGTTGGTGTGTGGTCTTCCTGGAGGGAATGAAAAGTAAAGAAGCCAGGGGCTGGGCTGGGGAGTCAGTTGCCAGGCAGATTATAATGTGTCAAAAATCCAATGTCTATGTTTAGTCCATGATCTCTAGTATCCAGGAGGTTGATGAAATGGAGCTCATAGGCTCATCTCTGGGAAGTGTTGTGTAAGTTTCCCTTGAGGATCCTGTTGAATAATTTTTCACTTATTTTTCTCAGTATTTTAAGACTAACTGCCTAAAAATGTATAGTCAGTTTCACTGCCCTTATTAACCCTTTATAAAACTACAAAATAGGCTACCCGCTAAACTCTGGGTTTAGTGATCCTTCAGTAATTTCCTATGCTGCTGCTTTCATGGTTCTCACAGGCAGGCTGTTGGGTTCTGGTGATTTGTTGTAGTTGGAATCACTGATCTCACAAGGAGAGGATACCTATTTAGGAAATACTTAAGTGTGTGCTCAAGTTTCACTGATTTGGGAAAGCACCATTGGTTTCACTGGGACTTAAACCCACTCTGAAAATGTGGTTACAGGCTTCCTGGAATCAGGGCCTTGTTTTACTGTGCGTGAGGTCTTATTGACGTACAGTGAGCTATTCAGAGCAGCAAGTGCCATGCCCTTTAGCGAATGCTTGGAGGAATGGGTCCTGGTTTCTCAAGGTGTTTCATCACCTCTTTGCTGATCTCTCTATCTCTGATGAAGCCCTACCCTTTTTGTCTGGAAAGTATAACCTCAGAATAGGTGTATTTCTGTGATCGACTCTGATGCAAAGAAATACATTAGTTCATCTGCAATTGCTGAGGCCTCTTTGATGGTTCCCCTAACACCTGCATGGTACCATGATACAGGTTTCTTACTGCCTTTATATCATCCTCTTGATAATTCATAGATTTCATAGATTTCATGAACATTAGGGCTGGAAGGGACCTCGGAAGATCATTGAGTCCAGCCCCCTGCCCCAGGGGCAGGAAGTCAGCTAGGGTCAAAGTATCCCAGCAAGATAGAGCGTTCAAATGTTTCTTAAATGAGTCCAGAGTAGGTGCTTGCACCACCTCTGGAGGGAGTCTATTCCAGGCCTTGGGGGCTTGGACAGTAAAGAAGTTTTTCCTTATGTCTAGCCTTGGAGGAGTTTGTGACAGTTTGACACTTGTGCTCAGGTGAACAGATTCCCTCAGATCCTTATGTACACCCCTTCTATACTTATAGGTAGCCACCAGGTCACCCCCTTTGTTCTCCATGATCCCTCTCAGATCTCATAATCTCCCCTGTCCAATAGGCACTTTAACTTGTCCAAGCCTCCAGAAGATCTAAAGTAGTGGGGAACCATATAGCATCAGCAGAGGTCTTCCTCTCCAGCACCCAGTTGTCTCTTTTATGGCACTCTTCATGAGGAGAGCTCCAAGAGCTTCATATATCTCCATGATACACATGTGGGCAAAATGACTTGTCCCAGGTCCCTCAGGGGCAGAGACAGGAAGAGAAACCCCCACACTCAGCTCAGGCCTCTAGCTTCTAGTCTACAGCCAAAATAGAAAACCAGTAGCATTGTCTAGCTGTAAATGAGGGCAGCATTTGGCAGGGAGAGGCCATTTCCAGTGTTGACAAGGTGTTTTGCTTTGGATACTGCTGTGGGTGTGAAGGAATGAGAGATGGTACTTGAGCTGAAGGCAGGGTTAGTTGCTAAATTCAAATCCAGTCCAACTTTTTTCCTCATGAAGGTACAAGGAAGCACCTTATAGTTCTTTATAGCTAGCCACATTCTAGCGAGGGTATCCACCTTGAATGATGGCATCCTCCCAGCCTTAATTATAGTGTGCTTCTCTCTCTCGCTGTAAATAGTAGTTGGGAAATTACAGGTGTGATGTTAATAAGGTAAGAGTAACATAATTTACCTTTGCATAACAGATTTTCCATAAAAGAAAACTATAATTAATGAGCCTAAATACATCAAACAAAGAAGCTGTGCATGAGGGTGTGGTATGTAGCCACGTGCTCTATGTGTGCTCCATGTTATGTGTGTTATGCTTGTACATACTGGGCCTAGTGCTGAGGTCTTAGCTCAGTATCAGGCTCAGGTATAAGGCTGTCACAGATTTTGCAGTGGTTCTGCCTTGAGATGCTGCCCTTTATACAGTCTTTCTAGTGCTCCTGAAGGACAGTCCCAGGCGTGGCTGCTATATAAGAATGAATGGCATGACTCCTTCAGGCCTTTGGGTCAGAGACTGCTGCCTGTCTCCATGGCCACAGCAGCAAGCCCAAATTAACTCAGCTGCTTAGGGAGAGTTTTGAGAAAAAACACAAATTAAGGTGTGGAGGGAGGCAGCTTTGGCAGCCCAAGCCAGCATGCCTTGGGTCAGAACATAGGGTTGCCAACCCTCCTGGACTGGCTGGGAGTCTACCAGAATGGGCATCGATCTCCTGGTGACTTAGAAAGCAATCCGGGAGATTGATATTATGAACGGGTTGAACAGTACAATTAATGACATTAAGTCATGTTGGGAAAAAAATCTCCCGGAACAGCTTCAGTCAGAGTTGGCAACCCTATCAGAATGACCAAGCCAAATATAAGACAGAGTCTGTATCAGTGAGAGCAACAGGCCTTGCTGGCCACGTTCTTCTGGAATCCATGCGGTCTCTCTCTGTCCATCCTTATGCTTTGTTCTCTGCCTGTCCTGGTCTTTCTGTTTGTCTCTCCCTTGATGCCCTTGAAAAAAACAGTCTCTGCCATCTGCTGTCTCTTTGTTTCCCCACTCCTGGGTCTCAGTCATTAAAAGTTAATCCCCAGTCCCTGGGGATGCCATTGTCTGTCTGAGTTTTCTTCCCTCAGTGGACTGGCCTCATTCAGTTCTTGATGGCCCATTTCACACTAGCTAGCTATGTGCAGGCATCTATCACAGCTCACTCTCCCCTAGTTGAAGGATGGAAGTTAATTTGATTTACCCCCACAGAGCATAACAGCACACACAGGAAGTGGAGAGACTGAGGCACACATGGTGACTTTTTAAAAATGTTACACAATGTTCCCATATTCTCCACAGGCATGTTAGAAGCCCATACCATTGGACATACTAGTGTAGGGGTTCTCAACCTTTTAAGACTCAAGGTCCCCCTCAGTAGAT
This sequence comes from Alligator sinensis, assembly GCF_000455745.1. NCBI lineage: Eukaryota > Metazoa > Chordata > Crocodylia > Alligatoridae > Alligator > Alligator sinensis. The sequence goes on from NW_005841940.1 coordinate 2,178,084, forward strand.
TCAAGGCCACCCTTGGAAAATGTCAGCACTTGTCTACAAGTGATTGTTTCAGTTGTTTCTTGACTACAGAAAAATTAATAGAGCAATTCTTCTGTTGCAAAGAACTTAGAAAGACCATGGCAGGTCAGAATGGTTTTGACACTATGGATTCCTGTTTGAAATCTCTGAGTTTACCTTGTGAATCATGTGTGCACACCTAACAGTGTGAATACTAAAATGATCTCACGGCACCCCAGGGTGCCATGACACACTAGTTGAGAATCATTGTAAGTAGCCTCAAATGCCCCTGTAGCGGGGCCACAGACTGTGGGAGCGCTTCCTGACCAGCATGACTTCCTTCTCTACCAGAGTCCGGAGGAAGGCACTCTTGTGGAGGGGCCCCTGAGACAGGCCCTGTCCTATACCTCATCCCACCAAGCCCCACTGACTACACACAAATGCTTCCCTGCCCTCCCCACCTCACCCCATAGAGGTCGCTCCCCTGGGGAGGGACCTGGTGGCACTTACTGGCTGGGTCTTGGCTGTCACAGAACTGAGGGAGCTGCCATGAGTGGCAAGCAAGTGTGGAGGCCTCCATGAGGATTGATGCATTTCTTGGGAGTGTGCAAGGTCTGGTCACTAAGCCCTCTGCCCATTCTGCATTTTCACCTCAAGAGGCTGAGGTCAGAAGAATCCTTCACAGATGCCAATGTCTGTCCAGGGCCCAAGGAGAGCAAGGCAATGTTAGCACCTGCATTTGTGTACTCTTTCACACTGCTTGGGAATACCAGGGGGAGTATCAGCAAAAGTTGCCAGCTGACAGTACGGAGCTGAAGACAGGTTGTACTCTAGCATTTCCATTTCTCCTCTAGCTCTGCAGTGCAGGTGGGACTAGCATGCTCCCTGCCAGCTAAGCACAGCCCTGGCAAACAATTTGCTGCAAAGTCCTCCCCAGAGATCAAATTACTGTTGGTAAAGAGATCTGCACTCCCCTACTGGCAACAGAAACAACAGCAATAAGTATGGATAACAAGATGGGGCTGTTGCACTGTGCAGACAGGCCTGCCAGATGGACTGTAGTGTATAGCACCACAGTGGCCCTCTCATCTGGGCTGCAGTTCTCTGGCCCGGCTGTGGCCGTTGCAGGTGAACCTGGCACCACCACTTGCTTTAGAGGCAGCCAGGGTGTTACCATTTCTGTTTTGTGCTGTATGAGGGATTCTCACATGCCTGATGAAACAAAAGGCAAAGTCCAGAAAGCAATAGGATCATGTGTAGGGCTTACATTCATCAGCCCTTACTCTATCCAGGACAGGATTAAGGGCATCAAATATCATGGGTCCTCTTTTGTCGCTTATTCCATAAGACGAGAGCTTTCTATCTGTCTGCATACTTGTGGTGCTAGATACGGGTGTTCTCTAGCAAAATCAGATCATTTCAGCTTACAAGGTCCTTAAAGCAATATCTGCCTTTGCTCACTATGTAAAGTACATTGTGATGCTATGGTGTTCTGTACAGTTGCTAAATGAATGAGAATAAAGACAGATGGGTAAAGAGAGTGGGTAGAGTACAGACAGATGCACTGCAGTGTGTCTTCTTCTGTTTTGAGAGCTGGCATATGTGTTACTCTGGTCTGTGTGTCAGTCCTCTCACAAAGAGCTGACACCAGCTGACATGCTCCTATATGCATTAACCCTTTCACCTTCTACATTCTTTTGTCATGTTCTCCCTAAGGGAAACAGCTGTAGGCCTCACTGGAACATTGATCAATATATACTGCTCACACAAAGTCTTTGCTAAAGCATTGGCCAGAGTAGGCCTGACCAATGCATGAACTCCTTACATGAGCAAAACATGGCATGTGGGCCTGATGGACATGCCTGTCAGAAGATAAGAAGGGTGATGGCTGTACATGAAGTAGGATACTCCAGTACCAGTATGATGAGACTAGAACAGAAACACCCAGGTCAGGATATGAAACAAGCCCATGGTACAGGATGGTTTGAGATATTCAGGATATGGATGGAATGCAATATATAATTTTTTTTGATCATTTTATAAAAAGAGAATTGGAAAGTATGGAAACTTTGTAGTGGCTTAGGAGAGCCTGCATGGTGTTGTGCCAACTACCTTGTTACAGGTACAAATGCCTTAACTTCTGGTCTGATGTACTTGTTAAGTCAAAATGCGTTAGAGCTGTGCTTGTAGGCGATACATCTGGCCAAATCTTTGCCACAAACCAAACCTGTGGTCATTCTTTAAGACAAATTTGGTGTTGGGATCACCTGGCTGCAACTTTTGCTGGTGCTAAAGTTCCTGAGACTTGGACACTAACAACACATCAATAACACCTAATGAGGACAACAGCAACTGATAACACTGGATGACACTGGCCGGCCACAGGCTCCAAGTCTGAGTGGTTTGTGCAGTTAGATTGATGTTTCACCTCCTAGGCCCAAGATTTCTACACTCTGGTTCTACATTTCTTTTCAAAGATCTGTGTGGGCTATAGCCCTAGAAAAGTGCTTATATAACTTCAGGAAGGGATGACAAGCTGTTTTAACCTGTTATTGTTTGTGCCTACAAATATCAGGGTTACTATCCCAGGAAGAAACCAAATCATACAATGATTAAATCTGTACCAGAGTCCCACAGGAATTGAGTGGAGTTAAGTGTATGCTGGATGTTATGTGCCTATTTAAGTGTTTTGCTGAATCATGACACTGGTACTGATTCTGCCTCTGTTACAAGATGCAACTCATCCTGTGCATGGTTTGAGGGGACTGGCAAGCAAACATTGTCTTTGCCAAATGCTTATCTGTACTGTTTACACTCTTCCTTGAGTTAGCAGCTTCTGATTGTGAATGAGAATAATTTGTGATTCTGCTATGTACATCTTGTATGTACTGTGATATGTATGATATCGTTAAGAGAATATTAGTATTTGTCTTAGTAGCAAGAATGGGTGAAATTTTTGTGAAAAGCAATCATATTTACTGCAAATAGCTCTTAAGACAGAGAATCGGAGGATGGCAGTAGTGCCTAGAAGCCATTCTAATAATGGCTAGTAGTTATACTGAGGTCCCCTTATAACACTCTGGAAATTAAATCTAGAATGAATGTGTGTGGGATAGTGCAAATGTAATGCTATGTAAATTACATTGACAACCACTCTTAGATCCCCTGTTATATAGCCCCAGCAGCATAAATGGACCTTGGCCCAACAGCTTTACATAAGGTAGGCAGGGCCAAAGCAAAGACAGGTGTTTTCCCAACATGCGTATTTAATGTCAGGCCACAGAGTAGACTGGTCTCTTGGGAACTACCAGTACTGTAGAAGTGGTTTGTGTGGCATTTCCTCCTTCCCCACTTGGCACATTATCTAAAGCCGTTTAATTAATTCAGGTAAAACTCTACCCACATGGCAACCCAGCCATTCTCAACAGGCTTCTGCTCAGACTGCACCCCCATGTATATGATCTTAAGCATGTGGTGGACCAAATGCATAAGGTGGATACAGGCAGACAAGGTTCCTTGGGTGAATTTGATATGGTGGATACAAAAGTTTTCAGTTTGTGTCGCTCAACCTTGACGTGAACACAGCAGGTCCCTCATCCTGTGAGAGAGAAAGGGTCCAGGACACATTGCCTGTGCCCAGTCAGACTTTAGCTCAGCTTCTGAGATAGACAGCTGCAGAGGCTGTAGGTTGATATGTGCAGCTACTTAGCATGGACTTTGGTTACCCCTGGTAATAGCCCTTATCTTGTGGTTCAAGTGCCTTCTTGTCTTGGTTAGACTTTAACAGGAATCAGTCACGAAACAACTCTCTCTGTCAATCTTAAAGTTTTATATTAAGAGACAAATACTTTGAACCTCCTTCCAGCACTTTTTCTACATTCCAATCTGTAATTTTTCACAAGTCTGAGTTGCCTTTATGTTTTATTCATTTCCTGTTTACACTGGAGGAGAAACCAAAGCCAGAAGAACCAGGAAAAACAACAGCCCACACGGAATTGGCATTGTGCAGTTAAATCACAGCCATCATTTGCAGTATCTGTTTCCAACTTTGTCTGCTTATAATGACTACACTAGCTAAAAGACAGGATGAGTTTTGCCTAGGAATTTGTGCACAGGAGTTGAGAGAAAGAAACCTTTGAGATCAAATTCTAGCTCTGATACTGACTTGCTGTATGGCCTTAGTCAAGACAAGGTTCCTTGGGTGAATTTGATATCTTTTATTAGACCAACCCAAATAGTTGGAGAATAGTTATTAAGCAAGCTTTTGAGTTCAAAAACCCTTCATCAGGCTAAGGAAGTTTCAGCAGTTGGTGTGTGCTCTTCCTGGATGGGATGAAAAGTAAAGAAGCCAGGGACTGGGCTGGGGAGTCAGTTGCCAGGCAGATTATAATGTATCAAAAATCCAATGTCTATGTTTAGTCCATGATCTCTAGTATCCAAGAGGGTGATTGAAAGA
>NW_005841940.1:2182546-2194051 GCF_000455745.1 Alligator sinensis
ATCAACCTCCTGGATACTAGAGATCATGGACTAAACATAGACATTGGATTTTTGATGAGCTCCATTTCATCAACCTCCTGGATTCTATATCTAATAAAAGATATCAAATTCACCCAAGGAACCTTGTCTGCCTATGTCCTTAGACCAACACGGCTACAACCTACAACCCTGGCCTTAGTCAAGACACTTTAAAGCATTTTGCCTCAGTTTTCCTATCTTTAAAATGGGGATGATAACACTTTCATCATGCAGTGTTGAAAGGATTAACTGACCCTGTCTATGAAAGGCTTTGAAGCTAAAAAGTGCAGTGTCAATGCTGAACATGGCTACCATTATAAAAGCAATATTGAAATGTGTAGCAGCTCATGCTTTTATTTGTAGAAGGCCCCCATTTAGGCACCCCCGCCCCCCGCATGATTTGGCCGAGATGGAAGTTGTATTGTTCTGTAATCACTCAGAGCAAGTAGCCTGAGAGACGTCTGCTTCATTCAGTGTCTGAGTTCTAACTGTTCAGCACTGACCCTCTGCGCAGCAGAAGAACAGGTTTCATGGGCTATTATGAGACACAAGTTCCCCTGAATCTTCCTTCTCAAGCCAAACAACAATTAACAATTGGCATTAGTGTAATATAGAATTTCAAATGTATGTAAGCAAAAAACTAACTAATACTGTTTGATCAGTCCCTGAGACACTCTGTGCTGTCACGTGGACCTGCATTTTGCTCTTGAGAAACCAACCACTGCCATCAAGGTGGTATGTCCATTATTTCTGGTTGTGTCACCTCCTGGGGCTCAGCTTTTTAACTCTGGAGTGGTTGTTGCTTCTTTTTGACCATCTCAGGCAAGATAGATAATTCAGTGCCCCTTATCTCCTCCCCTTCTGGACTGCAGAGCTCTCATGGGTTCCTTGGCAGTACATATCCATCTGCAGTGATGTCCTTCTAGGACTGTGGGGTTACCTTTTGTGATACCACAGCTATTTCCCACCATTTTTCCCCACTGAGGAGACATGCAGTGTCTTTTTCTCAAATTATGACAGATTCCATGTTCCTGAATTGTATCGAACTTTTAGTTTTGCTTTATCCCTCTCTCTATATACCTGCAAGTCCTAGTGACTCGTACATCAGCTTCTAATAGCTCAGGCATTCTTGTTTTCAGGTTGCTGTTATGCAGAATGTCAGCCAGCAGTAACCCAGACTTCATTGATAGCATTTTGGAATTTAACAGGAATAATACATACAGATCAGAGTCTGACTCTGCATTATTTTTTAGTAGATGCTTTACTATTTTGATGTTGAGAGAGGAACCCATACTTCCCTGCAAATTGCTTATGCTCATGCCCATTACACTGTGGTACACTGTCAGACATTACAAAGTCAGGTGTATCATGTCTAGCAAAAAGGGATGTGATATGTAGGGTCACTAATTTAGCTGTAGTATTCTGGTAAGATGGTCTCAGGAAAGTGAAAATAATGGCACATAGGTTCTCCAGATGACATAAGCAAATGTATGCCTGCTTTGCTCCAAGGCCCCAAAGTTTCCACTGATACCAGCAAGGCTTCTTTGCTGGACTTGGCCACTCTTTTTGACATATGTGGCAAGCTTTAATAGCTTCTTCCATGTCACTATCCATTTGAATCAACATAAAACATTTCTGGTGCTTGTTTTCAATTTCTCAATCCCTAAATTACCTTGGTGTGTCCTTTTTAACATATTCTCTATAACACCAAAGGTATCAGCATCCTGAAGCCTTTAAACAAAACATTACCTTGTTTTGAGAACTCCCTTAAATTGATACAGAGCTAGGGATAAGGCTGTCTCTATCACCTTGTGCTAAGAGCCTAAACTTCTTTCTTCAAGGTCTCATCCTCAGAAGTAGTTATGGCAGTCAATCCACATTCCATCTGAGACTAGAGAGTTTTTTATCAGATTTACATGTACATGAATTAGTTCTGCACTTTGCGTCATTGTAATTTTCATAAACATTAGGGCTGGAAGTGACCTCAGAAGATCATCAAGTTCAGCCCCCTGCCCCAGGGGCAGGAAGTCAGTTGGAGGCAAAGGAACCCAGCAAGATAAATGCCCAATTAACTCTTAAAGGAATCCAGAGTAGGTGCTTGCACCACCTCTGGCAGCCGTCTGTTCCAGGTCTTGGGGGCTCAGGCTGTAAAGAACTTCTTCCTTATGTCCAGCATGAAACGGTCTTGGAGAAGTTTGTGACCATTTGACTTTGTCATCCCATGGGGCGCTCTGGTAAACAGACGTTCCTCCAGATCCTGATGTACACCCCTTATATACTTATAGGCAGCCACCAGGTCCCCCCTGAGCCTGTGCTTTTCCAGGTTGAAGAGTCCTGTAGCTCTCAGCCTCTCATCATAAGGCCTGTTTTCCTACCCTCTGATCAAGCATGTAGCTCTCCTTGGACTCTCTAAAGCTTCTCCACATCCTTTTTAAATTGTGGAGCCCAGAATTGGATATAGTACTCCAGCTGCAGCTTCACCAAGGCTGAGTACAGCGGGAGGACATCCTGGGATTTGCTAGAGAAGCATCTATGGATGCAAGCCAGAGTTTTGCTCACTTTGCCGGCTGCAACATCACATTGGTGGCTCATATTCATCTTGTGGTCAATCATGACCCCCAAGTCCCTTTCGGCCATGGTGCTAGCAAGCATAGCACTGCCAAGCCTATAAGTAGGCTGCAGGTTTTTCTTCCCAAGGTGGAGTACCTTGCATTTTTTGGAGTTGAAGGCCATCAGGTTTTCATCCGCCCATTTTCCGAGCCTGTCAAGGTCAGCTTGGATCACCATCCTGTCCTTGGGTGTGGACACTTTATCCCAAAATTTGGTGTCATCAGCAAACTTGGCCAGTCCACTCCTGACACCAATGTCCACATCATTAATGAAGATGTTAAAGAGTATAGGCCCAAGGACGGAGCCTCAGGGGACACCACTGGTCACGGTTCACCACAATGATTGACTTCTATCAACTACCACTCTCTGGGTCTGACCTCAAAGCCAATTTCCCAGCCAGCAGACTGTGATGTAGCCGAGGCCGCAGTTAGCCAGTTTTTCTATAAGACTGTTGTGGGATACCAGATCGAAAGCTTTTTAAAGTCGAGATATATGATGTCAATCTCTTCTCCCTTGTCCAGGTGATATGTTACCTGGTCATAGAAGGAGATGAGATTGGTCAGGCAAGACCTACCTGTAACAAACCAGTGTTGGCTATCAGTGAAGGCAAGAAGTTGCCTTCAGCCAGTTTGTCAAGAATGGTCTCTTTGATGATTTTCTCCAAGATCTTCCCAGGGATGGAGGTAAGGCTGAGGGGCCTGTAGTTCCCCGGTTCTACTTTCCTCCCTTTCTTGAAGATAGGCACCACATTGGCCTTCTTCCAATCCTTAGGCACTTCACCTGAGCGCTATGAGTTCTCAAAGATCCGTGCCAGTGGCCGAGCTATGATGCTTGCCAGCTCCTTAAGAACCCTGGGGTGTAAGCTGTGTGGGCCAGCTGACTTGAAGGTGTCCAGCCTCTCAAGGTGTTCCTTCATATGGTCAACATTGATGTGGGGTAATAGTTCTCCCTCGCCCTGGCCATCCCATACCATATTGGGCAGGGCCGTCCCTTGGGGCTGGTGAAAAACTGATGCAAAATACCTGTTGAGCAGGTTGGCTTTTTCCTGGGCATTGGTTGTCAGTTGACCTATATGGTTTAGCAGGGGTCCGATGTTGCCCTTGCTTTTCCTCCGGCTCCCCACATATCTAAAAAAGGACTTTTTATTGTCCTTGATACGTGTAGCCAGTTGGAGTTCAGTTGCAGCCTTGGTTTTCCTGATTCGCTCCCTACAGATCCGGACCAGTGCAGAGTACTCCTCCTTTGGGATGGATCCAGCCTTCCGTCCTTTATAGGCCTTTCTTTTTAGATGCAGGAGGCCCACTAGTTCCCTGCTGTTCCCTTTTGCTGCCTTTCCTCCAAGATGGAATAGACATTGCTTGTGCTTCCAGGATTGCTCCCTTGAGGAGCACCCACTCATCCTGAACACCCCTCCCCTTTGGGTCATGGTCCCTTAGGGCCTTACCAACTAGCCTCCTGAGCTTGTCAAAGTCAGCTTTCCTGAAGTTGAGGACTTCTGCTTTGCTGACTGACTTGCCTGCTTTACAGCGGATGGTGAAGGTGATCGGCTCATGGTTACTGTCTCCCAGCTTCCCTTTGATCATTAAGTCACTGCTTAAGTCATCCCCCGTTGCCAGTACCAGGTTGAGCAGCGCTTTGCCTCTCGTTGGTCCATAGACTTCTTGAGTCAGATAGAGCTGATCCACACACGAGGAAGCTTTGCGACCATTCAGATGTGGCCGAGTGCTCTTCCCACGAGATGTCAGGGTAGTTGAAATCTCCCATGACAACCATGCACCAGGAGCATGAAGCCTCAGCTAGTTCCCTGGTGAATTCCTGATCAAGCTTTTGGCCAGGTGCTTCAGCAAGCATGTCTTCAGCCACCAAATGCCTTAAGTTTGTAATTGGTTTGCAATTTATGCTTGGTAGCTGAAAAAAATAATCTTGGTATTCTTGATCTATTTTGTCCCAGGCCCCTTTGGGCAATGACTGTAAGTGGATTGTACTCAGTTTCAGCTAATCCTGGGTTCCCAGAAATAAAGACATATGGACAGAACCAAAGCCACTTTCTCTGTTTACATGAATCGACTATTCAAATTTTGCTTGCCCTGCTATAAGGTGTCCATTGACAACTTAGACAATGCTTACTGCCATAGCATCTCAAAACAGGGCCCTCTTTTCTTAACTTTGTCCATGTTTCCAATGCTTCATTAAGATTTACATCCTATCTCCAGTAGGCATCTATGCATTCTCATGCTCTCAGTTGGCTTGTTTGGGCAGCAGGGTAAGGCACATTTTTAACCATTCCAAAGACCCTTTCTGTCTCTTCCCTGCTCTGCTGGGGATGGTTCATTGGTGATGATTTCAACCTAGCTGTAGTCTGGCTGTACTCCTTGCTGCCTTAACTTTTCTCCATGGACTATTACCAGAGTATGGAATTTCTATGTTAATTTGTTTAGGTCTGCCCAGATAGCTCTGGCTCCTTCCAGAGCTTCTCAGAGCCTGTGCTCATGCTATCCTACTCTTTTCTTCAGTGCAAAATGATATCTTAGTATACCTTAGTACCCTTTAAATTAGCGGTTCTCAACCTCAGTAGACTCAAGGCACCCCTCAGAAAATCTCAGATCTTAGTTTTCACCTTTCTTGACTATAGAAAAATAGAGCAATTCTTCTGTTGCAGAGAACTCAAAAACTGCAACAGGTCAGAATGTTTTTAATGCTGTAAATTCCTATTTGAAATCTCTGGGTTTATCTTGTGAATTATGTTTGTACACCTAACAGTGCTAACATTGCGTGGCATCCCACAGCACCCTTGAAAGGATTTTATGATACCCCAGGGTGCCATGGCTCCCTGATTAAGAGTCGGTGCTCTAGACCATCCATTTTTATATTCTCCTCTGGTGGTGAACACAGCCTTAATTGTAGGGTGTGACAACACTGTCCCCAAAAGGGTATAAAACAAGGGTAGGCAATTATTTTGGGTGGAGGGTCGTTTACTGTGTTTTGGCAAGCCATCGAGGGCTGCATGACAGGCAGCCAGGGACAGATAAATATTAATTTTCTAATTTTTTTAGGGGCTCCATGGGCTGGATAGAATGGCCTGGCGGGCCGCATCTGGCCCGTGGGCTGCATTTTGCCCACCCCTGGTATAGAACATGCACAAACATGGGACTGTTTCCTCTCGACCTGCCAGAACCCTGTTGGCACATTCATACTAGAAGTAAATTTGGCCTGACTGCCTTTCATATTTTTTCTTCCTTGTAGGTAATGGAAAATATTTTCTTTTTAAACATAATTATGTAGTTCTGTGGGGACCATACATAATGGAGGAGTACCATCAATTTTTTTTGCCAATGACCACCCTGCTCATTCTTTTAGTTGCTCTGTGACTCAGAGAAATGAACCTATCTTCCCTTTTAGCCTCTGCCTCTGGGTGAAAGGAACTTTCCTAGGTCCAAGAATTGTGGGATAACTTGTTTTTTTTCAGTTTTATTATTATACTTTGTTGAGACATTCCCTAGTCCAGGGGCAGACAATTATTTCGGGTGGAGGGCCACTTACTGAGTTTTGGCAAGCCTTTGAGTGCTGGATGACAGGCAGCCAGGGGCAGATAAATATTAATTTTCTAAATTTTTTAGGGGTCCCGCAGGCCAGATGGAATGGCCTGGCAGGCCGCATCCAGCCTGCAGGCCACATTTTGCCCACCCCTGCCCTAGTCACTAGAAAATGCCCTCAACCCCTTTTTTCAATTGTTTTGGTCCCCTGCCTTTCCAATGAGTTTACCACTTGATGAGACTTAATATATTTTAACCAGTAATGAGTAATTTTCTCCCCACCATAATTGCAATGTATATCTTTTCCAGTGTGTTGTTTGTCCATTCTAATATCATATTCTTATAATTGGGGCTAAAATCGCCACGAAAAACCTTGGTAGTGTTGAGTTGATGTTGTTGCCATGATGGCCTAGATGATCTGCTTTGTCTCAGAGGACTGAGGAAGGGTACCATGGTACCTGAAAGCTTGCCTTTTATTGGACCAACTGTATGGTTGGTATCGTCCACAAGAATTCTTGGCTTTTGCACTATAAACCTTTAGTTTTTAGCCTTTTATGTTCTACAGCCAGCACTAATATCCCTGTTTTTGGAACCACATCACTTATGTCTAACTTAACATTAACAAATGTGCTGTTTGTTGTCAGGCCATTCCTCCTATGCAGGATTCCTCTGAGCTAGTGGTACTGTTGTTAGCTTTTTTTGTCCATGGCCTGCACACTTTGTTGGTGCTTGCAAATTCTTACCAAGTGATGTTATCTGTGACACTTACTGCATCTTTTTCAAATGCTAGTCACTGTCTTGCTTCATGTTGTTTGCCACAGTGGTAGTGGGTCCTGGGGTGCTTTTTGTCAGCTCTGACATTGAGCTCTTCTTCCATTTCTGCCTTAGGACTCTTCTTGTGCTATTTTGAATTCTCCCATATACAGTGTCAGAGCACACTCAGTCCTCAATAAGGTTTGGTCTGGACTGGATAGCTTTCTTTGCTTGGCCATTTCTAATAGTTCTGTTAAGGATTATTTTTGGCTTTTCCACTGGTCTTTCTTTGAGTTTTTCATACAAGATTCTAGTCACAATCTGCTCTCTTATCAGCGACTCAAACCTTCAAAATTGCAAGATTGGCACATCAGTCAAAAACTGTTCCTTGTTTTCATTTTTTGTATTTTATTTAAAAATATACTATGTAATTGTTTCATTTTCATAGAGTGCAATTTGCTTTGGATGCCTTTATTATAGGTGGTCTCATCTGCTTAAGCTTACTGGAAAATATTAAAAACATCAGATGCTTCAGAACTAGCTGTTGTCAGAAATAAGACTGCCTCCTGTCTGCCTTCCCTTTTGCTTGCAGATACAGTGTTGTGCTGTTCAAACCATCTCCAGTTGGCTTCCAGTGTGTCCAAAATGACAAAACTTTTGTGGGACTTTTAACTTTTCCATTCTTCCACTCGGGGAATTTTCTGAGTTTGCTTTTTCCTCCTGGTGCCATGTATTGTTCTGAGCCAAAGATTCTGAACAGCCCTACTTCAGTCAAGGTATGATTCCCACCTGGTCCGCATTATATAACATGAGCCTCTGCCTGACACAACTACTGGTTCCACTTGTTCCTTGAGAGCTCCTTAAAAAGTGCATTCTCCACAGTGGTCATAACATAATTAAGAAGCCATCTGCAGTGCACAACAGTAATAATTGTATTGGGCCCACAAATATAGGAAAAGGGGTTTGTTTTTTTACTAAAAGTGATTTTTATGAATGGAAAAGCAGCAAGGAGCAGTGTGGGTTCAATAGAATTAAAGACTGGCTTCCCAATGATTCTTAATGCTGTCGAAGGCCACATTTTTGTCCCCTCTCCCACTCTGAACACTCATGTGCACCAAAGGTAGCAAAACCTGCTGTTTTTAATGAGTTCAAAAGCATGGGAAAAATAGACTCATCCCCCCTCAGCTCATGTTTGCGGGGGTGGGAGTTTGGGGGAGATGGTCTAATTCATAGGTTGTTCAGCTTTTAGAGGTAAGAGGGTGAAAGATGGTACAGAACCATGCTTTTAGCATACTGTGGCAATAAATCACCCTTCATATATTAGAAGCACCTAAATGTAAGCAGTAAATTGCCACATGAGCAACATCATGCTCGTTTAGACCCTTCTGCCACAGTAGTTCAAAGTGTCTTACTAAAGCCTCACACTCTCTCAGTGAGTTAGAAGACATTTATAGATGGGGTAAGGGTGCCATGCCCAAGATCAGAGTAAAACAGTGGCAGAGCCAGGAATAGAACTTGTGTCTCCTGACTCCAAGGTCTATGCAAAAGCAACAAGGACATCCTTACCTCCAAGGATGTTTAAACTAGCTGTACTGTAGACACTGTTCAGGCCACATCTATTATAAGTGAGATGTGATGTGCACAGGACATAAAACTGGCCCCAAATGGCTTATACTCCATAAGCACAAATACGTACGATATAGACAGGGGTCATGGAGGCTTGGCTGCCATATTCAGATGCCTCATTTTCTAATGGGTTTGTTCAGTACTACTACTCGTACTGGTTGATACATGCCATATCCCCTGTAGAAGTTTCTTGGGGTGGGAAACAGCAGCTTCCAGTGATTGGCTGGGTGCCATTGTTAGTCCAGAGTTAGTCCAGGTCAACTGAGCTGTGTACTTTCTGTCCAGGCCTTAGGCGGTTGCCCGGTTCGCCCATGCCTGTGTCTGGCCCTGTGCATTTCCCATCTAGGAATGTCGCCAGAGAGGTTGGTCGGAGTGGTTCCTTTGTGGAAACAGGGTTCTGACCCTTTTACAGATTGTATCCATTCCACACAGATTGGATCCAGATTGGATCCTCTTGTATCCATACCCATGACCTTTAAAATTAAAGTCTGAGACAAAGTTTAGGGTAAAGGGCTGCAGACACCACAGAAAAGGGAGTTAGAAATGACTTCCTAGTAAGTTGGGAGCTCTTAGAAAGTTCTGGTTGTCCGGTGTCTTTGGTGAGTACCTCTCCCCTAGCTGAAAAGGGCAGAACATATCTCCCTTTGGAGCTGCTTGGAGCACTGATTTGGGACAATACATCAATACTTGAGCAGTGCCTCAGGGAGCTAGCATGCTGTCTCTTCCTCCATGTCTTCTTAGGTAGCAAGAGAAGGATAGCTCTCTGACATGTGAGATGCCTTTCTCAGCAAGCACTTCCCCATGGGGTTGCAAGGGTGGGTGGGGTAGGTAAAGCTAACAATTAGCAGAGCATAGCTATTAGGCCTGTGCGAGTCGGCAGCAATCTGATCCAGCTTTGGATCCGTCCGCTTCAGATGCCAGGGATCCAATCGGGAGCTCCAGACCAGGTTTCTGCTTTGATCTGGCCAAAGTGGCTCCGAAGCTTCGGAGCTGCCTTGGAGATCCGGCCATTGGGTATAATGGGAAATCAATGAAATATCTATAACTTTGTTGTTTTTTGTCTGATTTGAATGAAACTTGCAGGGATGGTAGCTCCTGCTGAGAGCATGAAGTCTGCCAAGCTTCAAGAAGATCAGTGCAGGGGTTTGAGGGGAACTGTACCCCAAATTCTTGAAAGCAAAACTCATGTCACGTCTATATGTTATAACACAGGGAAGTCAAAACTGTAGGGGTGGTAGCTCCTGATGAGGCCAAAAAGCCTGCCAAGTTTCAAGAAGTTCGGTGCAGGGATTTGGGGGGAACTGCACCTCAAGCTGCTGACAAGCAAAACTCATGACATGGATGACCCTGTGTGTCTTAAGGCGCAGCAGGATGAAAGCTGCAGGGGTGGTGGCCCCTGCTGAGGCCACGATGCCTGCTAGCTGTTAAGGGGATCGGTGCAGGGGGGTTCTGGGTCTCTGCACCCGTAGCTGCTGTTGGACAAAACTTGTGACATGGGTGCTTGTGCAACTGACTGTCTCTGTCTTGGGGCAGTTGATTGTCTGTATTGATTATTTCCTCTCCTTAGTCTCTGCTTTTGTAGGTGTTAATTGATGGTAATTAACTGGCATCATTAGCTAGGTCCTGTGTATTGAGCTGGTCCCTGAGTGAATCATGACTGATTGGTAACTGGTAAGACATTAGCTTAGCAGCCAGGTCTGCAGTAGTGTCTCCCATGCCCCAAGGCAGACACAGTCAGTCGCACAAGCACCCATGCCACGAGTTTTGTCCAACAGCAGCTAGGGGTGCAGAGCCCCAGAACCCTCCTGCACCAATCCCCTTAACAGCTAGCAGGCAGCGTGGCCTCAGCAGGGGCCACCATCCCTGCAGTTTTCACCCTGCTGAGCCTTAACACACACACTGTCACCCATGTCACAAGTTTTGCTTGTCCGCAGCTTGAGGTGCAGTTCCCTCCAATCCCCCGCACCAATCTTCTTTAAACTTGGCAGGCTCTGTGGCCTCAGCCAGAGCCACCACTCCTGCAGTTTTCATCCCCCTGTGATGTAACACATACACAACATCAGCTTTGCTTTCAAGAATTTGGGGTGCAGTTCCCCCCAAACCCCTGCACTGATCTTCTTGAAACTTGGCAGGCTTTGTGCTCTCAGCAGAGACTACAATTTTGGCAAATTTCATCAAAATCAGACAAAAAGCTACAAAGTTATAGATATTTCATTGTTTCCCCATTATATCCTATGGCTGGATCTCCGAAGCGGCTCCCAAACTTTTCCCAAATGCTTCAGAAAGCCTAAAGAAGCCAGTGCTTTGATCCAGACATGCTACTTTGGATGCTGAAGCATCCAAAGCTTCTCTGGATCCAAAGCTCTGTCTGAAGCCTCGCACTGCCCTAATGGCCATTATGCAAACAAACACCTCTTCCAGTTGGGGATTTCAGCCCTGGAGCAACCCTTTTCCAAGGGGCCATCTCAATCTGAGAGAGCACTTTTTCCTTTTGCTGTGCTATATACCTCTGTCCCTATCATGAGAAAATGCAGCCAGAAAAAACCTGACCATTTTTTCTCAGCTTTCCCCTGTAATCAGACAATTAGCTGAGGGGGGAAGGGAGAGAGAAAAGGAACAAGGAAAAGAAAATGAGTGAAAAGCAATTTTCCACCAGCAGCTTTGGTGCCAAGACCTGCAAACTCATTGCATCATGCGCTGAAGTTCCTGTCTGACCACTCCCATTTATAAAGTTTAACTGGCAGCACTGTGTTCTCAAAGGACCTTTCTTCAGAAATCTCCTTGAGAGCAACTGAGGCAAGACTGAGGTGGCTGCAGGTCCTCCCAGGGTGCAGGTGAACTGAACACCTCCCAGCTGACGTCCCACCATTCACAAGGGTAAGTAACCACATGGATTTATTTCCTTAATTCCAGCTTTCTGTTGGATTTCATCCTGTCTTGAGCACCGCGTGAAACTTTTGTTCCT
>NW_005841940.1:2194082-2194849 GCF_000455745.1 Alligator sinensis
TTCCCTACTCAAACCCCTTCCCATGCTGGTGTAATAACATTTCATTAAATTGTCTTTGCTTCATAATCCTATAGATAAGGATTTAGAGAGGGAATGTGGTTTAGGGAAGACTGCAGTTATTAGCCGTGTGGATAGTGGCAGTGGGGCAGAGGGGGAGCCTAAGAGTCAGGTGTCCTGTGTTCTTTCTCAGCTTTACCACTGACTTGCATGACCAAGAACAAGACATACTACTGCTTTGTGACTCAGTTTGCCTGTTTGTCTGTTAATGGTGCTGCTTGCCTACCATGCAGTGTGGTTTGAGAGTCTTCATTAATTAATAGATATGGATTGAAACTCCTTTGAAAGTGCCAAGTTTTTGTGTTGGACCAGTTTGACTTTGGTAGGGTTACCATACATCTGGGTTTTCCCAGACATGTCCTCTTTTTGAGTCCTCCCATTTCCGTCCAAGCATTTTTTTTAAATATGATCAAATGTACAGGATTTTGGTCAGCTCAGCTTCAAAGTTTTTCCCAGCTTGCCCTAGCAAGGAGCTGCTTGGGGCTGGGGGGAAGGTGACTGGAAACAGAGCACGCATGCATGTAACTGGCATGCAGCCAGACAGGGGGGTGGGAGCACCCCTGGCAGCTGCATAGATGTAAGTCTGTGGGGGGCGTGGGTTGGAGCCCCAGGGTTTGGGAACAGTCTAGGGTGTGTGTGTGTGTGTGTGTGTGTGTGTGTGTGTGTGTGTGGCAGGGGTATGTGGCAGGAATGTCTGGAGGGGATGGGGG
>NW_005841940.1:2194881-2203629 GCF_000455745.1 Alligator sinensis
CCCAGCCGATGGCACTGGGGCGGTGCCCTTGCTCACAGGAGTGGGGTAGCTGGGAGACGCTGCAGGGCTGGAGGGAGCAGGGGAATGCAGGTCAGGAATGAGGGGCACTGGCAGGGCTGGGGAGGCTGTGGCTTGGGAGTGAGGAACCGGGGGGGCAGGGGACTGTGGGTTGGGAGTGCAGGGCACTGCAGCACCAGGGGGCTGCACACTGGGCATGAGGGGCACCAGCATGGCACAGGAGGGCAGTGTACTATGGGTTAGGAGTGAGGCACACTGGCAGGACCAGCGGTCTGTGGGCTAGGAGTGAGGGGCAACAGAATGGGCAGGGGCAGGGCACTGGCATATCATTGCCCCACCAATCATCTCTCCCGCCACCCTTGTGTGACAGGTGTCCCTTTTTTTGGGACTGGAAATATAGTAACCCTAGACTTTGGTCCTATATATATTGTGGAGAATGAGGGAGGCTGTGGGAAGGAAGGTCACTTTGGTGACTTCACTGACATGAACAAATGTCAAGAACTCCAGGAGGGAGTTTATTGCTAGATGAATAGTGGTGGGTCAGGGCTTTAAAAGAAGAGAGAAATTCTTGGTCTGCTAAAGACTCTTCAGTGAAAAGCACCCCCCTTTCATTCATAGGAAACTAAACTACCTGGTTTCCAAGCCCCTGATTCCAACAACAGATACTTAATTATTTGGGGCTTGAGAAGCCACTGTGGAGTATTCAACTGGTGGGCTGGAAGGATGGGGCAGATTAGGGAAACTGGGTGCACTGAATCCCATCCTATCTGTTCCTTACCCTTCTTTTCCATCATTTTGTGTTCCTGTGTGACCAGCTGCTACTCCTGCTAGTTCCTGCCTCTTGGCTCAGGAACCAGTTGGAGGAGATTTAGCCTGGAAAAGCACAGGCTCAGGGGTGATCTGATGGCCACCTATAAGTTTATCGGGGTGACCACCAGTATCTGGGGGAACGTTTGTTCACCAGAGCGCCCCAAGGGATGACGAGGTCGAATGGTCACAAACTACTTCAAGATCGTTTCAGGCTGGACATAAGGAAGAATTTCTTTACTGTCCAAGCCCCCAAGGTCTGGAACAGCCTGCCATCGGAGGTGGTTCAAGCACCTACATTGAACACCTTCAAGAGTAAATTGGATGCTTATGTTGCTGGGATCCTATGACCCCAGCTGACTTCCTGCCCTTCGGGCAGGGGGCTGGACTCAATGATCTTCTGAGGTCCCTTCCAGCCCTGATGTCTGTGAAATCTATGAGAGGGACCTGGTCAGGATGAGAAGTCAAGTACTGGCAGGAAGTGGATACAACATGTGGTACCAGGAGGAAAAGCCAGCAGGCAGGCAGGGAACTGAGAGCCATCAGTAGGAGTAGGGGTATTATCATTATTGTATTTTATTTTTTTAAATGTCATGTCTTGCGCCAAATCAGCTCCAAATGTTATTGACTGAACAGAGCTCAATCGTTCAAGTCTGTGTGCTTAATGGAAGAATGGAGGGGACAGAGGGAGGTGAGAGATATTGCTTTCTGTCTAGATTAGGGGGACAGATGAGAAAAGAGGTGAGAAGAGAGTAAGTTTGTTGTAGAGCAAGGAAAGGTTCGGGCAGGTGGGTGAGATGCTAATAGCTGCCAGGAGCACCTCCGTGCTGAGTGCTCTGCAGCAGGGGCAGATACTGAGGGGCTGCATTTCCCCCCCTTCCCTTCCCAAATATTCCTGCCAGTATGTTAACTGAAGAAGTGGACACATCAAAACCTCTCCCCACTGCAGCATTCAGCCCCAGGCTGCCAGCCTACTCCCAGGGTGCCCCTGCTCACATTCTGGTTCTGGGAAGGCTAATATTTCCCCTTCCTGCCAGCAAAGCATCTGGCTCAGTTTCTTCCCCTACCCCCTCTCACCTCCCTGACTTTTCAGCTCTTCCAATCCAGAGCATCTTCTTGTGTTTCTCTCTTGGCTTAAGGATCTACCTGGACTCCCCACAGTGAAATCTCTAGCCCTGTGTCTGCCCAGTGGACTGTATATTAGGAAGTTAGGAGGGCATACAAGTGAGGGTGCTGAGGTAGGAGGAAACTGCCCTGTGGAGCAGAGTTGGATCAGCCTGATTCTTAGGTCAATAAGCTAAACTACAAGGAACCACTTGAGGGCAAATGCAGTCACAAAGATCAGGGGTGAGGCATCGGCACAGCACCCAGGAAGCTGTTTGCTTGCAGGTAGAACCAGCTGCCCATAGGCCACACTGAACACCCAGTAAGGAACGAATAACCTCAGGGTTGGTAGCAGCAAGTTTTCTATTGGCTCCACTCTTTGCAAGTGGGTCAGTGCCCTCCGTGTCCCAGTTTTACTCCTAAGTAGGATGCCAAGGGCTGGCATCACTGAACCTTCGCCACGTTAATTTTGAATCCTGATTGTTCAGTAACTCACAGCACATCCTCTAGGACCAACAACTGCTGCTCCCTTGGGGACACATGTTTGGGGATATCATCCACAGAGACTGATTTTATCCTAATGTCAGCATCGATCCAAGTGTTTTATAATATGCCCGTGACACATGGCCAGGGCATCTCAATCAGTAGCCATTACTGTGACTGCCAGTGGTCCTTCTTTTTCTTCCCTAGGTCCCTTCTCTAAGATGTCATATTTAGATGGTCGTGCCAAAAGCTTCCAAGTTGGTAATCTATCTGTGTGTTCCTTGGGTTCATACTTAAGGAACTTGCTCCCAAGCCGTGCCCATGGAGGTATATCATGGAGGCATACCATGGAGGCTCTCCGCCCCCCGCCATGGCCAACCTGTCTTCCTAGCTTAGAGACATCCTCAACCTGTTTTTCTGCCTCTCTTGGACCTCTGCTTCTTGGGCATGGACTGTTGTTTTCAAATAGCACTATAGAGCACCTTGGAAACTAACTTGCTCAGTAAGACATAAACTTTCATGTTAGTGACAGCAACTAGCATCTGACAAAGTAGGCTGTCACCTACAAAAGTTTATGCTACTCTGAACAAGTTAGCTTCTAAGGTGCCTTCTACCCTGCCTTCTGCCTCAATTCCCTTAATGATTACCCTTCTTATGGTCCTCCATTCCCT
Organism: Alligator sinensis; assembly: GCF_000455745.1. Lineage (NCBI taxonomy): Eukaryota > Metazoa > Chordata > Crocodylia > Alligatoridae > Alligator > Alligator sinensis. Next base: position 2,197,965 of record NW_005841940.1, read on the forward strand.
GTTAGCAGATAGTAAATAATACCCTCTCTCGCAAATCAGATTACTTATTATTTTTCCTGGTGGGACCAAAACCAGGTTGCAAGCCTGTGGCTTCACTTAGGATTTGCTAAAGTGACAGGGAAGTGCAAAATCTCTTATCACACAGCAGCCACCTGCCCAAAGTTGGTTGGCTACTGATAAAAGAGGAAACAGGTCTATAGTCTGACTTGTTATTGCTTATGTCAAGCACAAGAATAAACACTTATCCCAATGTGGTGCAATACAGATTTCACCTATATTGGCTGGAGAGACTCAGGTATGCAGATTGGCAGCAGGTCATCTTGAATTTGCTTGGGGCTCCAATTTTCTCTGCAGTCTATCCTATATTTATATGTGGATTATTCTAATAAGCATTCTCTGACTTTTTTGTTTCACTGACTTTGGTAACTGGACTGAACCAGTTTTTCTGCCAGCTTAGAAGGTACCAGTTAGCTGGGATTTGTCTTTATAAAAATTACATTGTTGGAAGGGAGGATTTTTTTACCTTCTTTCACCATCATGGTGCTTGTCACTATCCCTTTTCTTTTTCATCTGGGCATATGGTTTTCACTGACAAGGTAGCTTTGTTTTTAGAGTGTATTTAATAAACTTAACACAGATCTATCTGTTATAGCAAAACTACATCTAATACACTTAGTTACAGCCAACACTACTGCCAACAATTTTAAAGTAAAGCTATGATATGCTCTACTTGACCTTTTATATAATGTTTTTCTTTAGGCCTTTTGTTCTGTTTGACTTGACCTTTGCTGACCAGGCTAATGGTCATGTTCACTCAATAGTCATCCAGAAACAAGCCCTAGGACCCTTTGCTTCAGTTGCAGCTTTGCAGCTTAACATAAGCCTTTCCTCAACCCAAAACAGGTGGTCATATAGGTAGTTATACATTTCCACCTTATACTCAGTTAGTGAGGACATACTATTGTCTCAGTAGGATTCCAGCTGACCATACACAATTCAAGTCCTCATATTAAAAGCTAAAAACATCAAGTTACTGGAGCTATTACCTCTAACTACTATTCACAAAAGCTATTAGCCATACCTGTCCTAACTTGATACAGGTTGCCTCAACTAGCAGGTTTTGACTCTACATTCCCAGGCAGCTGCTTATTGATTCTGTGTGGAGCACTTCAATCTAGACAAGCCTAAGCCCATATTATGTATAACTTAGGCTCATGATAGTTCTGCAACCTGCACCAGTCATTGTGATTCTTCAGTTATTGACTATATCTACAGCCTGTAGGTCCCACATGCCAGTTTCCTTCTCTAAGGCCACTATTTGAAGAAACACCAGAGCATGTGGGTAGTTTTCTTTAAAGACAATGGGACAGATGCAGGTATGTAAAGTTTCCTGAACTAAGGTCTGACCACTCTGTTTCTCCTCTGAGGATTTGTGGGGCTGGAGGAAGCCAAGAGGGACTTCACATGCTGCACAGGCCTTTGGCTGGCTGTGGTTAGATGTGGCAGCCAAGTTGCACTGGAAAAGTAGCTTCTATGAGGTGACTGCCAGTTGGTTTCAGGATGGTAGAAAGGCTTATTATCAAGTACTGTGAGGTTTAAAAATTACATAACAGGACTTAACATTAGGAGTAAGAGATGAACTTGGGTCAAAGGATAATTACCAAACTATAAAGCAGAGAGAGTCCGTGATACTGGCACAGAGCATTTGAACTCGAGTCACCAGTTCTTTCTGGAGAGGAGTTGGCAGGTTCCCAGGGATGGGATTAAGTCTAACTCACAATAGGCCATAGGGCAGAATGTCTACTGACCTGGCAGCTAGCAGGAAAAAAAAAAGTTAAAAATCCTTCCTTTTGCAGATTAGCTTTCATCACCTGTTTGTCCTGAGCCCATCCAGGTGAGCTCAACTGGGGTGATTACTCCATTAGGGAGAGAACCCAGAGATTATAAAACAAGAGCACAAGATTTGTGTGGTTCTGTCTTGGAGCTGGACAGTACTAGAAGCTGGCTTCCTCCCAGGGTGAGCATGAGTCCAGGTATGAGGTATCCTTTGTCTATTGAGCTTCAGCTGTAACACCAGATTCTTGACCATTTTAGGTTTGCATTTCATGCACTTGATCTCAGTTTACCCAACCTATCCCCAGTCTGGTAACCTCTTCTTGTTCTCAACATTTCTTCTTTCCATGGGATCTAATCTACATGTTTGCTTTCTATGGCTTTGTCAGCAATATCAGGAACATAAAAGATTTTCACACTTCTGTTTACTGGGGAGCCGAAATTGCCTTGTAGATGCACCAGTGTACTTAGAACCAGGTCTGAAAAGTTTTGACCCCTTCACCTCCTTCCACCGCCTTCTCTATTCTTACAAAATTTCTGGGGTTTGCCTTGTACCTCAAACCTTTGCCAGCTTTGTATTTAGAGAGCCTGAGAGTGCAGGAGCAGCACACTAAACCTCTGTTACTGGAGTCTGAAGACAGGTAAAATATTTCCTGGGAGGAGAGAGTCAAGTCATTCCCAACACAGAACGTCACTAGGAAGCAAAGAGGTGGTTTGGGAGAAAGTGAAGCTTTTAAGATGCCTGCCAATTGACATTCAAGCTATGCATGTTTTAGGTTCTCTTTTCTGTTTGTGCTCTTGTTTGTAAAGATGAGTGTCCTACAGGAACTGCTTTTGCTGTGGGGATACGCACAGGCCTGATGTCAGAGGAAGCCTGCTGCTGCCTTCTCCCCAGCCATGCACATTCTCCAGGTGCGATTCTGATCTTGCATGTGTTGATGGGATTCCCTGGTCTGTGGAGTTGCTTCCAGATTGGGATGATAACGAGTGAGAGGGGAATCAAACCCAAGAGTCTGCAACAGCTCACCCCAGCCATCTCTTCCTTGGAAAAGGGAAGACTCCTTGGGCATCTTGCCAAGTCCAAGGGCTTTTGCTGCTAGGGGAATCACTGTGAGCAAAGGGGTATTATATGATTATATGTAGGTATGTAGTGGCAGTTGCTTATCCCTTTATCTTCATGTTACATGTAGGAAAATATCATGATGGTTGCAGAGAAGATGCTGAATTGGGCCTGGGAGCTGAGGAGATGCATCTTTAGTCTAAGTGCTCCTGACCTGTAGCAGTAGTTAGCATGTCAGGCTATGTAATATAATCCTGGTTCATAGTTCAAGCTCAGTATCATGCATGGTTTCTTGGCTTGAATAAAAGAAATGCATTTATAGTTAATTCTTTGCTTACCCAGGGAAATCTCACCAGCTGCTCTCATCTTCTTTAGCAATAATAAGTCATTTTTTATAACCCTCAGGGATACACTGCAATGATGTGCCTCAGGGATGCATTCTGCCGAACTCCATACTTCTAGTAAAAAAAATGACCCAGAAAAATATTCAGCGGAAGGAAGAAAATAATTTGTCCCCAGGTATCTCTAGGAGAAAGAGAGTGAGGTGACATGTACTTGGGGTTCTTGAGATGTAGATGTCTGAGTGCATTGGGGTGACCACCTTTCTAATTGTGCGGGACAGTCCCAAAATGTAAACATCAAGTCCCGGTCCTGGGCTGAATGACTCCAGGGCAGTCTTGTCCCAGATTCCCCTCAACACGGTCAAACTATAGCAACTATCATTCCAGAATCATGTGCAGGGGACTGGGTTTTCCGTTCATCATGAAAAAACATGGATTTTCTTTTTGAAGGAGAAAATCACAGCTTTTTTTTCTTTAAAGGAGAAAAAACACAGGAGACTGCTGGGGGTGCCATGTGCATGTTTGCACATGCACGTTACCAGCAATACCACCAGGCAGTGGTGGAGAGCAGCTCCCCTAGCTGCCTATGGATAAGTCTGGGGGGAAGGGAGGGGCATAGGCAACATGGGAAGGGTGGGAAGATTCAGGCCCCCAAAGTGAGAGAAGGAGTGGGGCAGGGTTGGCACCTGGGGCTGGGGGTGCTGCCCAGCCAGGGCAGTGCATGGGGCCCAGGATGGGAATGCATAGCTGCAAGGCCCAGCCGGGCAGCAGGTGGGAGCCACAGGTGGCTCATCCATAGGGAGCGGGGGGGAGGTGGCAGTGAGGTGCCATGTATCCTACTCTGACATGTTTGAAAAGGTGGTCACCCTATAGCACGTGCATCTCAAAGGGTGGCTCTGTCCATTCGCTGAAGAGGCTTGTCTTGCCTTGCTCCCAGGTGGAGAAAGACCTGACTTCATTTAAAACAAGACTGCAGGTTGGTAGCAGGTATTACTTCATATGGAAAGCTTTCCCTGTATAAAATGGAGTCACTCCTATTCTTGACCCTAGAGAAATGAAATCTCCCCAAGGATGCCTTTCAGATGCATAGCTTTGTACTTGTCCACTGCAACCATAGCAGCACTCTGCTGATATAGCTCCCTACATGGGCTGATCCCAGGGAGGCTACAGAAGGCCAGGGTCTGACTGACTAAATAAGAGTGTTATGGTTCTTTCTCTGAAGGTGCTTCTTTCAAATAATCTTAGACATTTTGTCTAAATCAGTTTAATATTTTTGCTCTTAGAGGATGCTCTTGTCTTCAGGTTAAAATGAAAGGGCCCTTTTATATCGGACCACATCAGCTTATAATAGAAGGGTTAGAAGGAAAGAAACATTTTTTTTTATGAGGAAATCAAATGCTGTATATTAAACACATATCTGACAACTGACACTGGGGGAGCAGAAACCAGAAAAGCAGGAAGGTAGAGACATTTTTCATTCCCACATTGTCTTGCCTCTGTACAGAAGGTCTGTTTACCTATGGTTTCTCATCAGTGACCCCCAGATGGTGCCTCTTGAAGCTTTTGTGGCAAATTCTATCACCTTGGATTGATTGCGTGTTGGCGGAAGGCTGTTCTGAGAAGCTGCAGAGATGAGGACCCTGCACTGAAAAACAACTATTTAAAAACATCCACACCAAGGTGCTTGATGTTGTAGAGACAAGACAGAGTGGGGAAAAAAGCGGTGGAGGAGTGCTCTACGTCAAGAGCAATACATGTGCTCAATGATCAGGATGGGGTCAGAGGAGGGGCAAACTGAGGTGCTCTGGGTAAGAGTGCAAGGGGTCGTGCAGAAAGGGACTTGACAATGGGCATCTGCTACAGACCGCCTCCCCAGGGAGATGAGCTGGACCTGGAATTCTCAGGTCAGCTCATGGAGGCTGTACAGTCGAGGGACGTGGTCATCATGGCTGATCTAAACTACCCAGACATCTGCTGGGAGGAGCAGTCAGCCAGGTCCAACTGCTCACATAGGTTCCGAGTCGAGATACAGGACCTCCACCTAAACCAGGAGGTGCATAGTCCCACCAGGGGAAATGCCTTGCTGGACTTGGTCCTTGCCACAGGTGATGACCTGGTGAGGGGTCTGCGGGTACTCAACCACCTGGGTGACAGTGATCATTGCATGCTGGAATGTATTATCCAGCGCAGGGTGGTGAAAGCAAGCAGTAAGGCAAAAGTCCTCCACTTCAGGAGGGCCAGCTTCAATGAACTAAGAAGATTAGTAGAAGATGTATTGGGGTCTCAGAGCTTCAACGAGATGGGAGTCCAAGACGGGTGGTTGTTCCTCAAGGAGACGATCCTCCGAGCTCAAAGGGAGTCAGTCCCAATGTTCACCAAGGGGGCAGAGTGCTAAAAAAAACCCCATGGCTCAGCAAAGGCATCCAGGAAT
>NW_005841940.1:2203640-2227496 GCF_000455745.1 Alligator sinensis
ATGCCTGAGGGCAAAAAAGGAGGTGTACAAACAGTGGAAGCAAGGGGGTATCACCAAGGAGGATTACACCTCTGTTGCTCGTGATTGCAGGGAGGCTGTTAGAAAAGCCAAGACAGAGATGGAGCTAGGGCTAGCAACCAGAATTGGGGATAACAAAAAGTCCTTTTTCAAATGCATAGGGAGTAAGAAGAAGGCACCAGGTAACATGGGGCCTCTACAGGACAGGCTTGGCAATCTGGTGACTGCAGCAAATGAAAAAGCTGACCTCTTTAACAAATTCTTTGCCTCCATATTTCTGAACAGGGACTCCCCCAACTAGGATTATGGACAGACCCAGAGGAGGCACCGCCATGCCTAGGGTCCGGGACAACCTAGTTGGGGAACTTCTAGAGGGGGTGGATATGTTTAAATCAGTAGGTCCAGATGCTCTTCACCCAAGGGTGCTGAGGGAATTGGTGGGGGTCATAGCGAGGCTCCTAGCACAGCTGTATGACCACTTGTGGGGCTCTGGCCAGGTTCCAGAGGATTGGAAAAGGGCCAATGTGGTCCCTATTTACAAGAAGGGGAGAAAGGAGGACCCCGGCAATTTTAGGCCAGTCAGTCTTACCTTGGTCCTTGGGAAGACCTTTGAGAAAAGTATCAAGGAGCACATCTGCGGGGGCCCAGCATGGGAGGTAATGCTCAAGGGCAACCAACATAGGTTAATTGAGGGCAGATGCAGAGCTCGCCTGGCTAACTTGGTTTCCTTTTATGATCAGGTCACAAAGTCCCTGGACGAGGGTGTTGAGGTGGACTTTAAGAAGGCCTTTGACACTTTTCCACCACATTCTCTTAAAAAAAAAAAAAACAAAAAACACCTAGGTGGCTGTGGCATTGATGCCTACACAGTCAGATGGGTGGCAAATTGGCTTGATGGTCGCACCCAGAGAGTGGTGGTAGACTGGTTGTTTTCGACCTGGAGGGATGTGGGCAGTGGAGAGCTAGATCTAGACAGGTTACAGAGGTGGGCAGATGAGAATAGGATGAAATTCAATGCAGACAAGTGCAGGGTGCTGCATCTAGGGAGAAGGAACCTGCAGCACACCTATAGGCTGGGGAACACCCCTCTTGTCAACACGGTGGCAGAAAGGGATCTTGGAGTCATTTACTCCAGGATGAACATGAGCTGCCGATGCGAGGAAGCGGTCAGTAAGGCTCACTGCACCTTGTCGTGCATCTGCAGATGCATCACAAGCAGGTCCAGGAAGGTGATCCTTCCCCTCTATGCGGTGTTGGTCAGGCCACAGTTGGAGTACTGAGTTCAATTCTGGGCACCGTCCAGAGGAGGGCCACTCACATGGTCAAGGGGCAGCGGGTCAGGCCCTACGAAGAGAAGCTAAAGGGCTTGAAACTATTCAACCTCCACTAGAGAAGGCTGAGAGGGGATCTGGTGGCCATTTACAAACTCATCGGGGGGGACCAGTGGAAATTGGGTGAGGCTCTGTTTCCCCCGGGCATCACTGGCGGTTACTAGGAATAACAGCCACAAATTGTTAGAGAGAAGGTTCAGGCTGGACATCAGGAGACATTATTTTACAGTTAGGGCTGCCAGGCTCTGCAATGGGCTCCCAAGGGAGGTGGTGCTCTCTCCTACCTTGGGCGTCTTCATGAAGAGGCTGGACAGAGATTTGGCTGGGGTGTTATGACCCCGGCACTCGTTCCTGCCCGGGGCAGGGGGTCAGACCTGATGATCTGTTTAGGCCCCTTCTGACCATAAGCACTATGAAACTATGTATTGCACCATCAGCAAATTGCCTTTTGAAGCAAAGAATGGAAAGAAAACACGCCTAATGTACTCACTGATACCGCCTCCGCCTACCTCCCCCTGCTGCCGGGGAAAGGGCAAGTGGCAGGGAATAATTTGTACCTTGTATCAGTGTAACCTTTAGGACTTTGTTTTTGAGGCACAGTGAAACTGGATATAGTAATGTTTGTGGTAGAGGAAAGAGATGACCAACATGTCAGAGTGTCCTTCCTTGTCAGTTGATTGAGATGTAATCCATTTGAGATAAGTGAAAAAGCAGTAATATTTTCCGTGTTGACTATGGGATTTGTGTGTTTGTTCAGTATGCAGTATTGTAATTCAGTTTTGCTTCTTGAAAAGAGAAGACAAAAGCAAACAGAAACATTATGGGCATGTTAGTCGCACTGTTTACGTACACAAACATTGGTTTAGTTTAAGACAGCAGTCAAAACAAGAACTGCCACTACTTGCGTTACTAAAAAAAAATCCCCTTTGGAACCAGAAACTCCAACCTCAGTATGTGTTTCGAACGTCAACCTTAGCTCCCAGTGTGCACAAGTAGAGGAAGTATTGCTGACCAGGGTCCAACCCTTTTCAGTTTTGAATCTGTAAAAACACACCCCAGATCTGCAGACTAATCCTTCTTATACAGCTGCCTGGCAGCTTTTAACTCCATGTTAGTGATGGTATTTGTTACAATTCCAGCCCTTTCAACTCCAGTACAAAATCTACAGAATGAAAGCTCCTATTGTAGACCTTTGGAATAGATTAGGTTATGTTATCAATAATGTCGTATTTTAGTAGGCCTTAAGCACTTTTAAGTTAGCATAAGTTAGGCTAAGAAAAAGTAGCATAAAAGAAATGGAACTGGTCCCCTGGTGTGAAATACTTCTTGGACAATTAGCCAGTCTCAGGCCATCTAATCCTGATAAAGGGATTAAGTCCGTGTATACTATCTTGGCTGATAGAATGACATAATGGCACCTTTCATTATCATATTTGTCCAAGTTTCTATCAGGTAATTTTGTAAATCTTTATGGGGGGTGGGGAATAAAAAAGGGGTCAGCGATCCAAGATATTTTCTTTCTGCATCCTGTGCTAAGGTTCCCATTGGCAAGAATTCTGAGGATCCTGCACCTCTTAGAATTTAGTCTCTATTTTGAATAAGATCCTCTTGGTGGGTTGGTGACCTATTTGGGCTTTTAGGATTTGGAGTTTTAGATGATACTCAGTTGCAAGACTGCTTATTTCTGTTAAATTTATAAGTGGTTGTAGAGCATATCTAGATATATTCATGTAATGCATTATCTGCATTACATTCTCATTTATTTGCTAGCCATATTTATTTTTGCAGAAGTTTTAATGAAGTTTGCCATGTGATAGCTACATAGACACTTTTCTTTGCTGGGTCCAAAGCGCTGACTTAACGTCATTCCTTGGACCCTAGCTCCCCTGGGGTGGGGGATGAGAGTTCAATACTACAACAATTTGGAACCACATGTATGTCCTATAAATTGCAGTGCTTTTCCTTTAAGCAACGTTTCATAGATTTCATAGACATTAGGGCTGGAAGGGACCCCGGAGGATCATCGAGTCCAGCTCCCTGCCTCAGGGGCAGGAAGTCAGTTAGGGTCATAGGATCCCATCAAGATAAGCATCCAAATGTGTCTTGAAGGCGTTCAAAGTGGGTGCTTGAACCACCTCCGGCAGCAGTCAATTCCAAACCTTGGGGGCTCGGACAGTGAAGAAGTTCTTTCTTATGTCCAGTCTGAATCAGTTGCGGCAGAATTTGTGACCGTTTGATCTTGTCATCCCTTGGGGCGCTCTGGTGAACAGATGTTCCCCCAGATCCTGATGAGCACCCCTGATAAGCTTATAGGTGGCCACCAGATCACCCCTGAGCCTGCGCTTTTCCAGGCTGAAGAGCCCCAGGGCTCTCAGCCTGTCAGCATAAGGTCTGTTTTCCTGACCTCTGATCATGTGCGTGGCTCTCCTCTGCACCCTCTCAAGCTTCTCCACATCCTTTTTGAATTGTGGAGCCCAAAACTGGATTCAGTACTCCAGCTGTGGCCTCACCAAGGCCGAGTACAACGGGAGAATGATGTCTAAAACACCATCACCGAAACACTTCATCTATGGCTGTCAGATGCCTAGAATGACAAGGAAGGGTTTCCAAATCAATGGAAAGAGTTGCCTTGGGTATGAAAGGGATTTTTTCAGTCTTGGTCTCTTGATTCTCTAAATGTTATGGTAGGGATCTGCTTAATTCCTGTTGAGGTGAGGGGAAAAATCATGGGTTTCTCACAGCACCTGGCACCATTTCTGTGGTCTTTCTGCGACAGCTCACCCTTGCTGCTGAGTGGCCAAAGGGGCCCTGGCAGCCTTACCTCTTGCTTGGCCAAGAGGGCTGCCCATCGTGTATCCCCGCTCCTTGCTGCTGATTTGGGGGGGGGGAGGCAGGGTCACATGGCAGGCAGCCCTCTACTAATCAATAGTGGGGGGAGGGGGGGTGGCTACCACTTTTGCTGCTCCCCTTCACACTGGAGGCTCCCTCCCTGCCCCATGGGTTGTGAGGCTGGGCCATAGTGGCCCCAAGAACCCGGGTGGATAAAAATCTACAATTTAAAAAAACAAAACAAAACAGGTTTCTTATTTAAATCAGATTTCTTAGATAATTCTTTTTTGTTGTTGCTTTTTTTTTTTTTAAACTAACCTATATGAAGATAGTTTTAACTTAAGACATGTTAAATTTCAAGTATATTATCACAGAATAGGGATAATAACTCCTAATTATATACTACTGGAGACAACATATTCATGTAACCTTCTTAGAAATTTTATGAATAGGTTATAACAGGCATGGACTATATTAGGGGCCCAATTTTATGGGGCTCCCAGAGACTAGTAAAGATTAAAAGAAACCACTCTACCCAATGGGACTCAGCGCTCAGTCTAGAACAGTGGTTCTCAACCATTTTTGTACTAGGACCCATTTGTAAACACTGATGGCCAGTTCCAACCCAGTAAATAGCCCTGCTGGTGGCCCTCACTCCCAATTTCTGCCCCCCACATCCAGGCTCTGGTCCCCCAGCGTATGGGGCAGAGGGTAGGGGTCAGGTGGCCATCATAGAGGACATTCCGGTTTTCTGCTACTCTGTCCTCTATTGATATGAAATCCAAAGCCTTTATGTCCCCTCACAGACTGGGACTCTGCCAGCCTGTAAGGGAAACCCCAGTTTCCTAGTTTTTTCTCCTTTAAGGAAGAATTCATTTTTAAAGTTTGTTGATTCATTTTTAAAGCTTGTTTGCGACCCTTTCATATACTTTTGTGACCCACTTTTGGGTCGAGAAATGCTGGTCTAGAAGATCCCATGAAGCATTCCTGTGATGCTTGGTTTCAGTTCTCAAACTGTGGATTTGTCTCTAGAGATAACATCCCTGTTAACAGCAGTATGCTGAGATGAGCGAGAATAGATCTGATTACCTACCATCGGTTCTATTGTCTCTCTGCAAGTTTGTGTACACAATCAAGCCCTTATCTCTCTCTAAAAGTGCAAAGTTTCAAGAAGTTAAATGAATATTGCAACCTGTCCTTTCTCCAGTTGTCCCATTTTGCGTATGCAACCCGAGCTGCTTTGAATAGCAGTTGTGACCGCACTGGAGTTGCGAAAGGCAGAGCTTTCTCATTCAGAGAGATTTGTAGCCCAAAGAGCAGGTTAGGTTGCGTCTTGAGCGACAGAACCTGGTTGTGGGGAGGAAATCGGAGAAGCCCAGACAGGGCAACATGCAGGTGAACCAGCCTTGAAATGCACATGTAATCTTGGAGGAGTTTCTCCTCTTAGCTGTGCCTCAACTTGCCCACCTGTAAAATGGGGAGAATTCCTTCCTTCCTGAAAAGGCTGGAGATCTGGGGATGAAAGGGGTGAGCGCTTAGTGCCATTATAGTCCCTCCTTCCGGCCAACAGTTCCTGTTGCTCTATTACTCTCTCCAGCTCCTCCAAACTTGGGCCTGCAAGGGGAATTATTCCAAAGCACTAGGTGCTGGGTGATTCTACCATTGGAAGCCCAATGGAGGGACAAGCTTCTTCTCTCAAAATATACCTGTGGGGTGGGATTCACAAAGCTGCTGGCATAGTTCTGCTTTTGCTGAAGTCAAGGGTGACACAGCCATAGACCCCAAGGGCCACAAGGTTCAGGTAGGGGGCCACGCGTTGGACTGCACCCTCTGTAGAGTGCTGTGTAGCTGTGGGTTTAGGCTGGGCCAACAGCAGCACCTCCTCATCCTACCTAACTTGGAGGTCTTCAAGGGAAGGCTGGACAGTCACCTGGCTGGGGTCATCTGACCTCGGTTCTCTTTCCTGCCACGGGCAGGGGGTCGGACACAATGATCCATTGGGTCCCTTCCAACTATATAATCTATGAAATAGAGGATCCTTGGGTGTGGAGTAGATCGGGGCAAGGAGGAAGAGTCTGGAGATAAATGAAAGGAGGGAGGGGCAGTAGAAAAAAAAAAAAAAGAAAAGAAACATTCTGAACAGAGTATTCCAGAAGTCTTGAAGGATACATTTCTGAGTATACCCTCTCCATAGATTTTTTTTTTTTTTTTTTGAGATCTAGTGAGGGAATAGTATGGTAGAAGGGAAAACCTATCATGGCAGCAGGCTTGCCAGGCTGTAGAAGAGAAGAAATCAAAGAAGAGAAGAAACCTAGAAGAAAGTGAAGAAAAGCCCAAGCTAATAATATGTGGCTGCAGCACTCATTTGATGTCCTCCTAATACAGCATGGTAAAAATATCCCCGCCCCCCAAATATCCATGATTAATCTAGTGAATTGCAGATAGTTCACCTCCCAATGACTTCACAAGTATCTGCTTCACTCAGCTTTGGTAAATAAAATAACCACATCACAATCTAGTTTTCTGATGTAGCTGCAATATTAATCTGAAAAAAAAATCAAAATAAATCACTGTATAGTGTGTACCTTCTAAAAATGAAACCTACATCTATCTTCCAGTAGTGAAGAATATGTATTAAAGTTGTATCAAACAACAAGAATGCACTTTTTGTAGAAAACAGCAATTTAAATCAAGGCTCCCTGACAATTGATTTAAATTGTAATTTAAATCGGTTTGATTTAAATCAAATCCACCCTGCTGAGGACCACTGAGGAACCAGCATTTTATTTTTATTTTTAAGTTTTCCTTTTTCTTGGCAAGTACATACCTAAATAATGGGGATCGCCATCAACTGAGGCAAAAAAGGCATTGAGCACTTCAGCCTTTTCTGCATCCTCTGTCACACTGTTGCCTCCTCCATTCAATAAGGAACCCACACATTCCCTGATCCTCCTCTTGCTACCAACATACTTGTAGAAACCTGTTATTACCTTTCACATCCCTTGCTAGCTGCACCTCCAATTGTGCTTTGGCCTTCCTGTCTTCATCCCTGCATGTCTGAGCAATGCTCTTATATTCTTTCCTAGTTATTTGTCCAAGTTTCCACTTCTTATAAGCTTTCTTTTTGTGATTTTAGTTTACTGAAGAGTCCCTTGTTAAGCTGAGCTGGTCTTCTGCCATACTTGCTAGTCTTCCTGCGCATTTGGATGGTTTGTTCCTGCACTCTCAGTAAGGCTTCTTTAAAGTACAGAAGCTCCATCCTTGGAGGTTTTCAAAACCCAGCCAGACAAAGCTTTGGCTGGGATGATCTAGTTGGGGATGGTCCTGCTTTGAGCAGGAGGTTGGACTAGATGACCTTCTGAGGTCCCTTCCAATCTGAACTTTCTATGATTTTCATGGAGTTTGTGGAAACCACTTTTTCACAGTTTCTGTGAAAAACGCAACATCGCAAATAGCGTAGCTCCCTAGTTATGGAAGAAGAAGCTGTCATGGACATGGCCTAAAACTAGCATGACAGCATGTCATGCAAGATCATAAAACTACATCCTTGTTCAAAATAACCACTGATAGTGTTGTGCCAAATCATCAAACTTGGTGCTGTGTTACAAGCATTTGCCTACACCATGCCATGGAAAAGCTCTGTGCAGCAAATCATATCTTCCATTTCCTAGAAAATGGACTCCATACTTAATAGTGAGAGGTCAAATAAGAAGTCCACAGGAGAAGACTTAAATGCATATAGGTGCTAGACAGGAGTTTGTTCTTCTGAAAGAGGAGAGGGAATGGGAGGAGAAGCATGTTCATCACAGCCTTGTCTATGGAGGCACAGTTGGCACATCCATAACTTTAGATGCATTTATTACAGGAAGTGCACATGGCCAGACAGGGTTACATGGTTGAAGACGAATGGTGGTAACACCAGTTACTCCATACCTTTCTCAATCTGCAATACAGCAGTTTGCAATTTTATGGGGCAGCATTTGGTCTCTTTGGTACTTTCTAAAGAAGCCTCCTTTGTTTTCTCCCAAGCCAGCACTCATCTTACACAATCCCAATATTTATGCAGTAGAACTGGTACATGTACCAAATGGACAGACTTCATATTTCTGATGTGCTGTAGAACTTGAGACATATGCTTGAAATGAAAATCATATTCTACATCATTTGAGGTAGTAGTAGTTACATACTTTTCAGATGGCTTCTGTGCATCTCCAAGGCTAGAAATAGATCACTGCATTCCAGTATGAATATACTGACACCAAATGTAAATGTTTAATAAAACTGCAGCCTTTGCTACTTTGGGCCATGTTTTCCTTCAGAAAAGGGCTTACCATTTCAATCTAGGAAGCATAGAACCTATTCCAGAATGACTTTTACAGAAATCTGACCCAGCTACAACATTAATGTTTCATTGTAATCCAGCCAGCATAATTATTATGCTTGCCTCTTGCCTTGATGTCAGAAAACTGGCTCAGAAATGTAGAAAGGGAATTTTGGAGCCTTTAACTGTTAGGTTTCTAGTTAGAATTCTGTCCCCGTGGGTAGAGGGAAAATGCTAATATTTGATGGCCAGCTAACAACCTAACAGTATTTAACTTTACCTCTTTGCCATGTTTCCAGAAGGATGGTTTGATGGTTAGGGATCAAGCCTGGGACACTTGGGTTCAGTTTCCTGCTGTTGCAGATTTCCCAGGAGGGCTGGGTGTCCATGTGAGTCATTTAGGCTGTTGGCCAGATGTGCAGTTCTACATGTGCATACTTACAGTTACTTTTAAACTAGCTCACTCAGGGACCAGTATAAACTGCAGCAGCATGAGCATCAGGTGCCAAACATGGGGTCCCCAGCTGGCTTATGTTGCCTCAACTAGTTAGTTTAAAATCAACTCAAGTGTTCATGTAAGCTGCCATCATACCTCTAGACTGTAGTGCATGCAGACCCTTAAACTTTCTGACTTGGTTCCCAGTCTGTAAACATTTACTCTTGCTTTACATACCATACAGGTTAAATGCTTCAATGTTTGTGATGGTGTAGGTTGTAGCCGTGTTGGTCTAAGGACATAGGCGGACAAGGTTCCTTGGGTGAATTTGATATCTTTTATTAGACCAACCCAAATAGTTGGAGAATAGTTATTAAGCAAGCTTTCGGGTTCAAAAACCCTTCGTCAGGCTAAGGAAGCTTCAGCAGTTGGTGTGTGCTCTTCCTGGATTTGATTTGGATTTTCATCCCTTATCTGGGTATACTGTTCATATCTTCAACTTCCCAGCCTGTGTGTCTAATGGCTTCAGACCTGGGCCTTGAAGGATACTTTGTCACAAACAGGCTTTAAGAAATCTGTTAACCCTTGCCGTTGCCCTGGACCATTATTCTAATGCATATCTACTTTACCTACAAGCCAGTTCCCAAAAGCAAACCTTTAAATAACACTTTCTAGCCGTCAGTGCTGAGCTAGTAGGTAATTATAGCCATGTGGGTACCCAAAATTACCATAGCTCTCATCCTTTCAATCTGAACTGAGTCAAAGAGACTTAATATGGAAAGTTTTAGTCCTGTACTGTTGAGCTCTCAATCTCTAGGACTATTGATGCAGCACCTTTCAGAAACACTAAAGAAATGTTAAGATGTGGGTTCTTGATTCTTCAGCCAATCAATGACTACTTATGTATTCCTCTGAGACTGCTGATTCAAAAGTAACTGTATGGAACCCATTTATCTCAATGATCAAGGCTACACAAAACATCAAAAACACTGGAATGCATCACAGAGCTTTTAAGGTAAGTGGTTCTTGCTAGCAATAAGTGGATGTGTGCATTTAGAAGGGAAATCTCTGTTAAAAAAGGCATGAAAGGACTGCAGCAAACAGGATTTGCATGGAAGCACAGGATCTGATAGATTTGCAAGCACTTGTGAGAGCTAAAAGTAACAGAGGGCACCCTCAGTAAAGAATTACCTGGTGCTTGCAGGTGTCAAACACTGTAGGCTTTCTCTAAGATGAGTAACTGGAATAGAGTTGGCTGCTTCTGAGACTGAGGGGTGTGACTCTAAAGGCTGATTTTATATACACTTTTTAAAATCAGATATTTTTATGACTCAAATATTATTTATTTAAATTGGTTTTAAATACCAAAGAAACTTTTTATAGTGATTTTTTTTTTTTTTTTAATATAAATACATTTGATGTGCTGTTTTGGACATTAAAATCCAGTTAGAAAGCAGGGTACTTTATAGACTAACTTAATCAGAGATGCATAAGCTTTTTGTAAGGAGTGGCTTACATCAACAGATGCTATTTCCTCAAATTGTTAGCATCTAATTTTTTTCTTTTGAAGAATCCTTTTGATTTGACAGTTGGAAATCTAAATGAGAATTCATTTTGAAGCACCCTCTCTAAACTTTTAATGTTATCCTTAATGTCATGTTGGGTTTTGGGAAATAGAAACCTTGTTTTCTCATTTCCAGTCTTGCATGTTGGTGGTCCTCAATTAGAAATCATCAGGGTGCATAGTGTAACAGGTAGATTTTTCTGTGCTTACCTTGCAATAGTGTTCGCTATGCACTATCCACTTGAAAACTAATTGTGACTTACTGCTTCTGGCAGCATTGTAGCCAGTTATCTCGCATGTTGTTCAAACTGAATTCTTTGGTTCTAGTCAATATATTTCAGATAAGCGGGTGATAGGCTACCTCTGGACTTTGTTATATTCTCTACCCTATTTATGGAGGGCATATCCTTACTTCACTGAAGGCCATCCCTCCTTTTAGTATGGATGCAAAGATATTGGTTCAAGTTCCAGCCTTGACATTGAATGACATTTGAAATATAATCTAATTTCTTTGTAAGAGCTATTAGGGGAAAGTGGTCAGCAGGTCTGGCAGTATAGATTGCCTGTTATTTATTCAGCTTACCATATATTTTAAGAAATAACTTGGATTTGCTCATCTGTGAGAAGTTATTGACTAGGTTGAGAAGGCCTCCTAATTTAAAATACTGAAGAAGGTATTGAGCTCAATTTAGGACTTGATCTTGCATCCAAAAGGCAAGAAGTACAGACTAGTGACTAAAACTGGAGGTTATGAGTCTGTCACTGGGCCTTTCTTTGTACATCTTAAAGCTGCTTGTTTAAGCTTGCTGCCTTAGGATAGTGATGCCAATCTCTCAAGAGTCCAAGGCCTAAGGCTTATAAAAATCTATTGATCTTTGGCTGAAGGGCATTATTGGAAAACAAGTTACCTTTTAATATGTAAAAATCCAACAGCTGAAGTGTACTGGTGCATAATTGCCACCTCACGGTGGACCTGGGCTGACTTGCATCTAACCTTTTTGCTTGTGTTGAATCGAGAGTGAAACCATTCCCTTACAATTTCCTTAGCCCATGGGGATGAGGAAACAGAAGGCAGATCTCATTGTTTTCTGCTTGATAAATATTGGCTCTCGACTAATGAGCAGGAACCAACTGCCAGGAAGAGAGGAAGCAGATTTAGCTTTCTGGTGCTTGGGCTTGGTTACACATGGGAGCTGCATGTTGGACAAATTGAAGATGCGAGGAGAAATGCCACAAGATCTACCCCAAAGACCAGTATTTGGTCAAGAAGCCCACTGGGGAAGGGACTGTGCTTTCCTATTTGGTAGCACAGTAGAGCCACATGACAGAAGCCCTTTTTGTGCTAGTATCTCAAAAGTAAATGTTGAGGTTGGTTGGGGATTAAGCTGTCCCTTCTAACATATTATTGGTTGCAAAGCAGGGTTGCCCTGTCCCACACATGGACTTGTTCAGACAGCAAAGTCCCATTTACCTGGGAGAATATTAAAGAAAGAATGGTTAGTAAAGCAAATGCTTCTCATTTGTGTTGCTTGACTGCGTTGAGAAAGGGGGGTGTCTTTTTGGTTGGGTTATTGTGTCTTTGTGCTTCTGATTTATGGGATACTTCTGTCTGCACAAATATTTAGATTTGGGTATGTTTGTAGTAAAGCCATAGCTACTTAAGACTTTAGGGCTACAGGCTCAATAGAAAGCCAGTTCTCTGTCTAAAAGGTAACAAGCACATATTACCTGGAGGAAAGAGAATATCCATTAACTGCTCACAATATTGGCCTTTGACAGACATGAATCGCACCTGTTCTTACTAGTTTCTTACAAGTCCCTTATTGGTCTGGGGTCACTAGTTTTTGTGTGACTATCAAGGAATATGAAGTACATACTTAAAGGAATCTGTTTCCTCTGTTGGAGACAGTGTCACTGGTGAAATGACATGACTGAAGGCTTGGTCTGCGGATCTGGCATGTCCTGGCCACTCCTGCCCCGCTTCATCCAGGGCTGTGGGGAGGTTACACAGGCAGCCAGTTTTGTTTGGAGACAGCAGCGGTGGCAGGCAGAATCCCCCTCCCTGAGCCTGCTCCCAGGCTGGCAGGGAGCACCTGCAGGACTGAGTAGGGAGGAGAAACCTGCCTGCAACTGCCACCACTGTTCCCTGCTGAGCCCAGCCCCTGTGCAGACTGGCTAGAGCAGGGCAGGAGCAGCTCTGGAGTTTCCACCACCTCCAGGGCAGCTGGATACAGCAGGGACATCAGTAGTGCTGGGCAAAACTGTGGGAGAGCGGTTTGGAGGGGAGGGGGATGTGCTGCTGAGCACAGAAGGGAAGGGAGAAGGTGCTGAGGGGGCATGGGGTTCTTACCTGCTCCAGGGACTCGGAGTCCCTGCTGCTGTTCCCATGGCACAGGTTGCCTACCCCATGGCAGGGGGAGTCTTGGAGTTGGGGGTGTAGTCACTGCTCCTAGATGATCAAAGGATGACCTGAGACCTTAAGTTGCATGCATTTGCATAGAGGCCCTGCTGATGCCCTGGGGAAATACTAAATTCTTAAATGCTTAACTCTGTGGAGCAGAGGAGTGCATGAATCCATCTGGATTCCTCTCCCTTCTGGAAGTCTCTGTGTGTAGTGACCTGTCCCCTGGCACAGAGCGGGCTGGCTGCAGCTCTTGTCAGAGCTCTTCGTTGTTCCCTCTGCTTGGCCAGAAGAGAGCATCGTGGCATGTTTCCTTTCTCTACAATGCTCCCAGCATTTTGGACACAGATGCTAAGGACCTGAACTTGGATTCTCTGCCTGACATTAATTAGGCTGCTGCTCTGAGATGTTTCTAATTCACAAGCTACTGCATGTTTGAACAAGGCTGTGAAGGCTGCATCACAGACTAATGCAACTTATTCAAGTTGCTTATCCAGGCAAACAACTGGGTTACTTGCTCTTCTCCTGTTACCTCCCCATGGACTAAGACAGAATGCCAACCTAGGTTTTGAATTTCCTGGATGGTGTCAGACCCAAACATCAGTGAGAAGTAATTGTATTGCCTTTAATTGCTTTATAGCCCCTCTGTTTCCAAGTCTCCCTGCTGCTGAGCTATGGTATCTGACTGAAATACTAACAGCATTTCCAAAGAGCTGGATACAGGAAGAGGGTCAAGAGGTTAAAACCAATTGTAAAAGACAATATGCTAGAGAGTCTGAGTGCTGACTGCTTCAGAGACAGGCACACAGCAGTGGTATTTGATGGCCATTGTAATAAATCTTTGCAGAATGGAGCTCAGTTCAGAAGGGACACACTAGACTGTTTGCACGATGTGCCTGTCCCCACCATGAGGCCATACGGACAGGTAAGTACAGAATGAGTGGCCATAACACTGGATAGGACTTGAAGCATTTTTGACAGTCAGCACAAAGTAAAGAAAACCTTTCTGCTCCTTTCTTGGCTGGGTAGGACCATGTGGGACATAACTGCAGATATGCAGGCTGTCCTGTGTATCTGAGGGATGGTTTTCTGTAGTGGCTGAGCCCAAACAAGCAAAGCACCCTAGATAAAGCGTACATAGTCTAAGGAAGGGGCCTGTTTTTCCAGACCTGCAGAACTCTTTCCAGTCTTGGCTTCACTCATGAGTGCCTCTTCCCCCTGTAACTTGCTCCTCTCTGCCATCCTCTGTCTCTCTTCAGCTGCCAACTTTTTCTCTTTGCACTCTTCCTTGGAACGATTCTTCTCTCACAGCCTCATTTTTATCACGATGGCTTCCATTTCTTCTGGATGTCACTCCATGTCTACTCAGCGCCCTGCTCCTCCCTTCCTTCCACGTGCTTATAGAGGAAGGGACCTCAATAGATCGAGTCCGACCCCCTGCCTAGGCAGGAAAGAGTGCTGTGGTCAGATGACCCCAGCCAGATGCCCTAACTGTGAAGAAGTTCCTCCTAATGTCCAGTCTAAATCTGCTCTCTGTTAGCTTATGGCCATTATTTCTTGTGACCCCCAGGGGCGCCTTGGTGAGTAAACCATCACCAATTCCCTTCTGCACCCCCGTGATGAATTTATAGGCAGCCACAAGGTCACCTCTCAACCTCCTAATGTCCAGTCTAAATATTTGCTTGTGTGTACTGTACCTGCTCCCCCAGGATTCTCTTGCTAGATCATATTAGTCAATAAAAGAAGACGACCATTTGGATCCCATCATACCTTCCCTACATGGGCAAGACCCTGGTGTCATATCGGAACATACCAGGCACTCACGTGTGAACTGAATTCGAGTCGGTAGGCAGGGTGCTGGAATGGGTTTGACAGTAATGCTTCATAACAGAGCTCGACTGAGTCTGACAGGCCCAGCCCTGAGAAGAGTGTTGGGAAGCACAGTTGCCAGCAAGTTCTTCTAGGTACACAGGCAAGGTATTGCCCTGTCATCCCTGTCTATCTCTCCAGCTCTGCTCCCCTAGGAGTAATGGCAACGGAGGGGTCATGTCTTAGTTTTATTCCTCCTTCCCCTTGAGGTGGCTGTCTATAGAGGGACTGGTTGTACCCGGCCCACGTGTATTAGATTTTTTTACTCCCAGTGCAGTCACACGGCAGCTGGATATAATCTGGTTCTTTATGGTTTGGGGAAGATGCATATTGATTTGGTATTTGCATGGCTTACATTAACTGTGAGAAGCATTAAAGAAGTCCCTTTAAAGAACCTAATATTAAACACTCCTCACCTGCTGTGAGTGGGATTCTTCTGCCCATCAAAGTCTATCTGATCAGGACAGGTAAATCTTATCCTGTGTCTTGCTGTTTGCTGAACCCAAGGGTACTGCTACATCAGACCTGCCTTGCCCACCCTTCCCCCGCCCCCAAACCAAAACCTTACGGGTTAAAGTTCCAGTATCTGGGCCAGCAAATATACTGGTGCTGATGCTGTGAGATTAGTGACATTGTCCTTCAGATGACACACACTGCTTTCTGCCTTGGGTGCAGATAAAGATCCCCTGGTGTTTCCTATGAAGCTGGGAGGTTGCTGCCAGAGCTGTAGCTGAACACTCCCTGCCAATAAACAAAACTGTCTTTAAAATCCAAGGCTGTGTGGGAGCTATTGTTGGAGAAATAATGGCTGCTCTGTTTCCTTGTATTATAGTCTCTGCACTAGAAACATGCCTCTAATTTTTAAATCAAGCTCTGAACCTAGAAAGAGAAGCTTCCTCCATTCACCATTAACTGCCCGAAGTTAAAATTCATGGGCATAACTGTGCATGCAGTAGATTAAAGTCTGGTAATGAGCTGTGTTACCCAAAGATAGAAAATTCTCAGCACGGCAAATGGGATTAACAGAATAATTGCTACAGGGAGATACAGGGCTAGGGGAGCAGACTGACAAGGTTTGAATGATGGGGGCGTGTTCAGCTAACTCCTCCCCTGATGGGACAACCCAAACACTCTGGTTTGATCTAGCTGGTCTGGCCTGTAGCCTTCAGCAACCTCCAGCTCTCTGGTCCTGCATAAGCCCTCTGCCACAGGGCAGCAAAAGCCAACGTGACCTTGCTGGAAAGCATTGTACCTTGGGACTGATCAACTGCCGTGGAGGGGTTGGTCCCTTCGCCCTGCAGACACAATGCCTCTGACCAGCGTCTCTCTGTATGCAGCAGATGATTTGGTAAGGTAATGGGTATCTTAGCTCTTGCACAAAGTAGACTACATGTATTTAATCTAACTAATCCGTGCAGTTCAGGACAGAAGAATCAAACACCCAAAGACAATACACCAGAAGTAATACTTGCCAGGGTTTCTGGTAAAGCAGGGTCCTGACTGGGATAAGGAAATGGTTCCTGTGACAGTTGTGAAATGTAGCCACCTCCCCAGTTGTGCTGCATGCTGCAGTGATAAGCCCTGGGTAAGTGAAGAAGTCTCTTGCTACCACTGACTTCTGCAGTGCTCAATTGTGAAGTGCAATGCCCATCTCTGGGGTGATGTCCAGGGCGTGGGTGCACTGTGACATCTAAAGGTGCAGTTTGCAGAGAGGTGCGACAGGGGAGTCATACTCTGCACTGGAGAACATAGAAAAGCAGCCAGAGCAGGCAGCTGCCTTTGCCTGTGGAAAGCGAGTTGGGAGGGATGCTCTGTGCACACACTGAGGGAGTAGGTGGTGCCTATAGTGGTGGGTTGCTTCTGGAACAGTCTAGTGGGACAACATTGCTCATTGTCTAGAGAGAAAATGTATGTTGTGCAGGTCTGACTGACCAGTGACCTTGCACAGAGCGGGTGCAGCTGCTGGTGGTCTGGGACACTTTAATTCTTCCACACATGACAGCATTTGGGTGCAGGTGAAGTGTAATCCTACCTTGGAATTTCTCCACTTTCTTTTTTTTTTTTTTTCCAGAATTCAAAATCTTCTGGTTTCTCCCCAGGAATTATTGACAGAAACTTGCAGCTTGAATTTCTGCTTACTCAAACTCTGTACCGGGGGCTTCCCCAGCTCTCTCTGTGAGAAAATTATGGGTGCCTCTTCTCTCTGGAGTGACATGCCCTTTATAAGATGTGTAAAACAGATTCCATCCTAGGTGACGGCTTTCTTAATCATTCTGTCTAGGTCTTCTGCCTAGAACAGCAACGCTTCTTCAAAGCTATGTTTGCTGGGTTAAAAGCTTGAGGAAAGCTTAAAAGAGTTCAGAGAGCCTCCAAGACTCCTTCTGGTGCTTATCAACTGGGGAGATAACTGTATTAGAATAAAAAACAGTGTTTGTGTGGGGAGTTAAGTGGAGAGAGTAGGCCTGTTTTCAAAGGAGGAGAAGTCTGCTCTAACTCTAAAAAAGTGAAATTCCTGAACTGCATATTGAAATTGGTGTTCAGCCTGAAAGAGGCTCTATGGATATAACTAAGCATGATAATAATGTCAGTAGAAGAGATCTTAATAAAAATCTAGGTGAGTGAATATTTGGACTTGCTCCCAATTTGATAGGTCTTATTTGCTAATTCAGTGATTTAGTGAACTTCCGGGCAACTATTTCTTAAGTTCCATGGAAACCTGGCTTAAAAACAAGGATGGGGAGAGGGAGGGTTTGAAAGGAATTAGATGTGCAGATTTCCCATATGGGTGAGCTAAGGCAAAAAGCAATCTTGCAGTTGCTCCCAGGCAAACCTGAATTTGAAAGAACAGTTCCATTCTCTAAGGGTTCATGAGAAGCAACAAGCTACAGTAAAACCACCGTTCTCAGGTAATTATGAGCATTTTTGGATCAAATTATGCGTTGGTGGATGAAGGGCACACAAGTTATAATAGATTTGGAGTTTGGCAAAACATTTGAAACGTCTCATCAAAGTTAATTGGAGAGAATCCACTCATGGACAGTCTGGACTCTTTTATTCTTGCAGTATTGGTAGTAAATAGGAATGCATTTTTCCCATACAAAAGTGGCTTTTTTGTGCTAAGTAAGGTAGGGATGATTAAAGTCACAGAAGACAAATTGAGTAGGGTACTCAACTGCCCACTGGGCCTTCTGAAGAATCCCCCCCCTAGATAATCATAACCCCTTGCCTTGCCAAATGGATAGGCCTTGTCTCTAGTTCCTTTGTATTGAATGGTCTTCTTGCTCTCCCATCATATCCATTCACTGTATCCCTACTGCAATAGAGTAATTCTCTGTAGGGGGGGGCAGGGCATCAGAAACCAGAGTTTGAATTTGGATAAAAAGAAACTAATTTTCACTGCATCTGAAAACAGGTTGCTGGATCCATCCTCCTGGGTACTATGTTCAGCAATTGCCTAGAGGCAGATGGGAGAATCACCAAGTGCCTTTCTGTCTCCACAGAAAGATGAAGAAGCGCAGTGTGGTGGTTGGAGTCCTGATTTTGCTTCTGCTGGGCCTGGCCCTTTTCTTGGGGCTGTTCTTTGGGCTGCGCTCTGCACAAGATGGATATCTTTATAAGAGGGCAGCTGTGGCCACAGATGCTGGGCAGTGCTCGATAATTGGAAGGTATCTGTCCTTGTTCTATTCATTGCATTCTCTTATCACCTGTAACAAAATGGAGGACGCAAGCTTCTGTGGCTCAAGAACTGTCCTGACAGCCTTTTGCCAGTGTGGCATACAAACCATTCTCTGGTCACTCCTGAGGATTAAGCTGGAAGATGTGAGGGCTTGGGGATGCCTTGCTCCATACTGGACAAATACCATTGCTGGCAGTCTGAGGGTGCTCACAACTGGTGGAGATTCTAGTCACAGAGATCATTTAAATGGCTGAAAGAAATGTTCCCACTGTTTCTAAAATGCATTTATTGAACTACAATCAAAGCCTGGACAGAGGGGCTAAGATTTTCTCAAGGGGGGAACGTGGAGGAGAAAGAGAATCAGGTGGCTAGTTCTCATTTAAAACTAATACAAGTTGGGCATCTAAAACCCACAAGGCAGGTCTGAGTAGCTCAACACAATTTTCAGACTGGTCTGAGTTCAGGTCTTTTCAGCTCGCATCACCAGGGGAAGCTGCTTTAATAAATAAATAAATAATTAAAAGACATCTCCCTTCAGATGAGAGCAAATCAAGAATAGATGTTTCTGTGAGGGGATATGTGGTTTGTCTGCAGGTTTCTTTGGGAAGCCACATCAGATTGGACGTCCTTTTCCTTGTAGAAAATACAAAGACAGGCTGCTTCCTTCCTGCCTATACTGAAGCAGTCAAACCCAGGAAGGAGAGCATGTGCTGGGGACAATGGTGATGAATTAGCAGGCTGCTGGGCTGTCATTAAACTTTGAATTTTCTTCCTTTCTGCTGCACAGGGATATCCTTCAGCAAGGAGGATCTGCAGTGGATGCTGCCATTGCAGCTCTGCTCTGTGTGGGCCTTATGAATGCTCACAGCATGGGAATTGGAGGGGGTGTCTTCCTCACAATCTACAATGCTACAGGTAAAGTGGGTTGTAGTGAGTGGTGGGAGTCACTGGTGTGTCTAAAGCAAACCTGGGAATGATATTGTATCTCAGTGTTGGTAGATACCAGCTTTGTATCCTGTTCACACAAGTGGGGTATGCTCAGGCTACAAACCCAACCAAAGAGTTTGTTCTGGATGCCTTAGGGTCCCAAGATTGTGCTGAGTAGAGTAAAGCAAAGCCAGCATACTGTTTAATGTCCTCTCTACCTTGTCTTTCAAGGGAAAGTCGAAATCATTAATGCAAGAGA
Source organism: Alligator sinensis (assembly GCF_000455745.1). NCBI lineage: Eukaryota > Metazoa > Chordata > Crocodylia > Alligatoridae > Alligator > Alligator sinensis. The sequence continues at coordinate 2,223,272 of NW_005841940.1, forward strand.
GGTGGCTCCAAAACGTGCATCCCAGGGCATGTTTGGGAACAATACGGAGCTCTCCCTTAAAGGTAAGGAAATGCCAGATGGAGCTGCCTCACAAATTCCAGTCAGTGGAGGCTTGAGCTGTTGAAGTATCTGACTTCAAAGCACTTCTGATTATTCTAGTCTCACTGCTGGGCTTGCCAGGCAGCTGGGATTCTTGCCCCAGTGTTCCTTGATATCCCCATCACCTCGCGCTTGTTGTTGTTTCGTATTTCCTTTTGATTAGAAGTCACAAGGTAACGTCCCCTCATAACTTCAACAGCCCTTGTTGTCTCGCTCCTGCAAAGGATAATGTAGAAGATCAATCCTGAACTTCAAGAAAACCCGGCAAGGCAAAGTCTGACCCTTTTATAACACATTTGCTACTTTTCCTTCCCACCCCCAGCTGGCAGAAAAGCATCTGTGCTGTTGATCCTGCTAGCATTTGTGTTAATACAAGAGCCATAATTGACAGCCTTATTAATGGTGGCTTCATTTGGTAACCTAGAAGCCCAGAAAAGCAGATCACTATAAAAAATATCATGAAACAACTAACCCAGTGACTCCCAGAATGCTTTGAGGCATGGAAGAAAGCAAACTCCTGTTGTTGGTGCACTCGGGTGTGTTCTGCTTTTAGTACCACCTCCCTCTTGCACTTCCCTTTCCCCACCTCTCCCCACCACCCAGCAGTTGGTGCCAGGTAGCTGCATGAATGTTTTCAGTTCAGGTCTGGCAATACAATGCCCTGTACTATGAAGTTCCTCCTCTTTGTGGGCTGAAAGCCATAAGCAGCTTAATCAGTTCAGCTATGCTGGGCAGCTCTGCTCCATAAACTGAAGCCTTGTACTGGCTTTATCAGATAAATACTTCAAGAGGTTGGCAAACATACTGGGTGCAAAGACACCAAAACCAGTGCATCAGACCATGCTGTTGTATGAATAGGCTGAACTGTTTATGCAGGCTACACCCATATAGTAGTAAAGTCCTCCTTCAGTAAGGAAGCTATTTAGGAAATCGGTGTACTGAACTCTGTTCCCTTTTATTCTTTTGTGTATTACACAAGTAGCCTGAAATCTTCCCTGTCTGCTCTAGGAGGATTGTCCATTGCAGTCCCAGGAGAAATCCGAGGCTATGAAATGGCTCATAAACGTCATGGCAGGTTAGCATGGAAAAGCCTGTTTCTGCCCAGCATCAAGTTGGCAAGAGAAGGGTTCCCCATTGGGAAAGGCCTTGCAGGAGCCATCAAATCAAGGAAAGAGAAGATTGAAAGCAACCCTTCACTGTGGTAGGTAACACAGAGAAGGCCAGGCATACGGAGAACTTGAAGCGGTTGCATCCTACCTCAAGAGTTGCACCATAGCTAGTCTTTGTACTTAAGTGAAATTGAGTGGGTGTCCATGAAGACTTCCCCAGGGATGATCTTGGGCCTCCCACACCTGCCAGTTATTAATAATGTCAGTATCTTGGTGCCAGTGAGATTTGTTCATTTTGAGTAGCACCTGAGACTGAAGATTATTCTGAATTTCTGGGTCCTACAGGGAGCAAACTGCTTGCATTTATCTGAACAGTGGGATTTAGTGTTTGTGAAGAGGGAGAGTTAGAAGCTACTAAACAGACAGTAAATCTGTAGGATTCATTTGTCATGTGCCAAAGCCACAGCCTCTTTTCACCCTTCTTTAGGTGTAGTAGGTGAGTGCGGCCTGCCTTGGGGAGCCCGCAAAGGTGCATTCCCTTCTGTGAATTGTTAGGCCATGGAAAGTTGGCTCCTCTTTTGCCAAGGGTCTGGGGGTTTTTTGGAGTTATGCTGGTGCATCCAGTTCTTCTGGGCCAAGGAGGTGAAGGTGTGCCCCTCTCAAACAAGCAGTGGCTCTGCACAGCCCTGCTGGAGAATTCTCAGTCCCATAGTTTTGCTCCCTGAAGATGCTGCCAGGAGCAGATCACTCAGTCTGAGCTTCCACCTCAGCACCCTGCTTTTCTCTTGCATCTTCCACCCAGCAGGTTTGTGTGTGCCTCAAACTCCCTGGTGAGAGATGGAAGGGGAGGAGTATTTGCACACCATTTACGAAGGGCTTTGACATCTGTGGATCAGAAATGTCTGTAACTGCAGTTTGGATGGGCAGCAGCCTCTGTGCTTTGCAGTTGGAGCATGTATCTCTGTTGCTTGAATTCAAGGACTTAAGGTGGCTGCTACAGCAGTTGCTGTGTCACCAAAGTTACCATTTGTGTTTTCCCTGGGAAGCTGTCAGGCTGATGTAATGTAGGTTGAATGCTATGGGCAGAGCTGACTCTCCTCTTTTCCCCACCAGTGAAGTGTTCTGCAGAGAAGGAAAAATCCTACAGGAGGGGGAAGTCATCAGGATGCCCAAGCTAGCAAACACTTATGAGACTTTAGCCAATGAGGGACCCAATGCCTTTTACACGGGAAGCCTGGCACAGCAAATTGTCACTGACATCAAGAATGCAGGTAGGAAACCACAGCGTGCAGTGTCAAAATATCAGCCCTTTGTACTCCCGAAAGGAGTGGCAGAAACCTAGACTGACAGAGCTTGTACTGCAGCAAAGACTGTTTCAAGGAAATCTACTTGTGATAACCAAAGAAGTGAGAGCCCATTATCAGCTGGCTGACCAATAAATGGACTCCAGAGGTTGATAGTGGCAGGACTGCTCCCCAGTGTGGTGGATATAAGCATTTATTAATGCAGATGGGTCAAGTACTAAACATGCGTGTTCAGGTGACATTTCTGTCTCTATGGCTGGCCCTTTCCTGGATGCTGAAGCGTGATGCCTGCCTGTGCAGGGCAGGCAGCAGCGCAGGCTGCAGTGACCGGGACCTAGGCCCCATGCTAGACAAGTAGGATGTGGGAGGGTGTGGAGGGGGGGCACCCATGGGAGGGGTGGGTCCCCTATCCACCCCCCAGCCCAGCCCCACATCACTCTCTCCGCTGGTGCCAGCGTCCCTGCACTCACCAGCAGTAGCAGCAACCGTTGGGGCTGCTTGGGGCCTCCTGGCACAGCCCTCCCCTCCCCCCAAACAGCATGGGGCAGCGGGGCTTGGCCCTGGCCGCCTGGCACCCATGCTACCACCACTGCATCATGTGGCTGTGGCCTTGCTCGGCAGGGCGCTGCACGGCATGCCATGCTTTAAGGCAGCTTGGGGCTATGACCCAGGTCTCTACACCTCTTGATTTTATATATATATATATATGTGTGTGTGTGTGTGGTCTTTTGTTCTACTTGTGGAAGAACATGGATTTTGGGGTATTTTAAAAAGTGATTTTTGGGGATGCTGCTTCAGCAGTCTGTCTGGCACAAGGGGTGTGTCCCCAGATACCAAGTGGCTGGGCATCAGAAACTCCTGAGGGCATGTAGCCCTGAGCAGCTGGCCAGGGCAGATCCAGGAGGAGCTGGGCAGGGTTATTTTGACCCAAGTGACATGACTTGCATCACAGCAAAGTGTGTGTCCAGGCATGTGCCCTGAGGCAAAAAGCCCCAGCTCAAATTTGTGCCACTTCTATTTGAGCTGCTGCAAGCGCATGTGCCTGCATGTGTGGACACACCCTAGGAGCTAGACCAGGGGTCAGCAACCCCCGGCACGTGCGCCGAGCCCAGCATGTGAGGCCATTTTGCTTGGCACACCACTGCCAGCCTGGCTTCTAGGCAGCTGCTGCCAGCCACGAAGCCCAGACTGCTCCTAGCAGGCAGCTGGGCAGTTGAAAGCCCTGCTGCAAGCAGAGCAGGCTCCATGGTTGGCAGCAGCTACCCAGAGCCTGGGCCAGTTACAGCCAGAAGGCTGCAAACATCTGCTCTGGGCTCTGGCATTGGCTCTATACTGGCGGGCGCGCACACGCCTCAGAGCGGACAGTGAGGGAGCAGCCTGAGACGGCGCAACCCCGGATTTTCCCCTGCTGCCAGCGCAGAGCTGACGACTGGGCTCTGGAGCCCGAAGCAGCTGTTTGTAGCCAGCCTGGGCTCTGGGCAGCTGCAGTAGGCAGCGGGCAGGCTGCAAACAGCTGTGCCGGGCTCCACAGCCCCGGCATCAGCTCCATGCTGGCGGTGACTGCACTTGCACCTCAGAGTGGACAGTGGGAGGGCTGTTCTGCCTCAGGCCCTATCCCCACCATCTGCTCCGAGGCACGCGTGCACCCACCAGTTTGGAGCTTATGCCAGAGCCTGGAGCAGCTGTTTGCAGCCTCCCAGCTGCAGCCGGCCC
>NW_005841940.1:2227580-2241845 GCF_000455745.1 Alligator sinensis
TGCTGCCAACCATGGAGCCCAGGCTGCTTGCAGCAGGGCTTGCAGCTGAGCCTGCCTGACTCCCACCCACTCTGAGCCCAGCCCCCCCACCAGGATGAGGCTGGCGCTGCCCCTTGCCAGGAGCACCACACCTTTTTGCAGGCTTAGCTGTGCGGAGTGGGTGGGTGGGTGGTTGGGCTGATGGCAGGCTCTGGGCCAGGGCCTCAGCCAGCTGCGCTGCAGCCTGGGGGCTGGCTCCCTGGGGAAGCACAGGCTTTGGCGGGACCAGGGCATTGTTGGGTCAGACTTTGTCCAGTGGCCCAGGAGCCCGGCTCCGTATGCCTCCACATCTGGCTCTGTGCGTCTGTGTGCACACGTGTCTGGTTCTGGGTGTGTTCTGGTTCTCTGTTTGTGCACGTGGTTCTGTGTGCATATGTGTATGTCTAGTTCTCTCTCTGCTCTCCTTTTTTTCTTTCTCTCTCTTATTTGTCTCTTTTTTTTTTTTTTCTCTCTCATTGCAACATGCTCAACAAAAAAGGAATACACAACAACAAAGGCAACATTTATGATTATCAAATATACTAATATGCAGTACGTCCTGCCATGTACCCCCCAGCCCTCATTTTGTTTTTCTGGCTTGCCAGCACTCCGGCACCTTCCAAGGTAGACTTTGTGGTTTTTTCGGCACTCCAGACAAAAAACGTTGCCTACCCCTGAGTTAGACCTACCAGGGCACGTGAAAGATGGATTATCTATTGTGAGGTACAGCCTCTGGCACTGGCCTACAAAGCACTTGATCTAGGACCCTATAATGTAAATTATATTCTGCTTGTCTGTGGTGCTTGGACTCCATTTCTAGATGGTGACATAAGCATGTTCTCTACTAATGTACTGTTTAGCTGTTCAATGTTCATTAAGGCATTTACACATCGCTTGGGCTCGACTTCATGCAGCACTTTGACCCTGTGTCTGCCTTAAGAAAAACAGTTCCTTTCTCTGGTTCTAAATGCTCTGGTTCTTACTTTTTGTGGTAACTCCCTTTTTTGTATTATGGGATAGGAGAAACCCTTCTGATTTTTAAGGTCCAGGATCTCTGTAAAGCTCTCCCTGATGGATACTAACCTGACTAGAGTTTTGGGTACCACCATGCTGGGCCCATGTGCCCAAGTGATGCAAGGTATTCAGTTCAGAGTCCAAAGGGCTCCATTTTTGCAAGCTCTTTTTGCTCTGTGCTTCATTCTTGGCATCCTAAGTCCACTGCATTTCCACCATCAGAAGCCATAATAAGGACATAGGCTCTTGCTGCCCTTGACTACTGCGTAAAGACATGGGCAACCTCAGACAGTGTTTCTCTGTTCTAGGGGGCATCATTACAATGGAAGACCTGAGGGATTATCGTGCCATCCTAACTGAAAATCCTACGCAGATCCAAATTGGGGAGTTCAAGCTGTACACGCCCAGTGCTCCATTGAGCGGTCCAGTGCTAGCTCTCATCCTAAACGTTCTGGAAGGTAAGAGCCAAGCCTCAGTGAGCAATGTCGGACACAGGAGTGAGCATAGAATTTGCAGAATCAGCTTCTGTTCCAGCTGTGCTGGAAGAAGCAGGTAAATGGCAGTAGCATTCTGCATCAGACCTGGTTCTTAAGTAGCCAGCGTATACACTGGGTATGGCAGATCTGGGACTCATTCCTTCAATTCCATAAACTCAGAGATACAGCTGCAGGGTGTGAAAGCTCAGGCTTGGATGAAAAGACTTCTTCTGAGAAGCGTTCTTCCATTATCTGCCTATAGGGAAGCTAGTGAGATTAACCTATACGTGACATTCTTGAATACTGTTTTTTCCCCCTGCAATCATTACACGAAGCACCTTGGATCACTTTAACACAGTAGAAAAACCATAGCCTTTTTTCAATGCTGCTGACAATACTTTTTGCATTGTCAGCTTCCTTTTTTGTCTTCATAAGGCAGAACAGAAATGGTGAAAAGTCCTAAAAGAAAAAAAAACATTGCAAAACCAGAAACAGCCCCAAAGGGGCTTTGACCATATTAACGTCTTCAGTTGAATAGATTTCAAGCTGACCATGTTTTGCACTCAGTCCCTGTTGGTTACCCCAGGGCCATGTGCTTTCAGATGTGCTCACATTGTTTTTTCTCCTGTTACCAGGATTTAACTTCTCTGGTGACAGTGTCAAAACCGTGGAGAAAAAGGGTCTGACTTACCATCGCATTGTGGAGGCCTTTCGCTTTGCATATGCCAAGAGGACTTTACTGGGGGACCCAGAATTTGTCAAAATCAAGGAGGTAATGGTCAGCAAGTTCTTTTTGCTTGTCTAATGTAGTGTCAAAGTTGAATGGAGATTGGCTTGTAGCCTGTGAGCACAGGATCCCAAATAGAGGCAAGGATGCTTCATTGCCACTTGTTGCTAGCAAACACTGTACTGCAGCTCTGAATCCAAGTGTAAAGTCTTATGTTACAACTGATCAGTTGTTGCACTGTCAGGGGTAGAATTGAGAGATGCCCTTACCAGGGGTATGGGTTTAATTTCCCAATATAATTTACAAATATAAAAAAAGAGAGGGAATATGCGCTTCTTACATAGCGAAGGAAGTGTTCAAAGCTCTCTGCCCATGTTCACATGATAACCCTGCAGCATCCCAGTGACATGGGAGTAGCACCATGACAGAAAATGGAAATACAAGTAAAAGAGGAGGCAGAGGCTATACAGTGGATCAGAGCAGAAGCTAGATGTCTGCTCCTTCTGGCTCCCAGCTGTGTGGGTTCCAGAAGAATGAACAATAACTTCAAAAGGGAGGTGATAAGAGCACAGGCCCAGGTGCTACTTAGAGATGCCAGCACGCCCAGTAATTTTTTCTGTAACACTCAAAATGCTGGCATAGCTCAATGGGTTCTTCTTTCTGTAAGAAGCAAAGATCCCAGGGTGTTGAACAAAGGAAAGTTGGTAGCCTCCTTGCTGGACTCTGCCAGCTTTTCAGCATCTGGTGTGACTCTCTTTCCTGTTGGATTCTACACCGTAATCATTCAAACTAATTAGTAACACTGGGTTTCATTCCTTTTTCCAACAGGTGATCAGCAACATGACGTCTGAATTCTTTGCAGATAATCTACGGAGGAAAATCACTGACAACATGACCCATACAGTTGACTACTATGAGCCAGAGTACTACACTCCAGATAATGCCGGTACATCTCACCTCTCCATTGTGGCCGATGATGGCAGTGCTGTGTCCGCCACCAGCACCATCAACCAATAGTATGAGCTCAGATGTTACTTCCAAGTAGGCCTCTGCCATCTTCATAGTGGTTCTGTGGTTGGTATAAACATCACTGGACTGGTATCTCCATAGTGGGTTAGTAGTTGGCACTCTTTACTGAGTCTCAGGTTCCTATAAATGGCATAGGACTACTGTCCTTAGTAGAACTTGGTGTTATACAAGTGTTATGGGACTGGCTCAATTTGTGTTATAGATTCTGTGCTCTTCTTGAGTCAAATCCACAGGAATCTTTGTGCTGAGGGCACTTCACAGCTCAGGCCTGTCATAGTCTCATGCTTAGTAAGACCCAGGATATATAAAGTAGGAGCTTCTATTGCAATTCAAGCCTACCCTGGTTTTATTTTGCAGTGACTATTCCAACCCCTTCTTCCCTCAGTCTCGGCATCAGAGTCCCCTGTGGCACTAAGATGCATCTTTCCCAGTGCTGCATTGACTGCCACTCTGCTTTTCTGTCTCCCTGTTGTCTTGGGGAAACCAGGATGCGAGAAGCTGTGTTCCCACAGCTGCCCTCATTGTTATCAGAATGCTGAGTACTGCATTGTCCTAACTGGTATGCATCTAGGGAGAGAGCTTGTTCTGACCAGACTGAGACCAGAAGGCGCTTTTCTTCCTTCTGCTTAATGTGACTCTCTTTCCTGATGTACATATCTCAGGAGATTTAAAATCTGCCCTATGGAAACAACTCTAATATTGGGTAATGGTGCCACTGAATAAATTAGGTATAAAACACTGGCCAGTTATAAAGGGAACTCTCTTTTTCTTCAGCTGTTCAGCTAGCTAATCATGAATGTTGGCGAAAGCAATGTGCAGTGGGCTTTTGGTGAAACGCTGTCTCCTCTGATTAAGATGAGTCTGGATCAGCTTGTGCCTCAGGCTCTCCCCATGATGGGATGAACTGGAACCCCAGTGCCTCTAGCTCTGTAGTCACCAGGAAAGTTTCCATCTGGAGTTCACATTCTGGCATGTTTGGACCAGACTGGGTCTACCCTTTGACTGGGCCTGGAGACCTGGGACAGGATTTTCTGCTGCCCTCATACCGTGCAGTTCTCTGTGTAAAGTCCATGTAAACACAGGATTCCCTACTCATGACAATCTATCTCCCCTGTACAGGACAAGGTGAAAGTCGGGGAGGAATCGGTCACTTTCCTTGGACCCTGGGGCTAGTTTAGGCCTACCTGTTAACCTTGGAGCTCTCAGAACACAGGCCTATTCCTTTTTGGCTTTTATGCAATCTGTGGTTCACCTGAAGTTTGGGACTTTGCATCTGATGAGCCTTCTTGACTGTTTGTCTTGTTTAGCTTTGGCTCGGATGTCCGATCCAATGTGAGTGGAATCATATTTAATGATGAGATGGACGACTTCAGCTCACCTTTCATTGTTAATGGATTTGGAGTTCCTCCCTCTACTGCAAACTTCATTGAACCAGGTAGCTCAAATTCCCTTCCCTTATCCAGTATTGGGGTTACCTTTTGCATACTAATGGCTGACTACAACCCAGAGGACATTATCTCTGCTCTCCTAGGCTAAGTGAGACACAGGCCTGGAGGCCTCTAAAGTCTCTGTTATAGGTGAGAAATCACTCAGTTATGCCCTTTGCATCCCTGGATGCAGTTGCTATGATCTGTGTATTTTTGCACCTTCTGGATACAAGCTTTTGAAGCCTGAAGGAAAATGTCTTTGTGCTTGTTCCCTGCTGCCTCATGCCCTTGCAGATGAACTTCAATCATTTCAAGTGAAAGGTGTCAGAGCTGCAGGGGGCCTTTGACATCACAAATCAGGCAGACAGTGGGAGATGGCATAAGACTACTCAAGATGCTCAGCTCTGCAGCATTAAAGCCCAGGCTGGCAGTGTTCCAGAAGTGATGGCTGCTGGTGCTTTGTATCACTATTGAAATGCCTTGTCTCAATGTTTTCTGCCTTCCTCCAGTGCCTTTGGAACGTGTAACAGTCCAAACATATTTGCTGTCCCTTGCTCACCTTAAAGGCAGGTCTGCTCCTCCCTTTGCTAGCCTTGGGTCTGTTTCTTTGTCAGTAACATGGACTCTGAGAAGTGCACTGCCTGCCTGTAAAGCACCTCATCAGTGATCATGGAGTATGATGAGAGGACCTCATACTAGTAAAGGGAGCCACCCCCATCAAATCTAAGGCTGCAGAGGTTCCCATCCAAATGTGGAAGTGATCAAGGACTTGATACCTTGGGCTGGGTCCTGAAACTTAGCAGTGCCCTCCAGTGTATGCATACATGGAACTGAAAGGCAGACTTGTTCCCCATGTGTCAAGGGCAAGTTCACTTCCTCCCCTTCCATTATATCAAGGGGAGGGAGGTTCAGAAGATGAGCCTTGGGCACTTGTGTACTGAACCAGTATAGATGGCTGCTGCCACTGGCTGGCAGGTCCACAGCTTCATAGAGTTCAACACTAATGGGGCTAATGAGTTAAGAGCATGGTGGAGGTCAGAGTGTCTATGCAAACACAAATTCATATTGGTGTTCTCTTCCCAGGTAAACGTCCCCTGTCTTCCATGTGCCCATCAATACTAGTGGATAAAACAAATAAAGTGAAGATGGTGGTTGGTGCTTCTGGAGGGACAAAAATAACTACAGCAACAGCACTGGTATGTCATGCCATGGGATGAGAGGGCAGAGGGAGATAGCTGAGAGGCAGGCCAAGGTGGGGCAGGAGGCTGACTTTTATACATCAAAGACCACACACAAGGTCACTGCATAGAGTCTGGCAGTTTGGCTTGTTGTTTTTTTTTTTTACTGGGAAGGCTGAACCTGATGAACTTGCTTTGAGACCTGAGGCTAGAAGTATCCATTGTGACCTAATCTAACCTTCACCCAGTAATTTCTAAATCAAGACCAGATATGCTTATTCAGCTCTAGCTTGCATTTTCAAATGACATCTAATGAGTTTGTGATGGAGGACAATGCCCCTTACTGAGTTCTTCCAGTTGTTAATCATCCTTTGCTGTTAACCTTTGCACATTTTATTTCTGGTATGAATATACCTAGTGTCAGCTTCTATCCATAAAACCCTGTTACATCTTCTGCCAGGTTAGAGCCAACTATTATCCAAACTCTTCAGCTGATGAAGTCATCTCTTAACATCCCCTTGGATAGCTAAGTAGATCCATCTTCTTGAATTTCACTGAGGCATGCTTTTGAAATCTCGGATCATTTCTGTCACTTCTTCTGAACACTTCCCAGCTATCAACCTGCTTTTCAAGTTGGATATTAGAATTGGATATAATTATAGTAATGCTGGAACACAAGGGTAATATTAATCTTCTAATCCCTCTTGATATTCCTCTCCTTTACGTAGCCTAGGCTTTTCTTCCTCTCTTTCCTTATTGCACTAAGGGCTTACTTTCAGCTAGAAGTCCTGTCCTTGTAAATGTTCCTATATTCCAGGATACACTGTCTTCAATCTTGTGCGACTTGCATGTGCTTGGTTCCATTCTTGTCACGGGAGCAGATAGCCATGATGTTACATGATAGCTAGGGAGTGAGGCAGAAGATACAGCTTCTATTTTCAACTCTCTTATTGACTGACTCTTCTTGGGTGCATTAAATAATTTCTCCCTCAGTCTCCCCATATCTGAAATCAAGACAATGCTCGCTTATCTTTGCAAATCTATAGATGAAAGTACTGTATAGTAGTAGTGCATAAAATTGTGATAATTTGAAGCTTCATTTGTACTCAACCTTAGTATGATACCTCCTAGCTGAATCATTCCGCCACGCTCTGAGATCTGGGCATGCCCAAATCCTGATAGTCTCATGCATACTTTGTACTAAATTCTGTAATCAAGCAAGACACTATGTACAGATACAGGCAACATGAAAGAGTTGCATTTATATCTGATACCTAAAAATCAAGATGCTTCTCCTAGCTGCCACTGAAAATAAGATCACCCCCCCAATAGTTTGCAATAAAACCCCTTCATTATACAAGTATAGAGTGTGGCCCTATTGTGTAAGCGCTCTTGCTGAGGGATCTTTTTTTATTATTCAGGACACTGGATAGTTATGATCACTCTGTGTTATTCAGTGACATAAAGTGAGGTGCATGTGCTGCATTGACAATGTACACTCTTTATACAGAATGGTTCATTTCTTCAAAGTGGTATTTTAAAAGTGCTCCTTGAAGGCATCTGCTTATGTAATTGCTTTAGATTAATGCCCCTGGAAAGTGTCACACATCATCTGTAGTTGCCTCCTTGAGACTGTGTGCAAAAGAGCTTGTGTGTCAGTAACACTCATCCATCCTCAGGGACAAAACCTCATTCGGGGTTGGGATCACACTATCCCAAGCTTCTATGTTGTGCCCTAATGCCATGAACTGCTTTGGGGCACTGTTGATCCAAGTGCACTACAAGGACTGGACCAGCAGAGGCTGCTGTTGAGCTTCATTCTTTCATATAATTATTGAGCTTTCAGTGAGCACATCAGTCACTGGCCTTAGACTCCAAAGTTCCCTACTTAACCAATGTGTTTTTCTGGAAGCCTTGTCATCTGCATGGGACCTGTTTCTCCGGACACTTTCTCACCTGCTTGCCTAGGTGTGCTTTACGGCATGAGGTCAGGCACTGAAACTCTAAATTTTAAGCTTCACTTCAGTCTTCTGGAGAAATGATGAGGTCCCTTGGCTATGGTGGCTTGCAGAGCCAGCATCACAAAGCAGACTGCTGCCCCTCTTGTTTACCACTTCCTGTGATAGTCACTCACCTCCCCACCCTCCTTCTTTGGGCTCTGCTGAGATGGGGAGGGGGTGACTGTTTGCACAGACAACTGCACAACTCATTTAGCAGCTGTGAATGCCCCGGGCTCTAGGCATTTCCAGATTCAGGAGGCTCACTCCTGGTGAGAGGGAGGAGCTCAGCTGAGCAATTGAGATCTAGGTTTAGGCTCTGACCTCTGCCCTTAATGTTGAGCTGTGCTTGGCTGAGGCCAGTGCGAGGCTAAGATCTGAAGAGAGCCTTGTGCTTGCTGCTGTTGCCACTCACTGCTGTTCTCCCACCCACTGCACTTCTGCTGTTGTGGTCTAGCCCCTTCCTACTTGCATGTTCCTCTGCACAAGGCATCCAGCTGAATTTCACACTGGCTTTCCCAAGCTTGGGCTAATTTTATGCAAAGCATTTCTAAACACAGGCCTACAGCCAAGGGCTACCTGAGGCACCAGTGAGGGCTTTGGGGGCAAGGAGGCTTGCACCAGCTGTCTTTTGTCCTTGGGTCCCTCTTTCTTTGGGCTGTTCCCACTTGCCAGTAGCCCCAAGTGCCAATTTAAGTAGAAGGGGGTGAGCCAGGCCTGAGGAAACTTTGCTTATACTGGTTGCAGGACAGGGGTCTGTGTGTAGAGGGTGCTATGTGGCTCTAGAGCATGGATGAAGTCATTCTCCTCAGCCTGGTTAAACCAGATCTAAGGCCCTGTTGTGCAGACAGGGATGCACAGAGCTGACATCTGCAGGCTCCAGCTCGCTGTCACTGCAATGACACCAGCACTAGAGTTCCCTGGAGACAGGCCATGCACTGACACCTGCGGCTTTCTGCCTCCTCCAGGCAATCATCAATGCCCTCTGGTTTGGTTACGATGTTAAGAAGGCCGTGGAAGAGCCGCGAGTTCATGACCAGCTGTTTCCCAACGTCACTGAACTGGAAGAACAAGTGGAAGAGGTTGGTCAGTTTGGCCTGAGGGAGGATGGGGGAGGGGTGCAGTGACTGGCTCTGTTTTCTGTTTTGCTGGGGAAATGCTCTTGCCATGTCCCACTGCACAAAATGTTTATTGCTTCAAGGATTTCCTAAGGTCAGATCTTTTATTGGACCAACTATGTAGCTGGGAGTAAGACAGACAAGCTTTCAAATGCAAGACATCCTTCCTCAGGATAGGAAGCCAGGCACAGCAAGAGGGGAGAGGCTAAGAGAAATTCTCAGGTGTAGCAGACGCACACATCTGAGAACTTCTTTCAGCCCCTCCTCTGCTGTGTTTTACTTGCTGTGCCTGAGGACGAATGTCTTGCATTGGAAAGCTTGTCTAACTTTATTCCAACTCCATAGTCCAGTGAGAGCCGTCACCCTGAGAAACCCTCACCTCATGTAATTTCTGGGCCATTGTGGCCATATCGCTCTTACATTAATGTGGCTTTAAGAATAGAGCAGGGCAAAACTCTGGCCGTGGCTAAAGCCAAGAGGTCCGAGTTTCCTGTCCTGTCAGTGCCTGTCATGTGGGTTTGCACTTGATGAAAGCTGCCACCAGAGCCCTTTGCATGAGGTGATATTTGTTTTCCTACTGGTGCCCCTGCTTGTGGATGGGCTCTGGCTGCAGCAGGTCACTTGGCTCACGGGAGCAGCCTGGCTTTGCCAACACACCGGCCCCCTCTGCAAGTCTGACCTTTTCCATGTCTTTTATGTTGAGGAAACAAAATCCTGGATAAAGGAGAACACTCGGAGCACCCCTCTCCCCCCCCAACTTTTGCTCTTACCTGGGAGTGGCTAAAGGGACCCTTTTAGTTGCTGCCTTGTCAAATTTCATTAGTGCTTGTGGCCTCAAAGTCGGCCTCAAGACCAGTTGCGGTACAACTGCAATATGGTGGAATTGTCTTACAGGCAAGAGGCTCCTGAATTGGTCAAATTTTGCCTGGAGTCAGCAGGTTTTGCCACATGGAGCTGGGCTGAGCTAAATGTGAAACATTTCCAGTTCATGCCAGGAGTGGGCTAGGTTTTGTTACTGTCTGCTGAGTTTTTTGAAGCAGATTTTCCTGGATCCTTGCCTTGGTTGGGCAGATTTGGCAGCTCTTCGCCACACACACGCTCTGGTAGCCAGCTGGCTCCACTGAATTTTGCCACCCTACTGGGTTTCCACAAGCAGCTGGCTTTTTCCTGCTTTATGCCTTTGCCACATGCTGTTGTGCTTTCCACATGCAGCTGCATTTTGATTTGTTTCACCAGATTTCCCTGCACCATGTGCTGAGTTCCTGGGCTTTTGTGGTGCTCTGCCAGGTTTCTGCTGCCTTGTGATGGGCAGGTTTACCACTGTGCCTGGCAGGATTTTTATAGCATGACCAACCCACCTCCTTCCCCCTCCACCCCTTTCCAAAAAAATTGTACCAGGATTTTTCCACCCTGTCTCCTCTTCTAGATTTCTCTCTTGTGCTGGTTTCAGGTGCTTGTTAAATCATTGAATTTCAGTGGGTATGAACACCATTCTGCTGGATTTTGCTGCATCCTGGTTTTGCTGTCTTGGATTTATGCTGGCCTGTTCCGCGCTTGGCCGGCTGTTACCATTCTCTGAGACTTTGCTGCCGTGCGTTCAGGCTGTTTTGTGCTGATCTCTGTCAGATTCCGTTTTGGCCTCTCCATGTTTTCCTGTCTTGTGCTGCACTTAGCCCTGTTTTCCTGTGCTGTGCTGGGTTTTGTCAAAGTCTGCTTTTGCTTTCCAGGATTTCTCCTGGCCTGTGCTGCACTTAGTGGGCTTCTGCTGCGCTCTACTGGATTTTGCTGCTGATGGTGGATTTTGGTGGATTCTGTTTTTGCTTTATTCCCCCCAGCTTGCGCCCATGCTCTCCTGTGCTCTCCCATGCTTGGCTGGATTCTGGTGGACTTTATTGGAGTTTTCTTGACCTGCCTTACACTTTGTTGGATTTTACTACACTTGTTTCTGGTGTTTGGGGTTTTTTGCCACACTTTTTTTTGGTGCCTTTTTAAAAATTTTATCACCATCTTTCCAGGCTTTCTTTCTTGGCTTTGTTTGATTTTATGCTAGACTCTGCCACACTTTGCCATGTTGAACTGTACAGTTGCTGGCTATTGCCATGTTTTGCTTGTGCAACTGTTGCCTCACTCTCCCACTGTTGGATTTGGTTTTCCTGATTTTGATTGATTACTGGTTTGAGTGATTTGATTTCTGTCCCACCTACTGCAACCCTTCCACCTCAGAGAAAAAGTGGAGCTTGCTGTTGTAAGGGAAAGAATAGTGATCTATGTAAGAGAAGACGGGCTGGGAGTAGCCCTCAAACCCTGGGCAAGGGCACACCTGTTACAGTGTGTGCACAATGTAACCTGGATGTGCCCGCATCATATGCATCTCTTGCTGCATGCTGACTGTGTATCTGCCTTTCAGGGCATTGAGATGGAACTAAGGAACAGGAAACATGATATCAAGCGAGGTAACACCGGGGCTGTCGTCCAGGCAATTATGAGGACTGGTGACGGTTGGGCTGCTGCATCAGATTCCCGGAAAGGTGGTTTCCCTGCTGGCTACTGACCTGGCTTGAGTTTGCTCTGGGAACCTGCTTCTTCATCAGTCTACTGATTAAACCCAGGAGGAGGAATGGGCAGATATAGTTGAACACTGCAACTCAGGGACTCGTACAAGAAAGAGGAGGAACTTGCCTATGGTTCTCTTACTGGATCCTGGCTTGGTGGCCTCCTTGCCCATTACTGAAGTGCCTTACGGCCGACCACGGCACTTGAGGGGAATGCCTTTGTGCCAGAAGATATAGCATCTGCCTAAAAGGAGTCTGATCTTTCTTCCTTACCCCAACTTCCTTTCATACCTACTGAGCAGACCCTTCCTGCGCAGAACATTTGTAGGTCTGACTCCTTACAGCTGTAGACGGCATTCGTTCGTCTTTCACCTTTACCCAGCCTTTCCTCTAGCAGCAATGAAGCTCCTAGCAGAAAACCATAATGGAGTTTGAATGGGACTCTAGGTATTGGCCGCCTGATGAAGACATCTGGCTGAAGGGCAGGGGGAGAAGTTCAAGAAGCGTAGTGTGGTAACCCTTCTCCACAAAGATCACCGCTGTTTGTTTTAATAGAGTATCTCTTTGGTTCTCATTGCCAGAGCTTGTTCTTCAGGCTGAGTGGGTAGCTGAGGTGGTTTTTCACGTCTTGTTTGTTTTTATATTTCTGTTCAAAGAGTTTTAAAGGGAAGAAAGCAGCTACCTGAGTAATTATTTTTCAGCATACATAAAATAAAGGCCTACGGAGTCTCATGTTCCTCCTTTCCCTTGCATAGTAAGATAGTCTGAAAGGAAGCAGGAGGGTCGGTCTGACAATGGCTTTCCAGCAGTTTGGCTTTCAGTTCGCTACCCCGTGATTTGAAAATGGGACAGCGAGCCCGGGCCCTCTCAGGGACTCATGACACACAAGCTTTTCTCCTTTTGCTTCAGGAAGCATTTAAGTTTGGTTAGCATAAAGCACTGACCACAAGGTCATAGTGCCTATATACTTGTGGCTGTCCTAGTACCAGGCCCTTGTCCTTGGAAAAGTGCAAGGCTGGGTCTTTGGCCGAAATACATATCCCTTTAACTTGGAGTTGCTGACAAGTTTTAGCTATCATCCCACTGGCAAGAGTAGTCACTACCTCTCCCAGGGAGCTGGGGTTGAATCTCTCTGTTTGTACTGCACTTTGAGATGTTGCCATATGCTAGCAGGTAAGATCCAAGCACCCTTCAACCCTACTGCTTTTCACTTGCCACTGGAAGGGAGAGGTGTTAAGCAGCATGTGGTATCCAACTGCATGACATTAAGCAAACAGCAGCTGGCCAATCTCTTCCCTGTCAGAGCTGAGTGAAAGGCAAGAACTAAACACTCACAACTGGTGTAAAACAAATTAGCTTAAAAAAAATATTTGGACTAACCTGAGGTATTAATATAAATGACAATAGGGAAAGTGTTCAAAAGGAAGTGCCAGCCACCATTAATTTTTAGGGATGCTTATGCAGGCATCAGCGCTGGTGCTTTCAGATGCCTCATTGGAAGTCAGTGGCTCTTCTATTCCTCTACCTACTCAATTTGGGTCTGCACAGAAAACTGCCCTGTGAATTATTGGTAATAATCTGGAGTTTTGGTTGTTGGTAGTGCAAAAGAACAAGCCTGAGGGTAGGATTTATTTATTTTTTTGGGGGGGTGGGCAGGGGGTTTCTGAGACAAAAGGTTAGAATTTAAGTAGGTTTAAAAATGGCATTCTCAGGTGCTTGGACAGAGATGCTTTGGAAAATGTTCCTCTTGCAACTTTTACAGTAGACCAAGTACTAGGGCTAACGCTGTTGGTGGCATTACACTGCTCCGATACTGACAACACGTCATAGTAAGGTCAAGAGAGAGAATGCAGCAAGGTCCTGTCTTCAGAGATCTGGACTGACTTCAGCTGATGGTGCAATTCATGGAGGCCCCTCTCATTCTAAGAGTTAAGGCTCTTTGAGGCTAAGTTCCCACCCAGGCAGTAAGAACTGCACATGTATGGCACTGAACACAACACAGAATAATCCCAAAGTGATTGCTGGGGCTTTGATCTAATCATTTAAATGGATGCCAGCTGTCCCAAATCGGACTACTTTTAGAGCTAGGTTATTGCCATTATTTCAAACACTAAGTCTTTACTGGATGAGCAGAGAATTGGGGCCAGTTTCACAAAAGTTGACTAGAAAAATACTGTCTGGTGCTCTGCATCATTTAAATCGGGGGTGGGCAAAATGTGGCCCGTGGGCTGGATGTAGCCCACCAGGCCATTCTATCGAGCCCACGGGGCCCCTAAAATTTTTTTGAAAATTAATATTTATCTGCCCCTGACTGCCTGTCATGCAGCCCTTGCTGGCTTGCCAAAACTCAGTAAGCAGCCCTCCAACAGAAATAATTGCCCACCTCTGATTTAAATCATGTGTATCACGGCTGTATACAAAATACTAACTGGCCCTTCTCTTGGCATCTCCCTGCACGTGGAGAGAGGTAAGAAAAACTAGGTTCAGATGTTCTGTGCCCAAACTGAACACCTGGGTGTTATGGGGTATGGTGAGACCCAGTATTGATGTGTTGGATGCAACTCATTCTTCTGACAGGAATTATGTCAGTGTGAAGATTTCTGCATTGGCCCCTGCATTGTGCAAGAGCCTTACCTTGAGCTTAAGTCCTGCCTCATGTATGAAAAAATAATTCTACTTTCCAGAAGAAAGGAAAGCTGTATGACAGCACAGCCAGAGCAACAGCAGGA
>NW_005841940.1:2241876-2244967 GCF_000455745.1 Alligator sinensis
CACTTCAGCACTGGTGGAAGCTTGGCCTTTGCTGTGGGCAGTTGGAGATTACAGCTGAATTAAACATGTCCTGGTGCAGGTTCAGAGTCAACTACAGTATCTGGGGAAACAGGCTGCTTCTTACCTCCAAGCCTGGAGACGTGTTGTTACCTGAATTAGAATCCAAATGAAGGAAACAGTGGGCTGCTATAGGAGGAAGTAGCCTGTGCTCAGTAGGCACTGAGCCTTGTCACAAAAACAGCAGGCCATCTGAAAATGCAGGCTGGTTCTGTTCTGGACCAGGACACTGCAAATAAAGAGCTGCACTGGGGTCAGGACTGAAGCACAATGAAGCAGCAGAAAGAGCCCTGCAGCCCCTTATGGCTTGCATAGCTGCCTCATTTTCCCAAGGACTAGGCAGAAATCACCCACCCTCACCACACCCACCAGTGCTCTAGTCTAACTGCCTTTGAATTCTGAAAAGTTGATTGGCTTCATTGGGCCCAATCTTGAAGAGGCAAATACAGAAGGTC
This sequence comes from Alligator sinensis, assembly GCF_000455745.1. Taxonomy (NCBI): domain Eukaryota; kingdom Metazoa; phylum Chordata; order Crocodylia; family Alligatoridae; genus Alligator; species Alligator sinensis. The sequence goes on from NW_005841940.1 coordinate 2,242,389, forward strand.
CAGGTAATTATCTCTGCAACTACAATGGCCTGGAGGCTAACACTGATGTCTGCCCACTGGCAAGTTGGGCTAGTAGACAGCAAGATCAAGCAGCTATGTTAGAATCATAGAAAAGAAAGGCTGGCAGTGCCTGAAGGAGAACATTAAGTCCAACCCATCCTGTGCCAGGCACAATTGTCCCTATCTCTCCCATCCAATGGAAATGAGTCATTAGCTTTGTGCATGTTGAAGGGCTGGTTCTGATGCCTGATGTCAAAAATGGGAGGTTATGTTTAAGTTCTAGTCAAGAAGCAAGGGTGGCAGAACCAGGCCCTGAGCAATACAAAAGTAACTCATCTTCCAGGGCCAGCATCAAGATTATCACCACGATCTACTGCAAACCCGCCCCTATTTCCATACACTTACCAGCCAATACGTTGCTTATGTGGACTCATCCATGAGTAACAGTGTAGGAGAAGCCAGTTTTAGTGTACAGTTCCTGAACGAACCACCGATGGGTGTCTTTCTCTAGCAGACAGCTGCATGACTAGCATTAAACTAACTGAAAGAAGCGCTCTGGTTCTACAAGCTGGATTAACTGGCTGGTATTTCAGGTATGTGTTTATGGGTTAAAAAAGGTAGGAAGACATACGACAATCTGGTTTCATTGGTATAAAATGTGTCTTTAAAAAACAGTATATGATCGGATAGTTCTGACACAATCTACATAGCTGCTTTAAGAATCAAGCTGAACAACCCATACACCAAGATGACCTCTGGATCAACAGAATCACAGCGAACCATGCATAAGCATTTGACAATAACAGGGATCCATCAGTTCAATGGACAAGGTCATTAAGAATCGACATACAAGACTGCCCCATTCCCCCCAGGCACTTACAGGCAAGTACACTTAGCTTACAGATGACAGTTACGCCTATGATCATGACTAAACTTGCAGGTTTACAGGCACCCTGAGTACTTGGCTCTATGGATTTTATAAAAACAAACACACAGTTAAAAAAAAATGCCTCTTTAGAAGCTTCTTTGGGAAAATGTATACAAAAAAAAAAGAAGTTGTCTGACTACATGGGCAGAATGACATCCTTTGCTAGTACTATTCAAGGAGCACAGTTCTGCCCCCCTTGCAATCACAGTATATCTTGGCTGTGGCAGGTCTCCCCCTCTGTTCAAATCCTCTGGTAAATGTAGGGCACTTATGGTAGTGCAGATGGGGCACAACTTTTCCAAGGTTACGAGAGAACAAAAACTAGGCCAAAAAACAGCCAGCATTGCTACATTGCCTATAACTGCTCCCAGGAGCATGGGCTCACCTGGTACTTGTTAAAACTTCAGCATTCCTGACTTGCAGTCTACTTTGAAAGGTTTTTGTAGCACCTGGCCACTTGCTTTGCAGTAACATGGCATGTCCTTGTTTCAAATCATGCAGGGACTCATCTGCATGACTGAGGAATAAGCCTTGAGCAAGTTTACCTGTAGCGTACTGGCTCCTTCTACATTCACATTGTCTTAAAGAATACAGGGCCCGTTCTTGGGCAGACCCAAGAATGTGTCAGTGTTGTTAGCTATGTGCTCAGTTGCACACTTCCTGCCCCCCTCACCCCTCCAACCCTTCACCATAGCAGCAGGCATCTGTACAGATGCTGCATTTTTTTGCTGACGCACCAGGTTTGTGCCAAAAATAATGCTGATGTCATGCAACAACCTTAGGCTACAGGAAGGGCTTCCCAGGGTGGGCAGGGAGCATTGTGGGAGGGCAGAGGGGGATTAGATATGAAATGTTTGTTTAGATTTAGACCCTTGCTGGGGGGGTGGGGGGTTATACCTGTACACACATGCTTGCAGCTCTGCTGATACACCCAATGGTGCGGAAACACACCTGACCAAAAAAGGTACATAAGGTAGTTACCTATTTCACATTAATAGCGCAGCCAAAAAACAGCACATTTACAAGCTACTTCTGGCATGTGAACAGAGCTGCCCACTTGAAAGCAGCCAGCCCTCTGCTGTCTCCTACAGCCCACCTGCCAGCTGCACACCCCCACCCCGTGGCTTTTGGCCTGCTCTCCCTTTCTACGCATGTGTGGCTCAGTCATGGTCTGGTTCCATAGTCTTGTTCTAAATAGCTGCTCTGCTCACAAACCATTCTTTTCAGTATCAGACAAGTCTTGTTCCTGTCCCTACTGCCCCAGGGCCAACCTCAGATAGGATGGATGGAGGGGTATGATTCAAGCCAAGACTGGTTGCTTTGACCTGTACATCCCAAAGATAGTTTGCAGCATGTTGCCAAGTTGGTTGTTACTGTGCGTCTCACCCATGCACCTTGCTAGGTGGCCTTGAGGTCTGACAAGTACAGGAGGAGATGTCCGGTGTATCCACAATCACATGTGCTGAATCCAGGGCTGGGCTGGATCCTGTGCTAATAGCCAGCTGCCTTCCCCATCTTCCTTTTATCAGAATAGGCAGAGATGCACCTCCCTTCTCTTGAAACCCCCTGCACAACATTAAGCATTAGAGGATTTTGCTGGTCACTGTGTCCTTTTTCTAGTAATCCTTTCTTAACATTCTGAAAGGGAAAG
>NW_005841940.1:2244977-2247333 GCF_000455745.1 Alligator sinensis
CCGCCCCTATTGTCTCTAGGCAGGAAAACAGGGTGTGTGGCTGAGTACAGTGCCAGAGAATTGCAGGTGCAGTAGCTGGCAATGGGATGCAGAACAGTATTCAGCATTATTATACCAGTGACACTATATCCTCCTTTGGGATACATTTTCATCCCACAAAAAGAAGGCAAGAAACAAGGGCCAGGAGAACCAGTGAAAGCACCTCACCTCATCAAAGCCTTTCTCAAACTGGATGCTGGTGGTGTTAACATGGAAAATGTGCTCTTCAATGGCTTTCTTGAGGTCATAGCCAAACCAGAGTTTGTTTATAATGGCCTGCAATGAAAGTCAACATTAATGAGGTGAAGGATAAGTAATGGAGTAAAATCCCAGTCTCATGTTTGCTCCTGTAACTCCCAAATCAAACCCATTGGGTCAGTGGACTAAGTGTTGCTTGCACAGTGGAAAAGTTCAGGAACATAAATAAGAATGTACTTGAAGCAACACCACCCAAGCCTGGTTCCAGTATTTTTTTGCTCCAGCCTTAGCTCAATAGCTCTAACACAGCTGTACACAGTGAGCCATCGGGAAGCAAATTCCACCTCCGCTGGCCTTCCTTGGCCTGAGACAGCTACAGTACAAGAGGGGAGCCCATCAGGCCCCAGGTCTCACACATTCACAGGCCCTAACAGCTCTCAAGAAAGGGACAGGCTTAGAATCAGTTTTGTCTCCCATTGCGTCCTCCACCAAAGCACTTTGCATGTGCAGGTGACAGTCTTCCCAGCAGCTCTAAGTTCTCTTGGTAACATCATTGTGGGCACTGTGTGTCCACTGCTGGCTGCCAGGAGATAAATGCACACTCTCAGGGACTAAATGAGACACCAACTAAGTGACCCACAGGGGATGACGAGACATTAGAAGCATGAACGCAGAGCAGGGTTCAACAATCGCTACTATTAAGGCTAGTCAGCAACTTAGCCTACAACAGCTTTCACAGTCTAAGTGATACAATAATTAGCTCCAAAGCTAGGGAATTGTTCCTAACCACAAAGGACAGATTGTCCCCCAGGCCAGAGGATGGGCTGTGACACTGGGTCTCCCCACCCTCACTCACCAAGGCAGTAGCGCTGATAATCAGTTCCCCACCTGAGCCGCCAATCACCAGCAGGGATTTCTTGTCTTTGGAGAGAAGAATGGATGGAACCATAGCAGAGGGTGGTCTCTCTCCTAGAAAAGATGAGGACTGAGGTATCGGTTGCTGTGCTCAGAAGGAAAGAATCACCACTGAAAAGCTGGCTGTCCCCCACCACCACCCAATACCCAATGTCCGGAATGCCCCAGAGCAATTCAGCTTCCCATCATCTCGTCCAGAAACATGAATTGTGAGGTTATCTTTATGGCCGAGCTTTGTGAAGGCCTGGTCCTTTAAGGTGTTCTGGCAACACATCTTACCACTGTAGTACCTAGCTGCCTTGCACGTATTTGGGACCTGATGGCACCAGGCACTCATAGATACTACCAGCCCACTCTAACCCAGTCACATTAATAGCTGCAGCAGTGCTAGTTGCCATCCTGGTGACAGTGACCTTCACTGAAGTATGGATGGCAAAACTTATCCACCACAGTAGAAACGTGAATGACATCACCATGCACTAGCATTTCCTGTAGGTCTGTAAATACCAATTAAGCACTATTACGCACTGATTCAAGTCCTCCTTATCTGAGCAACAAAGTCCAAGAATCTCCAAGTCATAGGTACTGAAAGAACAGCAGCATATAGTCCCATGTGACCAGTAGATTCTTCTCCAAGTTCAGCATTTTTCTATATATCTAATCCTTTGCCAGTTCATTTTTAGGTTGCAGATACTGCCCCAGTGGTGTTTTGTTCTGCGGTTGTTCAGAGCAAGCTCCCTCATACCAGGTCTTGCCAGAAAGGGTTCAATAGGGGCAGAGTAACCACTCAAAACATTGAGGCATCCACAGGTGGTCACAGGCTAGGTCCATGGGCAAAGCATACTTTACACCTCTGGCCAGAGAAGAAGCAGTGACAGTACTCACCTGAAGAAAAGCTTTTTATCTTCTTCCGGCAGAAGTCAGCAAGTTCATTATTTAAGATGATTCCAGTATTATTAGAATAGACCATCGAGCCAAACCTGTGCAGAGGTTGGGGGGTGGGAGGGGAGAAGGAGAGAAAGGGCACATGGGAACTCTGATGATTACACCAGGGATCACCCACAGACAGAGGGGAGGCACAGGCCATGCGCATTACTGTGTTCACTAGTTTAAGAAGAGCGAAGGGTTTTAAACCTTTTAGATGGCTAAGTTATTAAATCAGTGTAAATAATATTCCATTATCCTAGTCTGAGACACGGGTGAA
>NW_005841940.1:2247364-2254518 GCF_000455745.1 Alligator sinensis
TAAGCCCACCAAGCCCTATGGTTTTTAAGTGGCATCCGACCCATTCTAGTACCTTTCAATAGGTGACTTAGGAATGAAAATGTTTTGCCTGACACTTGAGATGCTATAATGGTGGACTGTAGGTTTAGCCCCTGCTTTGTCTGGGAACAACTGGACTCAGAGCACTACCACAGAAGCACAGAGTGTATGAGAGCTTAGCGTAAGACTCCCCAGGGATAATTTTGTATCCCTGATCTTTCTTGCTCCTAACAGTCATGTTGTTCACAACCATCTTGGGGTCAAGCAACTGGATGTGCTTGTAGGTCACAGAGGGAAAAGGGCTTTGTCCATGTTGATATAGATCCAAGACACCTGGGGACGACAAAGCCACCAGAGTACCAGCAGCCTGCATACATGATGGCAACTGCCAAGTGAGAAGGTAGAGAAGAGGCAGCGGAGAGCCAAGAATAAAGCCAGTTCTCCAGATGACCAAGATGGGGATTAGCTGTCCTTCAGCTGGACAGCACCTGTGCTTGGAGATTCCCAGAACCCTGTTAATGGCTTCAGTAGAAGCCCAGTCATGCTCCCCCAGTGCAACCAAATAACAAGGTTTGCAACCACTCACGGGTAGTTGATGGTGCTGGTGGCAGACACAGCACTACCATCTTCTGCGATGACAGAGACATGGGTGGTACCATGGCTTTCTTTTCCTGATGTCATGATGTTATAGTACTCGGCCCCATGGTTACCTTTCTCCGTTATTCGCCTCCTGGCCTCTTCAGCAAAATCATCAGACAGGAGTTTCTGAATCTCTGCCTAGGAATAAAGCCCAGGACAGTGAGGTCACACTTCCAAAGCTTAGAAATGCTGCATCAAGCTGAGGAGGGGTAAAAGGGATTTAACACCAGGTGATGGGAGTCAAAGGCTCTACTTCATACTGCAAACAAACATTCTCAGCATCCATCACCTGGCTGCTCCTTACAACCAGTCTCAGACAAGACTAACATTGGCTACCAGATGCTGCCATTTTCAAATTGAGCACTATGTTGAGTAACAGACTGCATAAACTGTTTGGAAAACACAGGGTCCAGTTCTGCCACCCTCCTTCAAACTACTCAGCACTCTGCTCAATTGCCTGTTTTGCTAATGCCAGGTCTCAGAATACACAAAAATGCTTCTGTGCAGTATCTTAATGAACCCCTATAGGCCTTCACAATTCTCTTGGAAGGTTTATTTCAAGCAAGTGGGAGGCTGATGAAGTGTGCAGCAGGGCAGGAATAACAGCTCTGCATCAAAACAGTAATGCAGAAAAGGGTCCCAAATTATCTGCTGCCTTAGCCTGCAATATCTCCTATCAGACATCTGATGGAGAGTCAGAAAGGGACGTTCAAGCCTCTGTATGACTGTGGTGTACAGTGATATGGAGATGCGCAAGCTCAGAAGACAATAGAGGCTTATGGGTTTGGGGATCTTGAAACATATGCACAAGGATGACTGGACACAAACACAAGCATCCAGCTGATTTCCACCACTGTCAGGTGATGGCGCAGCAGGGCCAACCCGAGACCTAGCACATGTGGCTGTTTCTCCTGCCATGCTCACTCACCTTTTCTACACCAGAGATATCTGGGTCATCCAGTTTGGGCTTCTGCCCATTGCCAAACTTCATGGCTTCTACAATACGATGGTAGGTCTCAATCTTCCTATTGGGTGTCTCCACAGACTGTGCAGTGAATTCAAACCCTAAAGAGCAGGGTCAACCAATGTGGTTAATGGAGCAATGATGAGACACTCCACCAGTTTCTTATGTCATAATCCCATCCTCCTACTGAATGCAGCTTCTCTGCCCAATCCCACTGCTTAATTTCTTCATGCCAGACCAGCTTGGTCCAGCAGCCTGGACAACAGGCGGTCTTGACTTCGAACCCAATTCCAGCTCTAGCACAGATTCTCTTTGTGACCTTGAAAATAAACTCTGTGATTTTCTCTGCTTCTGTTCCCTCCACCTCTGTCTGCACAATGGTCATGACAGCAATGATGCCTGCCTGGCTAACAAGCGTTGGTAAACTTCATACTTCTACTGTGCTATTACATTGCCACTTCTGACCCTTCTGGTCAGTTTAGAATGGATGATGCCCCATGCTGAAATTTGCCAAACTATGCCCTCCCCTTTGCAGATTACCTTTCAATATGTTGAGGATTAATAAGAGAACAAAACCTCCTGCAGGTGGTGGTGGAGAATATACTGTGTAACTGCCTAGAGAAATATTCAAGGGTTGTGTCACTTCTGCCTTGAATCCGCGGAGGTCACTGCTGGTCAGACTGCCACCTTTAAGAGGAGACAATGGGATGTCAGCTATCAATACCTGCTGTGAGAAGGCAGCAGAAGAGCCCCTTCCAGTTTGTTGAATATTTATTTCCAGAAGCCTCTCATCCATCAAGGCACTGCCCGACCAAACAAGGCTAGGGTTGCAGGCTCCAGTTCTGGGAATGAGTTAATGATAGCCTATATGACCCCAAAGAAAGGGAAATAGCATGAGTTGCCTTGCTCTGAGCTCTACCCACTAGCTATCCAAGTAAAAGCCACTGCAGCCGTTCTCCTAGATGGAGGCCTTACCATTGCTGCAGTAGGCAAGAAGGGAGCAGAAGGAAAACGTAATCCCAGATGGAGGAGTAAGGATAAAGCTGTTCATCTAATGAGTTGTTTTACACACTCAGGTGAAGTAATAAGATATCAGTCAAGTGCAATCAATTGGGAGTCTTTAACTAACTGCTTACCTCTGCTAAACAGTGAACGCCTCCATCAGCTCATCTCGTAAGTGGGGAGAAGCACACATGCAGAGTCAGCTTTCGGAAGTGATAAGACTCCTTTCTTCCTTCCTCCCTTCCTTCCCTCCCTCCCTCTCTAAAAGTCAAGGCAAGAGCCTGCCTGACCCTGCACTTACATTCTCAGTTAGAATGCCCTTACTGTCTCCCCAAGGTACCATGGCTCAAATCCATGGCAGGTTTAGTTTGAAAAATCTAATGAGTGACACCACAGCTCACCAGGCTTTGCTGAGTGCTTAACACAATGGCTTTTTTCAGAACTGACCTTTTCGTTTTCAGTGCCTTGAGATGCACTGTCTTAGTGTGCCAAGTTGTCATCAAGTGCTGACTGCTCCACCCCACCACATGCATTTTTAAAAACTGAGGCCCATCAAGAAGTTTCCAACTGGGCACGCCTCCAGGATTTCAGGGTTGCTTTTCTTTGTTCTCCCAGGGTCACCTCAGTAAATCACAAAATAATCAGCCTTTTGTTTCTCTGATTCCCCTTCAATAAAATGGAGCCAATAGATCACCCCCTTTTTGTGAGGAACTTGGACATTCAGAGGTAAAAACTGCATAACTATTGCCTACCTGCTCTTCTTATGTCAGCCTCCAGCAGTTTTGCTGTCTGGCCTTCGTAGAATTCCTTGGCGCCTTTCAAAGACACTTCAGTCAGCGTTTTCTTCAGGGCTGGCCAAAAGAAAGTTTCCCCAGCCATTGGGAATTTTCCATCCTTACAGAACAGTTGGCTGCTAAGGGAGAACACCGCTGTTTCAGAGCTAGGTTCATACAGTGCACTTACTTTGCATGCACCTCCTGGGGTCTCCAGAAGCCCCAAAACTCCTCATTACATTCTACCCTACCAGGACAAAGCCACTCCTTTGATGGCACCTCTCCAAGGACAAGACTGTTTCCATAATGCTCCTCATGCAAAGCTTCCCTTGTTTGGGCCTGTGGCTGTAGCCTTGGCTCAGGATTCAAGCAATTCCCCAGGGGATGGCCTTGCTCTGTCACAGGATAGTTCCTGTACTGAGCTTGTCTTTCATTTGACAGAGGAAGCCTTCACACATCTATTGTCCCGTCTCTAAATTCCTACTAGACACCCCTCTGTCCTTGTCTTTGCCAAACCGCGTAAGCTACAGGAATGGTGCTGACCAAGAGTAGGTATTTCTAGTTTCTTCTCTTCTCCAAGATTAGAGACACTTCTCTCAATAGCAGAAATACAGGTACAAGGCACCACCACCACTGATGCTCTGAGTTCAAGAAGCTGCTTATACAACACACTCTTAGCTCCTGAACCTGTATTTAATGTGCTGCTCTTACCATAAGGCAGACTCTTTAGTTTTTTTCTTCAAAATAGGATGATTGAGAAACATGCTCAGAACTGGCGGGATGATGATTCCACGCTGAAGGAGTTCAATGGTTGGGTCAAACAACGATTTCCATGGCAACCGGCCATAACGCCTGTGCGCTTCTTCATACCCACGAAGTTCTCCAGGGATTCCAATCCATTGGCTCCCTACACACAGAATTATGTTGTCTTATAGCAATAACCCCTGCAATAGTCTTTAAAAAGATCCATTGGCACATCATGCTTACAGACCACAGGCAGTTGGACGTTCATTACCACCTACCATGTGTACAGAAGGGAAGTGGAACCTAGCACAAGTATCTCAGAAGAGACCTTCAAGGTGCGGTCCTTGCCTTGCTAGAGAAGCTGTCTTCTGCAATTAACGCTAGCACAGACCACTCCACCACTCCCATTAAGCAATAGCACAGGAATTGCTAACCTTGGAAAAGCACAGTGGAAGGTCATTAATGCAGCTCTACAACAGTTCAGCAGCAGGTCATAAGCACAGCTGTACCTAGCCCACACATTTACTGTGGCAGGCAGTGACATGCAAGAATCTGCTGCGTGACACTGCACTGCCTAATTAGCACTGCCGAATGTCAGTGCTAATTAGCCCACTTCTTCAAGGTTTTCCTTGCCCTTCCAAGGGAAGTTCTCTTGCATCCCCTGATGGCAAAAGTGTAGCCCTGTTCCTTTATCAAACAATAAATGACCTTGTCTTTCCCAAGCCTCAGCTTCTCTCTGGAGGTTTGTGAAGTTTAATCTACTAGTGAAAGCCCCAAACTGAAAGTGTTAGGGAAGGACAAGACATTGCCACAAATGCAGGAAGGCTCTCATGCAGGTAGAACTTCTGGATGGATCCAGAATCAACCACGGCAGCAACCACATTGGAGGTGTTGGAGTAGCTTTTCCACTGGTTTCAGCACTAGAAGGACTTGCACGTCTTCCCAAAGGGGAGCAAGGGGTGGGAAGGGGTGAGCTGGAAGGATGGTCCTATAGTTACAATACTAGAATGCAACTTTAAAGTTGCATTCCTGGTTCAACCAGATCTCCTTGGAGGTTGCTGATAAGACCTGCTGGGCTTGACTTTTCAGACAACCTGAATTGCTCCCTGTGGGAGCACAGCACTTTTGAAAATCTGATCATTAATATGCAGGCCTACACTAAGGAGCAATTACATACAAAGGCACTGCCTCACTTAGCTTATCTGCTCCCTGCACGTGTTCAGATGCAGGGGCACAGCTACCAATTTTAGTGACCAAAGTCCATTTTTTAACTTCTTTTTTGCTTTTGAAGAGTTCTCCTGACTAAGGGAGTGTGCTGGGGTCTGTGCCTTTTTGCTCACTGCTACAACTGTTTATTAAGTGGAGACACAGTCAGAGCTGTGCAGACCCACAGAAGTTATAGAAGTGCAGTGAGGGAAGCATCTGAGGAGAAGGGGGTGTCACCCAGTGACCACTAGGGCTGGATTTAGCCGGCAGAACTTCTCTAATTGCCCAGCAAACTCAGCCAGGATCAAGAGTGGAAAGTTTCCTTGGCCCTCAGGCATGAGGCTGAGCTTGCTGGATGGTCACCTGCAAAGATATCTCCTATCAGCTTTGTTTGAGGTGGCAGCACTCAGAAACAATGCATGCAAGAGCCTGGCCCAGATAGTTCTGTGGTCACTCCTCAGAGTACAGCTGCCCTCTGACATGCCCACACACAACTGCAAGAGCAATGAAGTGCTGAGCAGTCAACTCTGACTGACAGCTAATGTGTCCTGCTTTGGACTTGAGCCTACAAGCTTCATACCAGCATGCAGCACTATTGAGTTAAATGTGACTATGGCCAGGAGCAAGTCCTTTGTGGAAGCACAATGGCTTGAAGGATTGCACACTCTTGGCACTTTCATCAGGTGCAATAATAGCACAGGCACAAAGTAGCTGCTGGGGATGATGGCATTAGGAAAGTGATAAGACCTGAGTGTGTGCAGTCTATTCAGAGGGCTGGCACCAAACAAGGGCCAGGAGGGGTTTTTTGCCTCAAGTTTCCTTGGCCCAGGGCAGCAGTTCTCAACCAGGGGTCTGCGGTGCACCAGGAGGTCCGCGCTACCTGGCGACTGGCCAGACAGCCCTGCCGGGAACAAGTGCCAAGACATGGGTAAGTGCCACTGCCCTGCTCCCTTTGGGGCTGGCCATGGGGTGACCGCAGAGTGGGAGCAGGAAATCTCCACACGTGTTTGGCTGGCAGCTGCCACTTCTGCAGCCGAAGCCACTGCACCGCACCTAAGGGACGAGGAGGCAGGAGAGCAGTGCTCTGGCACTGGCTGCTTCCAGGTGGAGGGCTCAGGTTGGGGCCTTTCACTACTCAGAGTCCAGAGCAGCGGGGGGAGGGCATAACTCCACGCCACCACCCCCACTGCTGCTGAGTGGGCATGGAGTGCCTCACCATGGCGGTGCAGCTTGCATGGGGCTTCTGGCAGTGATAGCACTGAGCCTCCCTGCCCTGCTCCACCCTCCTGTATTGGGTCCTGCTTGCTGGGCCACAGAGGGCACCCGGGGGAGGGTAGCACGAGCCCTGAGCTCCACAGCGGGCAGCCCACATTCTCCCATCTCCATCCCCTGCAGGCTCCTCTTGGCTCCTCTCTGGCCGTGCCACCCATGGGGAGGAAGGGGCTGGGCCAGCCGCAGCAGCCACCACCTCCCGTATGTGGCTGGCACCTGTTGGGCAGGAGCATGTAGTATGCAGTTGCTGGGTCCTGTATCCCTGGCAGCTGGGTGCTACTTCACAGAATCATAGAATCATAGAAGTAGGGTTGGAAGGGACCTTGTAGATCTTCAAGTCCAACCCCCTGCCTGGGCAGGAAGAAAACTGGGCTTAAATGACCCCAGCCAGGTAGGCATCAAGCCTCTTCTTAAAGACCCCCAGGGTAGGAGCCAGCACCACCTCCCTTGGAAGTTGGTTCCAGATCCTAGCCACCCTAACTGTGAAGTAGTTCTTACGGATGTGTAATCTAAACCTACTCTCCAACAACTTGTGG
>NW_005841940.1:2254739-2264310 GCF_000455745.1 Alligator sinensis
ACTTGAGATGCACCTGTGGATGCACGATAGGGTCTGGTTAGCCCTGCCGACCGTGACCTCGCATTGTCGGCCCATGTTCATCTTGGAGTCAATGATGACTCCAAGATCCCTTTCTGCCTCCGTGCTCTCAAGAAGGGAGTTTCCCATCTTATAAGTGTGCTGCCTGTTACTACTGCCCAAGTGCAGCACCCTGCACTTGTCAGTATTGAAACCCATCCTGTTTTTGTTAGCCCACCCCTGCAACCTATTCAGGTCTTTCTGCAGTCTTTCCCTCCCTGCTAACATGCTCACCTGATCCCAAATTTTGGTATCATCAGCAAATTTGAACAGGGTAAATTTGAGCTTCTGGAAGGGCAAGGGAGTGAAGGGGGTTACAGGTCAGGAGTGAGGAGCCGCAGCAGGGACGGGGGGGACTCTGGGTCAGGAGTGAGGGGCACCAGCAGGGGTGGAGGATGTGGGGGCTATAGGTTGGGAGTGAGGGGCTCCAGAAGGACCAGGGGGCTGCGGGTCAGGAGTGTGGGGCACTGGCAGGGCTGGGAGGGCTGGGAGGGCTGTGGCTTGGGGGTGAGGGGCAATTACAATAAATAATTGTAATTTATTTTATGTCAGTTGTCATTTTTTGTACCTATATTATCGTTTTCTTTTGATATTATGCACTATATGTATGTGCTTAATTATACAGCTATCAATTTAATACAACTTTTAATCTGCTGGATATGCAGAAAAACAGTTGTGGCACAGGTGGGCCATGGAGTTTTTATAGCATGCTATGGGGAGGCCTCAGGAAGAAAAAGGTTGAGAACCCCTGGCCTTGGTGACTTCCTTTCTCCTCTGTCTCCTTCCACCTTCTTCTTACCCAACAGAACAGAGGGAAAGGCAACTGCAGGAAACAACAAATAGCAGCCACCACAGATAGTGAGCAGTGAGCTTCCAGAGATACTGGAAGAGCACAGAGCAGTGAGCTTCCAGAGATACTGAACTTCCCATTCAATCAGATAGCAAAGCCCACAAGTCCTCCCTCTCAACAGCATGCAGTGGGCTCTCTTTGCATCAAGGTGCATGAGCAGGACAATCTGTTCCCTGAACTGACCTGTTGGGAAGGAGTCTTCACATCCAGCCAGGAGATTTTTGGTGAAACCCAGCGGAACACGCTCACGAGCGTTAATCACTTCAATGTCTCCTGGAAACAAGAAGGAAAGGCTCATGATCGACTTTCCCCGAGGTTTCACAAGTTACATTTGTAAAGCAGAAGGCATACAGATGACACGCATGATGTACATGAGAGAGCTGGCAAGGGGTGGAGGCTCATTGGCCCATATGCTGTGGTGTGTTTCCAAAGCCAAACCTTGCAGATACTTTGGTATTTACAGAAGAAGCCCCTTCTTCTTTTCCTCCTAAGCTTCAAAACAGTATATCCCACACGCCTGGGCCCTTGGGTCAGAGTCCCACCATCACAATCCATGATATGTAGGTAATGGTGTTTGGTTGCACAGTCTTTGAAGTGGGTTGGAAAGAATGCAAGAAGCTTTGAAAACCCTGGAGCCACGCATCGGCATCCCTCCCTCCAGTGGTCTCTCTACTGTTTGTCAGTGCAGAGAGGCAAAGTCTGCCTGAGCAGGTGGCTGGGAATTCTGTGGTTATTGAAGTGCTCTCTAATTACTCTATAACATGTCTGAACAGTGAGATAAAACCCAAGATGTTTAGATTCAAGGAACTGAATGTTGTAATTCTGAATATTTTCCACAGTGCAGCCTGGGGACAACCCTTGGGTCCTATTTCACCTCTACCTTCCACCTTTCTTTCTCAGAAGCCAGATTATCCTTATTTTAGAAAAAGGCTCCAACCAATCTAGAACAATCTGGAACTCATCATTCAGTAGAACTCAAAGACCAGATAATCCCCTACCCACAAGAGAAGAGTCAGAGACCACAAACTCTCTCATTACCCACCGTGTGTTTTGTTCATACAAGTCCCTGCAAACCCAATACCCTCACTGTTGCTTTGGTACCTCATGCCCATGAGATCAGTATGACTACTGGCAACCACCTAACATTGGGCAGATGCATGCACAAATCCTATCTTAGAGCAGACCAGATTGCTGCAAAGATGACTTGCAACAGAGAGCCTTACAGCCCCTTTCATGTAGCAACTTAAGGGATGCTCCCACCAGTAACAGGAAAGATAAGCAAGGTTAAACATGCTTTAGCACAGTGCCAGAACCTAAAATGAATGCTGCATTGTGGATATGAGCCAGAAGGCTGTCTACATTGGTATGGGGCATACATATCCACCGTGTCAATAGACCTCTACTTGCAAGGGGCTAACACTGCTCAGAATGATGTTAATTATGCCAGCAAATGCAGGTTTTGTAGATAAGACTAAATTAGTGGGCCATGGTGCAAGTGACAAGTTTTGCCAACACAACTGGCAGGTTAATACTCAGGTTAGCCAAACCCGAGTATTTCCAGGTTGTTACTGAATGTGAATTTATTTTTAAAACTTCCTGTGCAATTAGTAATTTTTAAAGGCTTTGTTCTTTTGGCAGCTAAGGTACTTCTGGAAACCGAAGTGATTAAAAACATGAACAGGAACACAAAACTGAGCTAGAAGCCAAACTCAACTACCTACAATGATTGAGGCACCGACTATCTGGACTTAGTCTGGACTTTGGATTCTGTCTCAATGGCCTAAAGGGGGGATGGAAGGTCTGGGAAGCCTTCACTCCTCCATACTACCTACGTATGTGCATCAAAAGCCCTGGTGACCTGTCATGCATACACCATGAACCAGAAGGATTGATGGTTGTGTACTACAACCACATGACTTGATGTAGTATGCCCATCTGGAAGCCCTTGCCAGTGGTATGTGAAAGAAAAGCAGTAAAGCATTAGGCTTAGCTAAGAAAACATACCAAACATGGACATTCATCCCTCAGCAGTCACAACAGGGCTCGCAGTCAATGCTTTCCTTCTGATCTCATCTGCACTAACCAAGAATACTACAGATGCAACATGTCAGGTAACCCAGGATCCATCCAAGTCAGGGTTTGCTCAAACTTTCAATTGCTAGACTGTCAGATGCAGGTTTGGTTTTTTGGGTACTTTCTAATTCTTTAATCCATAATTTCTTCCTTCCTACACTTTCTCTGTGACTCCTTGCAATGTTCCCACCACTGCCTTGTAAGGGAAGAGATGTCTGACACCTCTACTAGCACGGATCATTTGGTCTGGGAAAAAGGAGTGCACTTTTAGAATGAAATATATAAGAAAAAGGCTCCTTAAGCAGCACTGGCTTCACCAGCAGGGAAACAGAAGCCACAGGAGAGCAGGAAGTGTTTTGTGAAAAGCACTGGAGAAGAGGCAGGGCCTCACCATACCTGTGGTGGCATTGTAGATGGTAAATATGACCCCGCCCCCCAGACCCGAACTCTGGGGGTTTAAAACAGAGGAGCAGATCAACGCAGCAATTGCAGCATCCACAGCCGAGCCACCGTGTTTCAGGATGTCTCTGTGACAGGGAGAGAAAACAGCATTAAAAAAAAACAACCCAGCCAGGAGAGCACTGAGCAGCCCCTGTGAAATCCTTCTACTGCAAAGAGGCCACAATGGGCATGCGAGGTGGAGAGAGGAGTCTGTAGCTGAGTGCCCAAACCAGCAGTGGAACTACACAAAACAAGGGGAAGTCAGCGGAGCCAGAAAGGAGTTAATGCTTGACAGACAGAAACAAGCGAAGGATAATCTGAGGCCTGCAGAAGGAAATGGCACACAGAGTTACTTGAGCCAGAGAACCAGCCAGAGAACAATCCACGGAATTCACTAATGGTTTGTACAACACAGCAAGGGTGTGACTCACGAAACGCTGGAAAGGAGACCAGAGAGCTACTTCAAATGAGAAAGCTACCATGAGAGCAGAGCAGACTTAACATAGCCTTGAAATCTTTACTAGCGTCTAAAGTGGCATCACTGTATTGAAGCTAAGTTCAGTGGGCGCATCTACACGAGACATTTACTGCGCAGTTGACTAATTAGCTGCGTAGTAAACACCTTGGAATCTACATGTCTGCCCCTATTAGGCTGGAGTAAACTAATTTACGCCGCAGCAGGATAGTACATGTAAATATAAGTACTATCCTGCTACAAGGTAAAAAAACTCTGCAGTACTGCACATGTAGATGCTGCCCCAGCTGGCTGGGGCACAAGTGTGCTTCAGTGTGGAGGCTGCCTGCCTGCTAACCTTGCACTAAAGCTGTGCATTAAAAGGCACACATAAATGCATCCAGTATGAGGAGGAGATACAGGTGGCTGTGAAGCAAACTGCACTGGATGCGAGCACCTTGGCACTGGAAATTCAAGGGCAACTTCATTAGCATACCCTCATTGGCAGACTAAAGCTACTCCATTCTTATGTCAGGACAAGCAGGATCAATCAAAGACTGGATCCCAATTAAAAGCTCATGTTAAGCCCCTTCCACTATACCACCCAAGCCTGGGAGTGATTAAGCGTACTCAAACATCTGTTCCAAAACCCACTCACTACAACCTTGGGCATCCACAGCTATTTTTACAGGATTTCCTGGGACTTCCAGTAGTGTAATATCTTCTTAACCCTGATGAATCTGCCCTTCCAATGCCCCGGGGTTCCAGGGAAACTTACACCTAGAGAGGAATTCTAAGACCTGCCCAAGATCACATGCTCACAGATAGAACAGGGCCCAGACCGCCAGTCCAGAGGCTCTCTTTCCTCCAGCATGAGTTTAAACCCTTACGCTATGAGCTGCAGAATAATTCAAAAGCCCCTTACTCTTCTCAGATGAAAGGAATGAAAGGATCAGGCCTTCCTTGCATGGTAGCCAAGTTCAGAAACCAAGTTCTTCTCAGTACTGCACCCCATACCACTCCCTCTATGTGCTCTTGGTAGCAGACTGACCACCACAGTGTTCAGCATTGGCTAATCCCAAAGGGTCAAACATCACGAGTCAGGCCCCTAAAAACTGACAGCTGAAATGGTTTTGAAACCATAGATTTTCCAAAAAATTAAACAAGTGCTGGATATTCTTTTATTTCTCTTCTAGATTTTGACTCTGGAAAGTAGCACTGGGGTCCTGTTTTTAATTATTCTCACCTATGGTCCTGGGGCTTTAGGACTGACAAGATTACCCCACCCCCCGCAACACACACACACGTCATGTCCTCCAAGAGCTGGTAAAGCTGTGCCAGGTTTTGAACTGTTCCTTTGCTGGCCAGTCAGGAACATGAAGCAAAGTAGTTGATAACCCCACTTCCTGCCACCAGTGCCAACACATTTTGGGGGGCACATGCGCCCCCCTGCCCCAGATTTCTGAGCCAACAGCAGGGTGCAAGGCACAGGGCTGCAGCCTGGCCAGAGCTAGGGCCCAGCAGCAGTGGGGAAGGCAGCAGTGGCGACATGATTTTTGTGTCAATGAGCGGGGCATGGGGCTGCATCCCAGCCAGGCCCAATGCCTGGCAGCAGCAGGGGCAGCAGCAGTGTGGAATTGTGCCCCCCCCAGGCAACATTTAAGCATCACCTATGCTTGCCAGAATCACTGTACAGCATTTCCCAGGCATCCTTCAGACCACAGCTGTTGGCCCAGGACTGAGGTGTTTCAGTGCTAGTTCACAGTTGAGCCATAGCAGTAGCCCAGTTGTTATCGAGCTTGGCTTAAAACAGGGATTAGAAAGCTGCTGCCTGCTGAGGATGCAGCATTGGCCCATATTGCTTCTATTAGGGGCTCAATGAAATAGGCTTTGTCAACAGAAGCAACTTCATGTCACCACAACCAGACCTGCCCTGGGGACTTTGCCATTATAGAGTTGGGGCAGATGCACAGACAAACTCACACGCATGCATGCACTGCTATCCTGGGAAAGTGTAAGCCTGAAACCAGAGAAGGAAATTGCCTCGAACCTCAATCTCTCACAAGGACCAGGCCTATAGAGACTTGTTTCATGTCAGTCATTGTGAATGTGGATCCAGATCTGCACTAAGGAATGTTCTGTCTGTAAAAAGACATCAGCCTGGTATTTCCTATGAATGTTATCTTAACTCATGTGCTTAAATCAAGCTGAGTTACTCTGAGAGCTAGCCAGTAGCCATCAGCTCAGCTACAACCAGGAGACAACTACGAGAGGAGAACATTTCATTTGAGTTGGGGAATGTCTGTGTAAACGGTCCCCTGTGGGCATCAGGGAGCAGAGGTATGTATGTGCCTACATATATACATGGACTGCGATTTGGTCTTTGTTATCTACAACCCTTTATCTTCCCTGTAGACTTTTGGAAAGGTAGCAGGGATTGAAAAGCCCCAGGATTAAATCTATGCTGAAAGCTCTGTGTATCCCATGTCCTAATATAAAGAAATTCCCCTGTTCCCCCCCCCCCCCCCCAATCAACTCAGGAAGTGGTGAGGCCACTGTTTAAGATGCACACGTGTGCATCAATCTTTGCCCATAGTAGATATGACACAGATCACAGGCAAAGAGAATGGGAAGGACACAATGCCTGCCACAAGTAGCTGAAGGCTCTTCTTTGTCAGGAAGCCTTGCTCCTGTAATGACTCCACATGCTGGGATGTCCCAATGGATGTGGCTCATGTAAAGTTAGGAAAAGCATGCTCTCCTGGACAGAAACTGGGAGACAGGAAACCCAGTTCCCAGACCTGGCTCTGCCATAGAGTCCTGTGTGGTTTTGGTCAAGTCAATCCTTCTGTGCCTCTGTTTGCCTGTCTGTAAAACAGAAACAAAATGATCTATGTACCTCTATTAGCAAGTGTTTGCAATACTTCTGGGGCCTCCTTAGAGAAAGGTGCTGTGTGTTAAAAGTACTTTTATACTAACATACCAATGGAGTTGACCTAGGGGGAGGTGTGGGGAGTTATTACAGTCATTTTACAGATTGGGGACTGAGATGCAGAGACCAAAGGACTTTGCTGACAGTCCTGCAGATATTCAGTGACAGAGCCAAGTTCTGGCCCTGACTTCTTGCCCTAACTCCTAAACCATGTCTGGGTGTCTGTGTCTTAAGCACCACTATACAAAATCTGATGTCAGGAGCGGAATACCCAGGAGCTAAGTTACAGGGAAAGGCTGCTTTTAGAGAAAGCCCTTGTGGTTTCCAACCAACTAGGAAACGTTCTTTTAAACGTGACATAAATTCAGGGCTACTGGTTTTCTGTTTCCCACAGAAAAACAGAGAAAACCATGGATTTCCCCTTTTTATCATAGAAAAGGCGAATTTCTCCTTTTAGCAGAGAAACCTGCAGATTCCCTGCTTTTCCAAACAGGGTAGGAAACCCCCGCCCTGCCTGGAGGGGAAGGGTGAGGGGGAAGGGCAGGGCCTGAGACTCTCAGTCAGCCACAGCTCCGCTCAGCTCACCTTCACGCTTCGCTCCTGGACCCTGAGATAAGTGGAGCTTGCTGGGGACCCCTCTGGCAGGGCTGGGGATTGCGGGTCATGGCTGGGGGCACTGGGAGGGCTTGGGGGGCCAGGAACCAGCTCCACCCCACCCAAGCAGGCAGAGCAGTAGGGGAGCCAGCTCCATGCTGCTTCTGCTGCAGCTGCCTGCTGTTGGGACAGGGGGCTTCAGACTTGGGTCCCTGGCCCCATAGCCCTGGCAGCTAGGGGCCCCCTCCAGCAGAGCCGGGGGGCAGGGGCTGTGGGTGAGGGCAAGAGGCATGAGTGGGGGGGCTGATGTGGGGGCAATGAGGGGCACCAGCAGGGTTGGGATGGCTTTGGGGGTGAGTGAGGGGCACCAGCAGGGCTAGGGGGGCTGCAGGAGACTTAATTTTAATAACGGATTTTGGGGTTTTTATCAGAGAATTTGTGATTTTTTTTATCAGAGAAAAACAGGATCCCTGGACATAATACAATTTAGATTTTAAAAAAGCCAAACACTGTCACAGGAATTGCTGACGCTTCCCTAAAACCAGCCACAGATTCCAGCACTTGGGTTCATGGCCATATTTCAGATTTATTGCTGTGCTTACAAGCTACAGCAGACATGTTCCCTGGTTCCCTCCAATTCCTTGCCACTATCTTCTCCATGAGAGCTGCAAGGATAAATCACTCGAATCTTCCTGTGCTTTTAAATACCTTGTGCCTGAAATAGCACAGCCCAAGGAAGGATTAAGGACAGGTTTAGTGCAACACTAATTGCTTATCCTCTGCAGGAGACTAGCAACTCTTGCTTAATCCCCCAAAGCACATAATTGTCCCTTTATGGACATCTCTTCACCCGATCCAGGCACATGCTGGGAATGCAGAGTCAACACCCTCTATTTTAAAATATACACACTTAGCATGTTCCAGGGGAGGCAGGAGCATATACATCAGATGTAGACACCCCCAGGTGGCCTGCTCCCACAGCTTCCATCACCTGCTTAAAACTTTTGAGTTGTCATATACTTGCTTAATGCACAATGCTGGTCTCATTAAACATCATCTGATTATTGCAAAACTTTCAAGCTTTGAGCAAAGCCGCATCCACAAAGAGCTGGACATGTGATCTTGTATAATGTGATCCTGCATTTATTCCCCCTCCTCCAAGTAGGAGTAGGCCCAGAATAATACCATGTAGGCATATTCCATCTTTTGAAATGAACCTTTGATTCTCACTGAGGTCAATAAGGGTTTCTCAGCCCAAAATGAAAATAATGATTGCATATTAAAATGGGAAGGAGGGGAAGAGAAATCCCTCCACGGGAAGACAAAATCTTGCCTGGTGGGTGTTAAACAGGTAGTACATGGGTTTCATACCACAACAGAAGCTTCTTCATCCTTCCAACCCCCAAACCCTGGCCTGTTGCATTGCATCTGCCATGCTGAATGTGAGCTTCTCCTTGCTATTACCCTGGTTAGTATCCTGCTCTTTAACTGGGCTCCAAGATGTTACCATGGACAAATCAGTGTGATGACAGGACAGGACTAAGTTTGTGGTGATTCCTTTTAGCAGCCTACAAGGGCAGGGGAGAGGAGGCATCTCTTCATGTAAAAATAAGCTGGTTTTGGTTAAAAATGTAATTTTAGAAATACCGATTAACTGGGTGGTGCACTAGTAACTCGGCACCAGGGGACACAGAACTGTCAGGCTGATCCCAAAGTGCTTCACACTCCCCCTTACTGACTGAAACCCCCCGTTAAATGGAACCACGGGGGGGGGGGGGGGAGAAGGGTCAACAGAGCATCCGTCCATCACACAGCAGCAATGACTGCTCTCCTCAAAGGACATTTATACACGTACCTTTGTCTGCTCTGATGTGCTGGAAATCCAGTGCATTGGAGCAGACTCGGTGATTCGAGTCTGCAGAGCACGCAACTGGTGCTGTGTCACATGCATTTGTATGAGTGCTGAAATGTGTGTCAGCGTGCAGAAAATGTTGGTGTGTGTTTTAGTTCAAAAGCACACCGCCACCGTTTTCTCAGCGCTGACACACATTTCACCATTTATACAAATGCATGTGATCAATGCAACTACAAAATGACCAGCCTGGATTTGCCCATAGGGTTCTGGGGTCCTGCCCACTTCACACTTCTTTCTGCCCGATATTCTCTCAAC
>NW_005841940.1:2264341-2277963 GCF_000455745.1 Alligator sinensis
CAGCAGGAAAGCAAGAGAGGCACCACCGAGAACTGCAGAGCAGCAACAGGCAGTGAGCACTGGCCACCAGCAGCAAAGGCAGCAGCAGCCCAAACACACAGAGGAGGTCAATTAACAAAGACAGACTGCTCAAAGCCTAGCTCTGCCCCAGAAGAGAAAATATGGCCTTGGCTCCGCTCCATGTAAACATTTAATCTGAGGCAGCCTAATCACTTCCAGTTAGAGGAGCTTTTGCAGAGGTATCCAGGGGAATTTCTCACAAACAGATTCAAGACAGAGAACAAGATAGGAACAAAATCCAGGCTCTTCCTAAAGCCTAAATCCCTCCTGGCTGTTTGTTCCAAGCAGTATTTTTCATGCCTGGTTGACTGTGCAGTGTCTCAGCATTTTCCAACATCAGCTCAGCTGGGTCAGAAGTATTTGAGTCTCTACATTTTCCCACCCTCAGTGTCCCATCTCCCCAGTTCAGACATTAGCTACAGCAAGGGTGGGCTTTCATCCTGGGACCAGACAGAGAATTCCTGAGGCTGTTCTGTGACCTCTGGAAAGCCAAAGATGAGAGAAAATCTTTCTTCTTGAAAATGAAAGCATAGATGAGACCTCTTCTTGACTTGGACTCCAGCTGTCATGGTTTTGAGAAAAAAGGGAACAGCTATTTCTGTGGGATCCTCCATGGCCAAATTAATAATAATTGAAACTGAGAAGCTGAGAAGGCAGATCCTTTGGGACATGGAGAGAAGTTATTAAGAAGCATCTTCAAAAATAGCAAGAGTTTTTTGAAGAGTATTCTGTGCTTCAGAATGGGGCTGGATATGAAAGCAAGTGCTGCTGGACTGGCTGGGCCTTCTGGCCTCCCACATTCACAAGATTAAACCTCCAAGGCAAAGAGCAAAACCCCAGGTGGCTTTGCTTCCATTATGGCCAGTTTTGAGCCTTTCTTTGGGATGTGCTAAGGAGGTAGGAAGACTATGGCTGCTGGGAAGGAAGGTCACATTGGGATTCCTGGTGGCACTGAATCCTCACTGGCCCTGCTTTTTCTTATAGAGAACAATCCTTCTATGGTGGGCCTTCCCAAAAATCCTTTGGCAGCCTGCTGTCTACCACCCCCTTCTCAGTTTGGAAACACAGGCAGGCAAAACACCCTCTTACAGTGGTGATTGCGGAAGGTTGGTCTCTGGCCACAACTCAGTGCAAACAGCCTGAGCAAAAGGCAGATGGCAGCAAGTAGGAATACAAGCTTATGTGCCTACCTGAAAGGAAACGTCTTTTCTAATGCTCACAAAAAGGTTGTAAAGTACTAAAACGGCAGGGGAGCTGAGGACTGCTCCAGGAGTGGCAGGGCATCTCAGGAGTGGCAATGCAGAATGCCAAAGACAGTCATTCAGATGTGCCTACTCCCGCATCTGTGCTCTTTCTGGGATACAGGAAAGGCAACCTACTGCTGGAGAAGGACTCAGCCACAGAATTAAGGGCTTTGGCTTTCAAACTACTACAGCATCACAAAATAAAGGCTTAGGGGCATTCAGGTCCATGTTCCTTGCTCAATTCATTGCATGTGCTCTCACACCTGGGTCAGTCAGTACTCTGGACTGGCAAAGAGGGAACCCATTAGGCAGTAGTCCTTACCAGTCTCCAACTTCCATCATCATTAATAGTACACACAAAGGGACAAACATCAGTCAGCACTAAAACCCTTTCCTCTGACAAATGACAGAGGTGTCTCTCCTAGCCACTGGGTTGGGAAAACAGCAACCAACCACTCAACAAATCTAGCACAGAACTTGTGAGTGATGTTAGCAGGGGCAGTGGTACTTCCCACATGCTGACAGCTTTGTTCTCTAAAGAATCTGGAAGGTTGTATTGACATCATAGTGGATCCAGGCTCACAAATGTCCCTGGGAAATGGAGGGTCATCAGCTGGGATGGAACTACTCATTAGGGTGAAGAACAATGATGCCTAAGACAGCTTTGTTTCAAAGGGAACAGCTGTTTCTATGCTGCTTGGTATCTGGTCCAACCATCCTTGAAACCAATACAGTCTTTCTATTGAATTTAATAAGCATTGGATAGAGCCTGTATACAATGTATCTTACACTCCATTTATCAGACACTTTGGAAAGTCTTGAGCTGCAGCTGTATGTAATGTCACAAGACTCTCATCAGTTGCCACTAATGACTGTTCCTTGTCAGCCAGGCAGATACTTTATTTGAAAAAGTTTTGGCTTTAGAATTAAAACCAGAAACACTTCAAAATCTGGAAAAGATCCAGGTCAGGGGTGAGGAGATTTGATTTTACTGTAGGAATTTTAGACTTTAACATCTTGCATCATGTTGATCCTTCCACAAACAGAAATGCAGAGGTCAAAGGACTGGACAGGATTCAAACTACAATGGCCACAAGGGAGCTCTGAGTGAGATGGTAAGGAGCTGGTAATGGTAGCTTGGACACAGCAAGAGGGTCCTAAGAGACAGTGGATTCTACTGGGAAGTGATCAAGCGTGTAGTGTCAAGGCATTCTGCGCTGTCATCTCTTAGGCCTGAAAGTGATTGATTTTGCAGGTAATGCAACCTTTTCTGTTCTTTGTCTGTTTCTGGCAGAGGCATAACTTTGGCAAACAAATCACTTAGAAAAAAGAAGGGGTGTGGCTAAAAATTTCCATTGCACTATGGACTTTTTTTTTTTTTTTTGCAGGAGGGGAGGGGGCAGAAAGGAGGGAAGGGAATGGGAAGCTTTCAGTTGAAGCAGTCCAGCTATTTCCAAGAATTAGATTAGGGAATATGTGGTGGTAAAAACAAACAGTGTACCACACAGATCTTCCAGTCATTTTGTTGGAAGGCTCCAACCCTTCTGCAGTTCGGAGAAAGGGATGCTGAAAATGCATCTTTCACCTTCCTATGTAAATTCACCCCAACTAAGCCAAGACTTAAAAAGAACCAACCAATCATTTTCAGTTGACATCTGCTCTGTAGAGACTTGGGAGCTTGACAAATAAGCTCTGGCTACAAGAGTTAATCTGCACCAAGCAAATTCCAGCCCCTCAGAGCTTCTCCATGCCCATCACACTGGGCATGCACCATTCTCAGACCAGCTGAGCATGCCCCCTCCAGAATGAAAATGCTGAGCAGACTTTCCCTGCAACTGCTTCTCTTGGCTGCTGGGAGTCACTGGGTGCATCTATATGTGCAATTAATGTGACTGAATTTTCTGCATATGCATCTGGGTTTGGCGCAAACTGAGCCCAACAGGAGCAGTTTACTCCAGGGCTGTTCCTGCCCTGCTCTGCTCCACCTGCAGCAACCAGGGGGAGCTCCAGGCAGGGAGCATAGGTGTCAGTCCTGAGCTCAAGAGGAGCTGCTCCAGGGGCAACTGCAAGCCACGGGAAACTCAAGGCCATCCAGACAGGGCAAGCCAGTGACAGCCCAGTGTCCCAGGCTGGCAGCAGGGAGCCATGCCTCCTACTCCATGCTTCTGGGGGTCTTGCTCTCGCACTTCCCCTGGTGCCCTGGAGCATCGCAGCAGGGAAAGGATGTTAGGAGGGGAGTGAGTTGCAGGCAGCCAGTGCAAAGGAAGGGTGAAGTTTGCCTGGCTTTCCTTGCTCACATCCATTGTGCCTCTAGGCAGAGCCTAGTGCAGGGGTGTCCAACTCACCTGGCCCTGTGGGCTGGATGAATGGCTTGGGGCTGGTCATAGGGCCTACAGACCCTCTCCCCTCCACTCCTCCCATCCCCATAGCATACCTGATCTGATGGCTGTTCCAGCTAGTCCAGGATCCATGCTACACATGGTGCCTGCAGGCATTGCATGCTGTGTGAGTACTGGACTGGATGGAACAGGCACCACGTGTGGTACAGCACCGGAGCAGAACTGCTGGGGCGGGCACCACGTGCAGCATGGTTGCCGCTCCAGCCAGACTGCACTGCACACAGTGACCATTCCAGCCACTCCGGGGCCCATGCTCCATACAGCATGGATCCCAGATGAGCTGACACAGTTGCTGGATTAGGTATGCTAGGGAGAAGGAAGGGGTGGGAGTCTATGGTCCCAGTTCCGCCTGCACACCAGCTCTGCACTACAGATCAGACCCCAAGGCAGCACTGGGGACCAGATGGCAGGGCTCGGCAGCCTGCCCATATGTTTGACACCCCTGGCCTAGAACCTAGAGACTATGTCTCAATGCTCCCTCTATTGATAAACAGACAACATGGAGAGAAAGTGGTCTGACAAATGCAAAGGGTTAAGGAAACAACTGGGAGAACCTTGCCCACAAGTGTTCAGTCTGGAGAAGCCAGGTCAAAGCAGATGCAGTCATCATGGAGAGCCATCAGAGAGCCCAGGCTGAGGCCTGCAGGTGAGCCAGGAAGCAGAGTGTGCTTCAACCTCCATCTGATGAGTGGACCTGTAGCCACTGTGGGAAGGCTTGCTGTTCATGCATCGGGCTCTTCTCCCACACCACTGCCAAGCACCATTGACTTTATCATGTTTCCTTTTATCAGTCAGGATGTTGGATAGCCACATAAGGAAATGGGGAGTGGGTAGGGAAGGAAGTTAATGGCAGGAACAGAAGGCAGTGGAGGGATAGAACAAAGGCATGGAAGGATGAAGTGAGGATAGAGAATGGTCGTTGGAAACTGAGCAGGGGCTGGACACAGGGCAAAAGTCAAAGGCAGCAGCAGGGAGAAAGGAAGAGTAGGAGCAAGAGATGAACACAAGGAAGAAAGAAGAGCTGTGGAGGGGGGTCAGCAGGGGATAGGAAGAAGGGATAGGACCAGTGCCATAGCAAGGGTGGGGCAAGCAGGGCAACTGCCCCCGGCACCAAAGTGAAGGGGTGCCGACAGGTGCTGCCCAGCTAGGGTGGGGTGCGGAACGGAGCCGTGAGCAACTCCTTTGCGGGGGCACGAGGACAGGGGAAGGTCAGCTCCTGCTGCTGTGTGCACTTCCGGGCATAGGTGGCAGAAGGCCGGGGTTTATGGGGCTTAGCCCCGCCAAACACGGGGCAGCGGTGGCAGCACACAGCACCACAGACCAGCCTAGGTGTGGGCTCTGGGCTGCTGCAGCAGCTGGGGAGGGGCATTCACAGAAACAGACAAATGGCCAGGAACTAAGCCCAGCCCTGCCATGTGTGGAGCAGTGCCCAGCAGGTAAGTATGTAGGGGAGAAGGTGGGGGGCGGGGAGGGAAGGATCGTGGTGGGGGCAGATCAAGGCCCCCCAAGGTGAGGGAGAGAGTGGGGCACGAGAAGGGGCTGGGGTGAACAGGGCCCCGGGGTGGGTTGTGGGAGGGTCAGAGCCCAGGCAGCACATCCAGAAACAGAGGGGGCTACTGCCACTGTGCACACCCCTGGGCAGGTATGAGGGGCATGTGCCCCCCGGATCTGTGTGCGGGGCATAGGTGGGCTGCCACTGTGGGCTGGGCTTCTGTGCCCCACTGCCGCTGTCCCGGCAGCCACGTGACACCATGTGCCTCCCATTGCCGGCCACCAGGGTGCCTTGGCGCAGCCAGAGCACAGAAGGCACATTGCATTGCGTGACTGCTGGGGCAGAGGCAGTGGAGTAGAGCCCCAGCCTGCAGCGGAAGCCCGCCTCTGCCCCATGCACAGATCCAGGGGGCACGTGCCCTCCATGTCTGCCCTGAGGGTATGCACAGCGGCGGGAGACCCTTGTGCCCCTGGATGAGCTGCTCAGGCTCCAACCCTCCCATGACCTGCCCCAGGGCCCTGTTCACCCTAGCCCCTGCCACACTCCCTCCCTCACCACAGGCACCTCAATCTGTGCCCCCATGACCTTTCCCCCCACTCCCTCCCTACACAGTTACCTGCTGGGCAGTGTCTGTGCATGTAGAAATATCTTTTAAGTTAAAGTTTTACTCAACCCCCACCAAATAAGATTTTCTCCCTCCACCTATGCTCCTGGGTAAGCATGGGGCGGGGGGGGTGCCGCCCAGATTTGTGCATGGGGCAAGGGAAGGCTGCTGCTGTGGGCTTTACCCTGGGTGCCCAAGTTTGTTGCTATGCCACTGGAGAGGACAGAAAGTTCATAACACTACTCCGGCTCTTGTAGCTATATGGGGAGTCCTGTGAGTTTTGGGTGTCCCCATCTGAAAGCCCTAGCTGCTGGTGTCTTGGGTGCAGGAGATCTCAGGATTCATTAAAGAGGCTCTCTGCTGCAGAGAACCGCTTGAAAACCCAAATTTGAGTGCACCCTAAATGCTTGAAAACCAGAAGGCAAAGCAATAGAACCCAAATAAAAATGAGGGAGAGTCCTGAATCTTGGCTCTACTGGGTAACCAAGAATACACTGTGCTTTTCATTTAAAAAAACAAACCTTTGGAAGGTGCATTCCACACGCTAGTTAAGACTGTGAACACATCCAATAGCTAGGAAATTCCAGAATTAAATCCGTCTTATTAGGCAAGGTTCTTTGAGTAGATGTGATAACTTTCATTAGACCAACTGAGTAGTTGGAAAAAAGTTCTTAGCGAGATTTTGGGCGCAATCACTGTTTTCAGGCATAGGGAGTCTCTGCTGTTCTGAGACTCCAAGTAATGACAGACACTAAAAGTGTGGCAGGATGTCAGTGAGAATGGAAATAGGTAGAAATTAGAAAAACGAAAGGTAAAGCAGAGGCTGAAAAGGTCCAGGTCCCGCAGTCTCTCCTCATAGGGCTTGTCCTGTAAGCCCCTAACCATACGAGTGGCCCTTCTCTGGACCCTCTCGAGTCTATCATCCTTCTTGAAGTACAGCGCCCAAAACTGGACGTAGTACTCCAACTGCGGTCTGACCAATGCCGCGTAGAGGGGAAGTATCACCTCCTTGAATCTATTTGTCATGCATCTGCTGATGCATGATAAAGTGCGGTTAGCTTTGCTGTTAATTTCGTCACACTGATTCATGTTGATCTCGGGAGTCCACTATGACTCTGAGATCCCTTACCGCTTCTGTGCTGCTGAGAGGGTCACTTCCCAGCCAGTAGGTGTGCTGGATATTTTTGTGTCCTAGGTGCAGCACTCTGCACTTGTCCTTGTTGTACTGCATCCTATTGCATACTGCCCTCTTTTCTAACCTGTCCAGGTCTGCCTGCAATCGTTCCCTACCCTCCGGAGTGTGCACTTCACCCCACAATTTAGTATTGTCTGCAAACTTGCACAGAGTACACTTCACACCCACATCCAAGTCACTGATGAAGATATTGAAGAGTACAGGTCCAAGGACCAAACCCTGTGGGACCCCACAACCCACATCCTTCCAGGTTGATACCGACCCATCTACTACCACTCTCTGGGTGTGACTGCCAAGCCAATTTGCCACCCACCGGACTGTGTAAACATCTATGTCACAGCCTCTTAATTTATTTATGAGAATGGGATGAAATACTCTATCTCAGGCCTCGCTAAAATCCAAGAAAATGACATCCACCTCTACTCCGGCATCTAAGCATTTTGTGACCCTGTCATAAAACGAAACCAGATTGGTCAGGCACGATCTACCTGCTACAGATCCATGCTGGTTTCCCTGCTGCGTTATTTTTCATGCTGGACTCCCACAAATATGAACCTTCATAATCTTTTCAAAGAGCTTTCCAAGACTGACTGGCCTATAATTACTCAGATCCTCCTTCCTCCCCTTCTTGAAAATAGGGACCACGTTGGCCCTGTTCCAGTCCTCCAGGACATGACCCGAGCGCCACGAGTGCTCAAACAGCCGTGCCAGTGGTTCTGCTATGACACCAGCCAATTCCTTCAGTACCCTCAGATGCAGCTCATTCGGGCCTACTGGCTTGAACACATTCAGTCCATCCAAGTGACTCTGCACCAAGTCAGAGTCGACAGTTGGTGGGCTGGTGTCCCTCTGATGCCCATCCAAGAACCCATTAGGAGACTTACCTTGAGCCAGAGGCAAAAAACTCATTGAATAGCTCAGCCTCGTCCCTTGTCTCTGTCACTAATTGCTCCTCCTTGTTCAGTAGGGGTCCTATGCTGCCCTGCACCTTCCTTTTACTCCCTACATACCCAAAAAAATACTTTTTGTTGTCTTTAATTTGTGTTGCCAGCCTCAGCTCTGTAGTTGCTTTGGCCTTTCTAACTGCCTCCCTGCAAGTGTGGGCCAAGTAGATATACTCCTCCTTGGTAGCTTCCCCGTTTCCACTGCCTATATGCCTTCTTTTTTGGCCTTAGGCTCCCCTGGATTTCCCTGTTTAGCCAAGCAAGGTTTTTGGCTCCTTTCCCCCTTTTCCCTCGTACTGGGATAGTCTCCCTCTGTGCCCAAAGGATCACTTCCTTTAGGAACGACCACCCTTCCTGGACTCCCATCTCGCCAATACTCTTCTCCTGCAGTGCGTCGTTGACTAGACTCCTAAGCACACTGAAGTTAGCCTTCCTAAAGTCAAGCACTTCCACCCTACTACTTATCTTACCCACCCTATGTTGTATGGTGAATTTGACTGATTGGTGGTCACTGTCCCCAAGGTGACCACAAATCTGCAGTTACCCCACCATGTCCTCCCCTGTAGCCAACACCAAGTCCAGTAAGGCATTCCCCCTAGTGAGACTGTATACCTTCTGTGTTAGGTGAAGGTCCTGCATGCAGGTTAAGAACCTACGTGAACACACTCCCAGCAGAGGTGGTGCAGTCACCATCCTTGGAGGTGTTCAAGAGGAGGCTGAACAAACACCTTGTTGAGCTTGTTTGATATGTTTCCAATGCCAAATATTGAAGAAATGCTAGAAAGGACTGGGCAGAGTTTATCTCAACACTCAACCTAAGACCTCCATGTGTCCTAACCCACAATGCCTCAACTTTCTCCTCCTCTGATCCTATTTTGATGAGGGTAGATGTATAATGCTCCTTTACATAGAGAGCAGACCCACCCCCCTTCCTCCCTACTCTGACCCTTCTGTACAACCTGTAGCCCTCAACGTGTCATGGGTAGGGTCCCACCAGGTTTCCGTTAGCCCCACTAAATCGAACTTACTATTTGCATGCAGAAGTGTGAGTTCTTCCTGCTTGTTCCCCATGCTCCTACCATTAGTATAGAGGCACCTGAGCCCTCCAAATGGTGCCTTTGGTGCCCCCGCATTCTGATGCCCAAAGGTACTAACTAGGACTGTAAAACGGCACTGTTCTGTTTTGCCTTGAGTTTTGAGGTTTGGACGGAACAGCGTTTCGTATCGAATTTCATTTCGATTCGAAACAGCTGTTCCGTTTTGCTTTGTTGAAACAGTAAGGTTGTTTTGACTCTGTTTCGATGTTTCGCTACATTGGCCGGGGATGGGCCGGGGATGGGGCTGACTCCCCATCCCAGGCGCTACATCGGCTGGGGATGGGCCGGGGATGGAGCTGACTCCCCATCCCAGGCACTACATCGGGCCGTTTCCTTTCATTTCAATTTTGCTGTTTCAACCTCGAAATGAGTCGAAACAGTGTTGAAACAAAACGGCCGGCAAAATTTCGCACAGCCCTAGTACTTACCTGGGGTGTACTTCTGCATGTCTCACAGTTTGTAGGTGGTTGTCATGCAGGGACTTGTAGAAGCCTGTTCTAGATCTAGGAGCAGCATGAAAATTATTCTCACAGTCACCAGGCACAGAAGGAGGCAGTGCACAACCTGGGAGAGTATGAATGTGAGGAGCTGGAGGGTGGTAGAAGAGGGGGATGGGACTGGCACCTTTAAAGTGAGTGGAGAAGGAGACTCCAGCAGCTTGAGAGACAGGAGACAGTGACTCAGGTGAGAAACAAGGCACCTCACAGCATTCTCGTAGCAGGTGCAGGAAGGAAAGGGCAGGCTCCCGAGATAAAGCAGAAGCAGCAGCAACAATAGGATTCAGCGACTATGTAGATACTGGGGACAATAGGAATGACTTGGGACTCTTGGACACAGGAAAGAGGTGCAGCTGCCAACACAGAGATTAGAGGACTGAGAGCTTGGGGGCAAGTCACAGTAAAACCAGGGCAACCCTTTCTGTCATCCAGAGCAGATTCCACAGGGGATGTCAGCAGGAGCTGGGTGTGTACAAAATGCAGTACATGGGAAACATCAGAAACGCTGTATCTTCCCTTCAATAAGCTCAGACATTACATTTGCTGTCCCTGGTTCCTGTATCACTAGGGCACTCCAACAGTAGCCATGGGGAGACCCTGCTCTAACAGGTTCTGAACAGACAAGGGTTTCCTTATCCAATCTGAACTGTCTAGACAGAGATAGGCTGTGTGGGGAAGTACAGTATGGGAAGGATGAGCTAGAGTCCTCCCCTTGTGTCAGCTTTACCAGGCACCTCACAGCATCAAATGGATTTTAACCTTATTGGCTTTGAGAGGTCTGGGGCCATTCTTGGTGTACAATGGGGGCACTGAGGCACAGGGGCTCTGGGAGTGCTGGCTGAGTGCTCAGGCACAGGATGTCTGTAACTAAGCAGGGAACTGAACTACATGAATAGCATGACATGTTAACTCCACGTGCCCCTACACGCTGCTGTGGTCCCAATTAACAGCGATTGCTCAAGCAGCTGCTGAGAATCACTGCTATGCAGCCAGCCTAGCAAATACTGCCTGCTCCTCTCTCCTGCCCCACTCTATTTTCAAGGCACTGAGAAAATGTACAGCTGAGGTAAAAAATTTTGCTGACAAAGATTCCTGCATGCTGTACAAGAAGGAGTTAATTAAACTCCTAATTAAACTATTTCTCCTACTTTGCCTCCCAGTTCCTACTACATAAACATCTGCATCTTCTGGCAACAGCTGGCTTAGAAAGCAGGCAACACTAAAGATGCAAAAGAAGAATTAAAAAAAAAAAAAAGCAGGTATGTACAAGCTTAACTGTTTTGCCTCCAAATGAAACAACTCATTAGATCCAGGACTGGGCGGGGACAGGGCAAAAGCCCCAGTGCTATCTGGCTGGCTAATCCTCTGGACCCCTCAGAGAGGACTCTTCCCAAAGCAGAAAAGTCCGTTCACATACCTGCCGATGTTGGAGCAGGTCTGGGTGTCAGCTGCTACTGCAGCATCCCGGTAGAGCCCAGGGGTGCAGGAGGGTCGAGTGAGAAAGACAGCAAGAACCACCGCAGCAACCAGGGCCCCTACAAGCAGCAGCAGCACCAGGCAGACCTTCCCTTTGGACATGGCTCTCCCAGCTCCCAGGGTAGCAGGGAGGTGGATTTCACTCCTCTCCCTTAGAAGAGAGGCTGGTTTGGGAATCTTCCTCCTCACCCGAGGGCGGCTCCTCCAGCAGGGAGTTCTTAATTCTAGGGGCTGTCTGGCTGAGAGCTGGCCAGAGACAGATTAGTGCTGATTTAGGCTGAGTCCTTTTTAAGTTAGTGGCTCTTATTCTCCCCCCTTCCCCCTACACACTTCCTTCCTCCCATCCCCTCAAAGCAAAACGTGGAGGGGGAACCACCAGCACTTACTGCATTTCTTTGAAAACATTTTCATTTTCTTTGACAGTCGGCAATTAACCTATTTGTTGCTGGAACATGTTCAAGGAAAAGTCACTAGGGTCCAGTGCTCTACGCACTTCCCTTCTTGCTCACTGTCTCCAGAGGCAGCCCCCATCCTAAGTCTACGCAGGCACCGTGACCTCGGGGCTTGACTGCTGCCACTGAAATCAGTGTACAGTAAACCGCGGCATGATCTCTCTCACAGGCATGTTTTCCACTCCAGCCTGGCAAATTACCTGCTCAGTCCACAGAATTTCCCTTTTGTTGCCACGGCTATGCAAGTACTTAAGACGAATTGGGAAACGGCACATGAATAAGCTCCCAGCAGAAAGGCAGCTGCTGGTAAAATGCCAAGATGGACGCACTTCAGAGATTTAACAGCGCTGGTAGCTCTAAGCCCTGGGCTCCCATCTGCACTGTTCAGTAATCCCTCAGGGACAAGGAGTCTGACACGACCTGCCTCAGTTGGTGTCAAAAGTTCTAACCTACACCCCTGCAGCTTCTTTTAAGCTGGAGCCTGTATTCAACTGGTCCTTGCTAACCATGCGGGAGCCTCTTAAAGGTACAGTTCCCACATCTAGTATATACACACAACTGCTCAACTGCAGCCAGTCAGACTCATTCCAGAGTGGCACAGATTGGGAACCAGGTCACAGCTGTCACAGGGCAGAAGTGTCCACATGTACAGCTCCCTACCATTGAGGTGGAACAGCCACCTTTGAGGTGCTGAAGATCTGTGGCTCTGTCCCCAGCGGGGTGGGAGTGAGC
Source organism: Alligator sinensis (assembly GCF_000455745.1). Classification (NCBI taxonomy): domain Eukaryota; kingdom Metazoa; phylum Chordata; order Crocodylia; family Alligatoridae; genus Alligator; species Alligator sinensis. The sequence goes on from NW_005841940.1 coordinate 2,276,534, forward strand.
TCCCAGCCCAGCACACTTTGCAGAGGGAGAGTGGGGGGAGGGAGGGTGCTGGCACCCACATGTGGTCGTTCCAGGGGCTGGGAGACCTGTGGCTGGGGGCATTTTCACTTTTCTGCTTTTCTTTCTCTCCTAAACAAGAGTTCAATAAAGTTCAGTGGCCTGCCACTGACTAAACTCTACAGCATCTTTGCCTGACTTGGGGGTGCCCAGGAGGGAGGGTGTGCTTTGACACATGTTTTTGGGTGCCCAGAAGCTGGAGAGGAAAGACGGGGCATAGTGAGGAAGCATGGTCAAGTAGGGAGGGAGGATATAGCTGGCTGCTAGAAAAAGAGTTTCTATTGACCAAGCAGTGCAAGGGAGCTCATGGATAAAAAAGGGCCAACAAAAGAAAAAAAACCAGGACTGTAGAGTTCTGGCCATGGACCCGCGTGGTCAGCTACAGCAGCGGCGGGATGGACAGGAGTGATGATGCCTCCTCAAGGAGTGACCAGACTCTTGTCAGAGAGTCCCTCATGTCCATGTGTAACAGCAAACCAGCTTTCCAATTTTCAGTCTAGCCCACCTCAGCCCCTGCACTGGGAAGAGGCTGGCACCACCCCTGGGGAGAAGGGCGGCCAGAGTTTGAAAAGCCCCTACTACTGGGGTTATCCCTCCCCCTGCATACTGTGTAGACCCTGGCTAGGGCGGCTGGGGTTTGTTCCCCCCCTCATGGGCTAACGGACACAGACAGGAAACAAGCTAAGGAGCAGAGAGATAAGGCAGTCCCTGCTCCACTGGAGCAAGCAGCATAGCTGAGGGCTGCAAAGCATCTTCGGAGACGGATAACTTGATCCAGAAAGGGATCTGGGATAGATGTCCCATAAAATGCGTTGACCTAAATCAGTTAAGTCTGATACTACATCCAACCAGGTTTATCTTAAACCAGTTTTGGTCATTTTAAAAGGGGTTTATGTGCACTGAGCTTCTGTTCTACTACAGGTTTAAACCAGTTTCTGATCATTTGAACTGGTTTATGTGTAACTTCTGTTCCTAGCTTTTCCAGGCAGGTTTAAACCAGTTTAATGGGCTTATTCATAGATTCATAGATGTTAGGATTGGAAGGGACCTCAATAGATCATCAAGTCCGACCCCCTGCATAGGCAAGAAAGAGTGCTGGGTTTAGATGACCCCAGCCAGATGCCTATCTAAGCTCCTCCTGAAGACCCCCAGGGTAGGGGAGAGCACCACCTCCCTTGGGAGCCCATTCCAGACCTTGGCCACTCGAACTGTGAAGTTCTTCCTAATGTCTAGTCTAAATCTGCTCTCTGCTAGCTTGTGGCCATTATTTCTTGTAACCCCCAGGGGCGCCTTGATGAGTAAAGCCTCACCAATTCCCTTCTGTGCCCCCATGATGAACTTATAGGCAGCCACAAGGTCGCCTCTCAACTTTC
>NW_005841940.1:2278509-2304166 GCF_000455745.1 Alligator sinensis
CCGGACTGTGTAGTCATCCAAGTCACAGCCTCTTAACTTGTTCACCAGAATGGGGTGGGATACTGTATCGAAGGCCTTCCTGAAGTCTAAGAAAGCGACGTCAACCCCTACTCCCGCGTCCAGGCGTTTTGTAACCTGGTCATAAAAAGAGACTAGATTAGTCAGGCATGATCTGCCTGCCACGAACCCGTGCTGGTTTCCCCTCAGCATAATTTTTCCTGCCAGGTTCTCGCAAATGTGAGCCTTGATAATTTTTTCAAAGACTTTGCCTAGGCTTATGTCTGCTTCAGGTTTAAACTACACTTAAGCTGGTCTAAGGCTTATCTCTGTCCATACCAGGTCAGGTGTCCTGTACTGTCACATGACTCTGTGGGTCTCTCCAGATATACTAACATCACCAATACTGCATAGGGGTCACCCCATTAGTTTTAGTTGTGGCAAATTCTAGAGCTCAGGTATCTCAACCTGCTGTGGTTGCTCAATATGGGTGCAGATACATGTAACATCTGAACAGTTTCCAATGTTAAGGACATAAATTACACATAAACCAATATAAGTGATTGGAAACTGATTTAACTCTGTAACACAAGAGAAATTCAGTGCGCATAAAACACTTTCAAAATGGCTGAAACTGGTGCAATATAAGCCTGGATGGCTGTAGTATCAGACCTGACTGATTCAGGTTAAATTGGTTTATTGAACTTCTGTCCCAAATCCCCTCCAGATTCAAGTTAATTCACAGTCCCTCAGCATCCCAGGATGCTTTGCAGGGTGGGCGGGCTAGCCTTAGCCCAAACTGGCTGCTCCAGCCCAAGAGGGAGGTGTGCTCCAGCACCTCCCAGCTTCTGGCCTGGGCCACTGCAGGCATGTGACTGCATTTCTGCAGTCAAAAGTGAACGTCTGTTCACTTGTTTATTGGTTACAGCTTAGAGAAACCTGCAAAGATTGAATCGATTCAGCCTTGGGCTTTTTGACTGTCTGTACTTAGTCTAATATCACTTAATGGACCAATCAAAACTGCGAGAGGCTGTGTTTCCAACACCAGGGGGTGGAAGTAAGCATCCTGCATACCCTTTAAGTGGGCAAGCGGGGGGAGAGAGTGCTTGCACCTATTACATAGGGGTTCCAGGGAGTGAATGACCTGTGGCTGGGGGCATTTTCACTTTCCTGCTTTCCTTTCTCTCCTAAATATGAGTTGAATAAACTTCAATAGCTTGCAACTGACCAAGATTGCAGTGTGCTTGCCTCATTTGTGGGGTGGGGGAGGGAAGGAGAAGGCATGGAGCCACACTTTTTATTCCTAGGAGCTGAAGGTAAGAGGCATGATGAGGGGCTGCAGTCAAGTAGGAAGTAAAGACATAGCTTGTTAGAAAAAGAGCTTTTATTGACCAAGCAGAGAAAGGGAGCTCATAATTAAAAAGTACTAGCAAATGAGAGGAACAAGGCTGGGTGGGAGGCAGAGCTCTGGCTGCATACTAGAGGGGCCAGATGCAGCGATGGGGGTGGGGGTGGTGAGGAGTGATGCACAGTAGGATGCCTGGAGGACAGACCAAATGTGTGCCACAGAACACTTGCTGTCTACATATAACAGTGAACTGGTTCAAAACACTGTTTGATTTTCCTGTTACAGTTCTGAACTGTTCCAGGAGGCTTTAAACAAGTTTTAAAGGCTTGTATGCCTGCCCACTTCAGACTTAAATCAGGCTAAGTGTGAATGCGCGTCCATGCTCTCTGAGGTTGTCTGCAACAACAGGGCCATCTCAGCTCCCCTTGTTTCCCTTCCTTCTAGAACCATGAAGGGCTGCCTCATTCTGGCCACCCTAAATGGCAATATATTCATCTGGGGTGACAGCCTCCTATATCCATAGGCTGATTCCTGTAACACCACTGTGATTTGTTACTGAGTCTGCTGGGGGGAGTTGACAAAGCCCAGAACTCCCTAATCACATTTGTGCTTTGCCTTATCTGTCTCCTACCAGCACTGCACAATGTAAATATTCTCGGGTTTCAAAGGAGTAGCAAGTGACAACCTTCCCTGCACGGGTGCCGTTCTGGCATCTAGCAATGGGGATGGGGAACGGGGTTTGCTGAAAAAGGTACTTTATTATTTCAACACTGTTTTCTGTCTGAATTGGGACCACAGTAAACCTAAATTCACTGTAAACTCATGTCCACTAAGATGTGTCCCACTGTCAGACCTACATGTTTAGCTAAAACAAATGTGATGCTTAGGATTGCCAGTTCAATTGCTGTATCTTCCAGCAAGAATCTCTCACAGAAGTGAATAATCATCTAGGATGACGTTTTTTCTAGACAACATAAACAAATCTATGCCTGCTTTGCTCCAGGGAACTAATTCATCCAGTGGCCTCAATATGGACTTTTTGGCTTGATTTGTCCATAATTTTGACATGTGCTATGAGGTTTAACAGCTTCTGCAATCATGCTGTTAGTTGAGGACAGCATAACAAAACATTTCTGTCCCTTAGAATCAAAGCAAGTTAGGGTTGGAAGGGACCTTAGGAGGCCATCTAGTTCAACCCCCTGCTCAAAGCAGAACCACCCCCAATTAGATCATCCCAGCCAAAGCTTTTTCTGGTTTGGTTTTGAAATCCTCCAAGGATGGAGCTTCCACCACCTCTCTGGGTAACCTGCTCCAGTGTTTTACTACCCTTCTAGTGAAAAAATTCTTCCTAATAGCTAACCTAAACTTCCCTTCTTGCAACTTGAGGCTATTGCTCTTTGTTCTGTCATCTTCCACCACTGAGAACAGTCTAGCTCCATCTCTTTTGAACCTCTCTTCAGGTAGTTGAAGGCTGGTATTAAATCTTCTCTCAGTATTCCCTTCTCCAGACTAAATAAACCCAGTTCCCTCAGTTTTTCCTCATAAGTCATGTCCCCCCAGCCCCCTCACCATTTGTGTTGCCCTCCACTGGACTGTCACCAATTTGTCCACATCCTTTCTGTAGTGGGGGGCCCAAAACTAAATACAGTACTCCAGATGCAGCCTCACCACTCCTGAATAGAGGGGAATAATCATTTCCCTTGACCTACTGGCACACACCTACCAATGCAGACCAGTAGGCCGTTAGTCTTCTTGGCACACTGTAACCCCCAGGTCCTTTTCTGCAGAGATACTGCCCAGCCAGTCAGCCCTGTAGGATGGGATTGTTCCATCCTAAGTGCAGGACTTTGCACTTGTCCTTGTTGAACCTCATGAGATTCCTTTTGGCCCAATCCTCCAATTTGTCTTGGTCACTGAATCCTAGCTCTATCCACCAGCTATTACTCCCCCCAGCCTGGTGTCATCAGCAAACTCGCTGAGGGTGCACTCTATGCCATCTTCCAGGTCATTGATGAAAGCACTGAACAAAACCAGCCCCAGGACCAACCCCTGGGGCACTCCACTTGATACCAGCTGCAAACTAGACACCAAGCCATTGATTACTACTCTCTGAGCTCAATGCTTCAGCCAGTTTTTTATCTACCTTACAGTCCATTGAGAATACTGTGGGAGACAGTATGAAAAGCCTTGCTAAAATCAAAGTATACCACATCAACTAGTCTCCCCGTATCTAAAAAGCCAGTCACCTTGTCACAGAGGACAATCAGGTTGGTCAGGCATAACTTGCTCCTGGTGAATCCATGCTGACTGTTCCTAATCACCTTTTTCTCCTCCAAGTGCTTAGAAATGGATTCCTTGAGAATCTGCTCCATGATTTTTCTAGAGACTGAGGTAAGGCTGACTGGTCTGTAGTTCCTTGGATCCTCCTTTCCTTTCTTAAATATGGGCACTATGTTTGCCCTTTTCCAATCATCCAGGACCTCTCCTGATTGTCATGAGTTTTCAATGATAAATGCCAATGGCTCTGCAATCACATCAGCCAACTCCCTCAGCACCCTTAGGTGCATCCCATCCAGCCGCATGGACTTGTACATGTCCAGCTTTTCTAAGTAGTCCTAACCTGTCTTTCAGCACTGAGGACTATTCACCTCCTCCCCAAACTGCGCTGCCCGATGCACTAGTGTGGGAGCTGACCTTGCCTGTGATGACTGAGTTGAAAAAGGCATTGAGCACTTCAGCCTTTTCTGTATCCTCTGTCACTAGTTTGCCTCCTCCATTCAATAAGGGACCCACACTTTCCCTGATTCTCCTCTTGCTACTGATATACTTGTACAAACCCTTGTTACCCTTCACATCCCTCGCTAGCTGCCACTCCAATTGTGCTCTGGCCTTCCTGAATTCATTCTTGCATGCCCAAACAACGGTCTTATAATCTTCTCTAGTTATTGTTCAAGTTTCCTCTTCTTATAAGCTTCCTTTCTGTGATTTAGTTTATTGAAGAGTTCCCTGATAAGCCAAGTCGGTCTTCTGTCATACTTGCTAGTTTTCCTGCATATCCGAACAGTTTGTCCCTGCAATTGTGCTCTGGCCTTCCTGAATTCATTCTTGCATGCCCAAACAACGGTCTTATAATCTTCTCTAGTTATTGTTCAAGTTTCCTCTTCTTATAAGCTTCCTTTCTGTGATTTAGTTTATTGAAGAGTTCCCTGATAAGCCAAGTCGGTCTTCTGTCATACTTGCTAGTTTTCCTGCATATCCGAACAGTTTGTCCCTGCACTCTCAGTAAGGCTTCTTTGAAGTAAAGCTAGCTCTCCTGGACTCCCCTTCTGCTCAGTCTGGCTTCCCACGGGATTTCATAGATTTCATAGACATTAGGGCTGGAAGGGACCTCGGAAGATCATCGAGTCCAGCCCCCTGCCCAAAGGGCAGGAAGTCAGCTGGGGTCATAGGATAGGTCATGGGATCCTGCCCATGAGTTCCCTGAGTGAGTCGAAGTCTGCTTTTCTGAAGTCCAGGGTCCTTATTCTGCTGCTCTCCATCCTTCCTTTGCTCAGGATCCTGAACTCAATCATCTTATGGTCACTGCTGCCCAAGTTGCCATCCACTGCTATATTCCCCACTAATTCTTCCCTGTTTGTGAGCAATAAGTCAAAAATAGCATGGCCCCTACTTGGCCGCTCCAGCACTTGCACCAGGAAGTTGTCCCCAGTACTCTCCAAAAACTGCCTGGATTGCCTGCGCACTGCTGTATTGCCCTCCCAGCGAATGTCAAGGTGACTGAAGTCCCCCATCAGAACCAGGGCCTGTGATCAGGAAACTTCTGCTAGCTGTTTGAAGAAAGCCTCATCCAGGCTTTTGGTCTTCATCCTCCAGCAAACCTAATTTAAAGCCCTCTTCACTAGGCTAGTGAGCCTGTCTGCGAAGACACTCTTCCCTCTCTTCATTAGGTGGATCCCATCTCTTCCCAGCAGTCCTTCTTCTTGGAAGAACATCCCATGGTGGAAGCAGCCAAATCCTTGCTGGCGACACCACCTGCGCAGTCAGGTGTTGATCTGCACGATGTACCTGCTCCTTCCCGGGCCCTTTCCCTTGACTGGAAGGATCAACGAGAAAACAACCTGAGCCCCAGACCCCCTCACCCTTGCCCCCAGAGCCCTGTAGTAACTCTTGATACACTCAGGGTCTCCCCTGGCAGTATCACTGGTGCCCACATGGATGAGCAGCATAAGATAGTAGTCAGAGGGCCAGATAAGTCTCAATAATCCCTTAATGACATCTCAGATCAAGGCTCCGGGCAAGCAGCATACCTCTTGAAACCACAGGTCAGGTCGGCAGATGGCTCCCTCCATCCCCTGCAGAATGGAGTCTCCAACTACCACCACCCGTCACTACTTCTGGGTGGTGGTCATGTCAATCCTTCCCACCTTGGTGAGGCCTGGCCTGTCTTCCTCCACCAATGGAACATGCTCCTCCCTCTCTGCTGCTAGGGCTGCATATCTGTTCTCCAGAGGAACGACTGCAGGTAGAAGTGAAGATCTCTGCTTGCTGCCAGAAGGCACAAGCCTCCAGCTTCTACCCTCTTGGGTGTCCATATCCTCTCTCTTCTCTAGCACTGCCTCTGGCATTTCTTCTTCCACAGTTCCAGAGGTCTCCTTCAGCATCAAATCGATGAATGCCTCATAGCAGAGGATGCTTTGGAGCCTCGCAACCTCCTCCTGTAGTTCTCTTGCCTGTTCCCTGAGAGACACCACCAGGGGCACTGCTCACACCACAAGCAATCCCTGACCTGGCCATCACTGGAAGGAAGCTGCAAGCCACAGTCCCCACAGCACCAAACCTGAACCTGGGTGGAAGTGTCAATGGTGAGCCAACCTGCCTGGACAGAAGCCTCACAGGTGCAAGCAGAGGCAGTGACAGTGGCTCTGGCATTGCAACATTCTCCAGCCATTTCCCTGGATCTCAGTTTGCCTTCTCTCTCTTACTGCTTCTCTTCCAAGCAGACTTTCTCTAGCAAACTCGCTTGGAACTGGCCTGTTTATTTCTCATTGGCCCCAAAGGATTCCCTTTTTTTTCCTGCTTCCTTATGCCAAACTGAAAGACTCACCCATCAAAAAAAGGGCCACAAACTGGCCTCGGAACTGACCTCAGCACTACCTCCAAACTGCTTACTCTGTTTGCAGCCCCTGTTCAATTTCTGCCCCCATCAGATTTCTGTCAGAATCTACAAATTGCCTTCCCATGGACATTTTCATAGTTTTCTGTAACACTACAGGGATCACTACGTTGGTGCCTGAAAACAAAAGTGCCATATATTACTGACGGGTTCCCCCTTACATTAATAGTATAAGGAATAAGTCATCCCAGCCACCTTTAGCTAAGAGCCACAAGGACGCTCTGCAGGGTCTCACCCTGAGAAGTGGTTATGACAAATTAGTCTACATTTCAGCCAAGACTGGGACAATGAGAGTGACATATATACAACCTAGCTCTGGACTCTGCTCCACGGCATTCTGATCAAGTGCTCTTGTGCAGGGGTGCTCAACCCTCAGCCCACAGGCCAGAATCAGCTCCTGGCACAGTGTCATCCAGCCCACAGGGCTCCCCACAATTCTGTGGGAAGGCTTACAGGCTATGGCCCTGTTCACTAGATTGAGTGTGGAGGGTGGTACAGGGTCCATTCCCAGAGTGTGGGGACAGAGCAGAAGCAGTATGGGGCCCCTGGAGCCTAATCCTGGGCAGATAGAGGTGGCATGGGTCCCCAGAGGCTGATCCCAACTGGGAGGGGGATTGGTGTGGGGCCCCAGGCCCCAATTCCAGGAGTGGTGGTGAGGGGCCCAATCCGGCCCATGGACTGGCCCTGCACTGTTTATCTGGCCCATGGAGCCAAAACTGTGAGCACTTCTGCTCTAGACCATGAGCTACAGCTCAGGTTTGACTGGTCAATTTAAAAACAAACATTTATAGAGTGTGTGCGCGCACACACGTGTATGTGCATGTGTGTACGCTGCATAAGCCATTCATGTCTAATATTGTCCATACTGCTGGAAAGGGATTCTGCCAGTATCCTCTGTGGAAGCATGTGTGGACAGGGTAGCTTAATGTTTACAGTAACCAGGGCCTTATTATCTGTTTCTCAAGCCCATGAGATTCGTATCCCACCTCCACTGCACATTTTCACACAGCAGCACCCTCAGTTTGCTTGTCCAGGAAGCTGAGTAATGCATGTTTCCCCAAATACTTGGTCATTCCAGATACTTTTTACACCTCTCTCTCTCTCACCAGCTGTCCAGCTATATTTGCCCCGGCCTCCACTTTGCTGTGATGCACCTGCCAGCAGGCACATTTCCCCATGTATTTCTGTTATGTGGTGTTTACATTTGCTTGTTCAGTTTTCTAAAGCTAATCAAAACCCCCAATCCCACCCTTCTATCATTTTACCCCCATGTCAAGGCACTTGCTCTGTAGACCTTATCACTTTCTACACCATCAACATGTGTTGTAATGTCCTGTGAAAAACTCAGGTACTGAATACAATCCCAGAGGCAGGTGGAGAAATCATCTCCCCCAAACAGGTTGGAAAACGTGTACAAGCATATGCACTATTTTAATAATGGTTCCCACAAGTCTGGCTGATATGTTGAAATCCACCCGCTATCAGCCATCTTGAAAAGGTTTTCCTGTTTTTAATGAGATAAATGTTCCCTTTCAGCCTAATTCTTATGCATCATCATCCAAAGAAGTGTCCTTTTCCCTCTCACTGCAACACCCACTGCAGGGGTGTTCTATCCACTTAGATTCCCAGAGCAGCAAATGTATCCAGTGTAGAAAAAATGTCTCACGTTGGAAGCATAAATCATGGGACAGTCAGGATTATTCTGAGAGCTTCCCTATTCCCTGGAAGACATTGCTTCAATTGTTTTTGGTCCCCTGCGCATCCAGTGAGTACACTTCTTGATGAAACCAAGGGCTCAATCCATTTGTAACCCAGTAATGGATGCTTTCCCCTCCCTACCAAGTTATCCAATGGGGAATTCACGCATACATCTAGGTCACATACTCTTGTTCTGTCATCTGTCACCACTGAGAACAGTGTTCCTCTGCTGCAGCACTGTCCATTGTTCCTACAAAGGATTCCTCTGAGCTAGCAGTGATATTTTCTTTTCTGTCCATGTCCTGCACTTTGCTGTGCGTGCAAATTCATGCAAAATGATTGAGCAATGGATCCAAGATTAAAAGAAACTGTCAAAATCTACACTTTCACTTTCTGGTATGTCTTGCTTAAATCCATATTTCTCGTGTTTCACTTCACACAGCATGTGGTCGGAAAGGATTCCATATCACGATTTCACTGTTCACCTCCTCTGTAACTGTTAAAATCATGATGCCCATCAGAACCAGTTCCTGTTCTGCCTTCCTTTTTGCTGGCATCCACTATTTACACTTTCAAAGTGAAGCACAGTTTAAACATTCTCCAATTGCCCAACACAGCTTGAGGGTTTCAACTTTAGTGGGACTTTGAAATGCTCCATTCAGGACTGTGGCACGGCACTGTTGGTGCCTACTACTTTAAGGGCTGAACCAAGCAGCCAGCAGGTGGTTGATTGCGGTGGCCTTTTTAGATCTCTGGCCACCTATATAAACACAGCAGTTTGCTGGCAGCAGGCCAGGCAGTAACAATGCCTGGCTGCAAAGCTGAATGCAGCATCCTTGGAGGTAAGGGCAGGAACTGTAGGGGATGGTTTGGAGCCTCCTGGTCCTGGGCATGACCTAAAACTGCACCCTGCTGGGAGTGGGTGGCCTGGTGGGGCTCCCAGTGGTGCAGGAGCCTCCAGGAAATACCAGGCTAGTTACCACCCTGGTGAAAGGCAGGTTGGGGTGCCTTAATAACCCTAGTTCCCACCACTGGGTGGGTAACCCCTAGTAGGGACCAGAAGGCAGACCCCAGATAGAGAGTGGGGCTAGAGGCTCAGAGGTAGAATACCCTTGACTGGTCAATGCTGGGGCCAGGACCAGAATGGTCAAAAGAGCCAGGGGCCTAACGTGAGGGATGCCCAGAGCTGAGGGCCTGGGGTTTCTGACTGGCCTTGGAAGTGAGGCCAGGGCCTATGTGGCCAAAGGTCCCAGGGGGACCATGTCTGAGAAGTGAAAGAGTTCAGGGAGCTAGGCAGCCCAGAATGAGGGTGGAGTAGGCTGCCTGATTGGAGGGAATCTTGTTAGGGGTGTGGATTGGAGGATTCTGGGGCCCAGTGTGGGGCTAGTGACTATAAGAACAGTGGATGCCATCTGCAAGGCTTGGGCTGCAGTGTAGGGGAGGAACGGAACCACAGAGAGCGCCCCTTGGCATCAGGGCAGAAATGGGCAGCCTCCCGCCTAATTAATATCATAATTATATATCATCAAGGTGTGGCAGGAAAGAAGGCGGGCGATTGACCCAGAAACAGGTGCGTGGGCCAATGTCAGACTGGCCTCGAGGAGGCCCCCCTGTTACAAGAGCACTTTCTTGGTTTATGCAACCCCTTGGTACTGTGTTGTTCAGAAGTCAGTCAGAACCAAGCAATCTCACATAGGTCCACTTCACATGGTGTCTGGGTTCTGACTGGCCAACACTGCCTATCACAAACTCATGCAGGAGCCCACCAGTTCCAAACGGCTGTTGTGAGCACCTTTGACAGGTACAAGTCCTCACACTGCAAATGGCTCCCTGAATCTTCTAGTACAAAAACCTCCTACAGTGAAACTGCAAGGCCCTGGCAAGAACAGCGAGGCAACATAGCAGCAGAGGTAAATTTCGGTGGCAAAGCTTTTGAGTGCAGAAATAGTTCTGCTCTTTTCTTGGGCAACAGTCCCACCGACTAATTTTTCTCTGCCCTAAGAAGGATCATACATTTTCAGCTGGAGTCCATTTTATCTTAGATCAAGAAATCAAACAAGGTAAATTCCTTTAGAGACAGCTTTGTTTGTGTCTCTCCTGACTGGGTAGCATCCGCCTACATCAGAAAGCACAGTTCTTGTACGTTGAAGGATACAGGGGCAGGTATTTAAAGGCATGTGTGGGCCTAATGATCTAGGCAGACACATCAGCAGCACTAAGGGCACCTATACCTATCTTGGACATCTGCTCTGATGCATGATAATAAGCACGCACTGGAGCAGATTCAATTAATCGAGTGTGCTAATTAGCATGCTCCAGCCAACTCCACCCATGTATTCAGCATCCCTGTGCTTCAGAATAGCAGCGGGCAACTTTAAAGCTTGTTGAATGAACTCTAGTTAAGGCACCCCCACCATCATTTTGACGTGTGAGATGCTGAATACACGGAGCTGCTCTTGGAGCTGCTCTAATTAAAGCAACCTCCCCCCCCCAAACACATGTAAAGAGTCTGCAAGTGCCTATCTCCCACTGCAACAGGGGCTGTCATATTCTATGCCAGGGGTTCCCAACCCCCAGGCCGTAGCCCAGTACGGGGACACAAAGGGTTAGCTGTCAGTCCGCAGAAGGGTTGGCTGCTGGACCAGAACTGACTGCAAACCATGGACCGGCAAGCAGAGGACTGGAAGTAACCAGCAGACCGGCAGCCAACTCTTTTTTTATACAGAGTTGGCTGCCCGCCTGCAGTATGCCGGTTACTACTAGTCCACTGTTTTTCGGTCCACGGTCACTTCCAGTCTGCGGTTTGCCAGTCCTCAGCACAAAAAGTTTGGGAACCCCTGTTCTGTGCTGCGATATTTGCATTAATGTTTTGCCCAAGAAAGATATGGACCGAGCAGGCATTTAGCAAACAAAGCTAGGCTGGGATATTGTTTTTGAAACTTGTTTATGTCAATACTATAGCTTCCTTTTTAAGTTGTTTTGTTCTCTTGCTCATTCTCTTCTGTTTATAATAATATAAATTACTTTGTTTTCTTTCTATAAACTGGTCTGAGGCCTTTGTTAGGAAGAGTGGCATATGAATCCAATCCTGACCAATCCAAAGAGTTCAAGGCCTGGCCATTCTAGATGCAGTTAAATTTGCCCATAAGAATACAGCTCTGAATTAACAGAATTGCATTTTATGTAACAAAAGGGTACAGCAATATTAAAAGGTCCTTTATCTAGATTATTTGGAATTCTGTACCATCCTTGTCCCAGACTTTCTACTATGAGTGAGAGCTTGGAAGTTTTTTTAAACAAGCAGAAAATAAAACACTAGTAGGTTTAAAGCAAAATGGATTGGCAACTTTCTTTTCTCCTGGACTCCAACAAAAAGAAAAGAAGAGAAATTATTTGGATTAACAAAACAGCAGCGTTTAAAATGAGACAGTTTTAAAAATGAGACAGTTTAAAAGGTGGCAGATTTCTCATGGGGGGAGGCCTGATGGGGTAACAAACAGTCAGTCTTGTGAATATTTATGCTCTTAATGAAAATTAGCTAAAATTTTTAAAGTTACAATTTTCCAAAATCATGCAAAAAACTAAAGGAACTCTAGTGATTTGGAAAAAAGTTCTTGGCAAGCTTTCGGGCGCAATCACCCTTCTTTAGGCATAGGAAGTCCCTGCTGTTCTGAGATTCCAAAAACAGTCTCAGAACAGGATAAACTCCATATGCCTGAAGAAGGTTGACTAAGCCTGAAAGCTTGCCAAGAATTTTTTTCCAACTACTCAGTTGGTCTAATAAAAGAAATCACATCTACTCAAAGAACCTTGCCTGCCTAATGATTAATGGGGATTTAAATTGTGCGTGAATGCCACTGTATAGATCTAAAAAGGACAAGTTAGATACCAGGGTTGGAGCCAAAAACAGTTTCAAGATGAAAATTAATTTAAAGATGGATCCTTAACCCCAGAGAATTAATTTGGAGGGTCCTTAACCCCAGAGGAAGAGACTACACATTTTTTTTTCAATCCCTCACAATCCTTATTCTTCCTAATACAAATTTAACTGTTAAAGTGTCTCACACTTTTCTCTATATTATCTGATCCTGGCCACAGGCAGACACAGGATAACAGAAAAGATGAAACGGTGATCTTTTTTCCCCTGTTGTTATGGGAGAAATCATGCCTTTGGAACCCCAAGGCTAGAATACAGCTATAGGACTCATGCTGAGCCAGTTTGCAAGAGTATAAGCTCCAAAACCCTTTAGTCCAATACTTCTCAGTGCCTGCTGCTGTGCCTTGCAGGAGATACTGCGACTACTTATAGCAGAGGTCTCAAGGGCACAAAGTGCTGTCCGTCTGGCAACTGTTTTAAAACTGACTTAAACATCAAATCACCATATCTACAATGCAGTGGCAAATTTGCCATTCTTCCATCATAGGGCAGCATGTGGCTTCTCTCTCTTAAGAATCCATCCTCGCCTTTTTGCTGAGTATGCATGTTTGTCAGAACAGGATGTAACTTCTCTGATAAATGGACCTGCTTTGCACAATATGTCTCTTTACAAGAAAGCTCAAGGCTAGTTTAACCCTGAGGTTCTCTAAAAAGGTCACTTGTGTCAGCCTCAAGGCCTTCTAGAAACTGGCTCTGGGGATTGGGGGGAGGGAGGAGAGGAGAGCAGTGCTACTCTGGTCCCAGTCTTTACTGGGAAACCAATGAAACCAGACCCAGCTTCTTCCAGCAGCAGTCACTGCCGGGAGGTTGCAAGAGCACTGGAGGTGGGGTGCTCAGGCTATATGCAGCAGTACTGCTTCCCTTCCCGGCCTTTAGGTGTCCATAAGGGGACCGGTGCAGACTCTGGCGAAGCTACCAGCTCCCTGGTCTGTCCAAAAGCTTCAAACATGAGCATTCAAAGCACTTCCCTTGCTTGTTTCAACAGTGTTACTGTGCCCTGGGATCCCTGGCAAGCCATGCACTGTGAAGAGATCCAGACATGGTCTCATCATGCTAATCTGGATTGCACAAAAAGTTCTTTTCCCTTAATTATGCTAGTTTCAAATGGCAGCTTTCTTAGAAATCATCCATTTTGTGTGGGAACTGACAGAGGCTGAGCCAGTATAGGGGGCCAGGGGAAGGGAAGGGTCAAGAGATAAAAGACCAACTCATGCACTCTCTTGTCATGCTCATCCTGGTGATCTGGCAGGGTAAGGAGATGGTGGGAAAGACTGCCAGGGACTGTAGGAAGCTAATTGTGTGTGTGGTCTGTTGTACCCTGCCTTCCATTCAGCAGAAGTGCTGAGAACCATAAGTGCCTTGACCTTCCATTAACTTCAGTGACACACTGTTAGTCGTCTGCCCTCAAAGATTTCTTTGACGAACCCAGGCTTGGAGTAGGGGAGGAACAAGAACAAATGACGATCCTTGTTGCTTGCAGGAAGGGGGAGGAACCTTCCAAAGACCCCTGCTTGCTGGCAGCACTGGCTGTGCTACTCCCAAGCAAGAACAAGCCATGACAACATCTTTGGGTGCCCACAGAAGTAACAGTTATATTGTTTCCAAGCGCAAGGGGCTTGGGAATGTTTCAAACAGCATAGTTTGATTTTGCAGTACTTCGTTTGCTTTTGGAACATTTCAAAGGGCACATACAGCTGGGCTGTACAGCTGATTGTTTGAAGTGTTCCAATTGTTACTTGTGTGTCCACCCTGAGAACAATGCCAGTTATAACAAAAGCAGCATGGTCCATGCCCACCCTGTCAGGAAAGACACCAGATGGGAACAGTCGGGAGGTGACCCCTTCACACTATTCTGTAAATATCTGCCACCCCAAGAAAGAGCCCACAGGGCTTTCTCCTTGACCTGGCAATTCCCAGGACATCTTTGGGAACCCCAGGCTCTTGTGCATCAGCTACTATCAGCTACTAAGAAGGCAGGGGAAAGGGAAGACCCACAAGCGGAGGTCTCTCCCCGTGTTCTTTCAGGAGGAACAAAATGGGGCTAGGACTTTAAATGCATTAGATGTACAGCCAACACGTGTAACCTGCATCCACATGTTCTGCAAATGAGCCCATACAGGCCTCGTTAATAGCTCCCTGGCAACAGGGGACAGAAGGAAAATATCAACAAGCAAGCAGAGAGCAAGAGAAACCACATGAGAAGGAAGAAAAGACAATATTTGCAATACCTGAGTGGGTTTGGTAGGATAAGCCCTTCTCTTAACAGGCAGGGGGTTAGAGGTGCACTGATACATTGATCCCATATCGGATCAGCATTGATATAGGGAATATTGACAGTATTGGAAAACAGCCTTTTTTTCCTGATGTGGCTGATAATGTGGCTGATAAATGGCTCGTTCATGCACACAGCCAGGAGCACAGCCCGGCGGCTTGGAGAGCAGCATCAGGAGGTAAGTCTGATGTGGGGGAAAGGGGAAGGGGAGGGAAGGGATGTGGGGGGCAGATTGAGGCCCCCCGCAGTGGAAGGAGGGAGTGGGGCAGGGGCAGGGGCAGGGACTGAACAGCTGGGGCAGGGTGGGGTGCAGGACTGAGCTCCGAGTAGCTCATCCAGGGTGCACTGGTGGGGGAGGTTTTAGCAGTCATTTGACAACTTTCAGGTCAGGACACTTGAACACCACCACAAACAGTGGGATGAGCACAAATGCCACGTGCCCCTGGAGGCTGGGGAGGGCACAACGAGCTCCTGCAGGCAGTAGCAGAGGTGTTGGCGGTGGGAGCGTGGCGGCTGTAAGGAGGGAGCTCCCACAGGCAGCCATGGTACTGTCAGTGTGGGGGGTGGGGGTGAGCGCTACCCGGTGGTTGGCAACCACCCGCAGACACTGCTGGCCAGTGGCAATTGTGGACTGCCTGCAGACACCGCCGGTGGTGTTGGCAGTGGGGGGTGGTGGTGGCCAGTGGCGACTGCATGCAGGCGCCGCCAGCAGTGTTGGCAGTGCCTTTTCATAAGGGGTGCACCGCCACACTCAGGGGGTTCATGTGTACCCCCTACGTGTTGCCAATGGGGATGAGACTGATTCTCATCTCAAGTACTTCATAAGCAAACCAGCACCCTATCTAGCTGGGTATGAGCTCCCCTGCAACTTATGAATTGAACTAAACAGGACTTACTCTGGAGCTGGATGCTTTAATGCCACACTTTATAAGATTGGCTTACAGGGCAGTCCAAAATGTGAGTGTGGTGATACACCACAGACTGCTGACACCTCCTCACATGTGCAGCACACCCATGCATCCAGGATGAGGACCTAAAGTCCGTGGCCAGAGTATTATAAACAACAGTAAAGTAGCTGTGTGGCTCTGCCACATTAATGATGTGTAGAGCAGGGAATGAAGTATACGAGAGAAGAAGAAAGTCAGTACTAGGCATTCACACATCACATACTGTGCCCCAGTCAAGCAGCCAGTATTTCAAGCCACAAGTCTGAACTCACAGCCCCACCTCTATGCAAATTTCCTTAAGAACATTTCCATTATACTCAGTCTTAGTAACCTGGGAACTCAAGCCAGACCAGATGCCAGAGTTGTTTCAAAACAAAGCAGCCTCAGGGACTGTCTGCTCCATCTCTAGCACTGCAGGGTGCTAGCCTTACCTGCAGGATGGACTGGAGCCAAACTCCAGCAGATGCAGAGCAAACTTGAGAGATCACCAGGCAAAGTAAAGCTGTGTACCTGCAGGGACACCACACAACTAGGACAGGGCTTGGAGGACAGAACTGCCCCAGCCCCTACTGAAACAGTCATGCTGCAAGTGGGGTGGTGTCTCAACTGACTCACATTAGCAATCATTTTAGAGTTAGCTGTTGCAAAATAGAGATCATCACCCCACATTCCTGAAACAAAGAATAAGAAAGAGTTTTGTTAGTTTTTTTGGCTAGGGGGCTGAGGCACTTGACTGATGAGGAGAGGTGAGGGAACTGGGTTTACTGGGCGTGTCTACACATGCACTTTAGTGCACATTAGCCTATTTTAATGTGCATTAAAGCATCACAAAAACTCACCGTCTTTAGCTAATGCTCATTAAAATAGGCTAATGTGCATTTTCTAGTACCTCACAATGGAGGTACTAGATTGCATGTGCATTACCTAAAGCACATTAATTGAATATGTAGACATGCCCATGTAACCTGGAGATGAGAAGACTGAGGGGGGATTTAATAGCAGCCCTCAACTACCTGAAGGGTAGTTCCAAAGAGTACAGAGCTAGACTGTTCTCAGTGGTGGCAGACAATAGAATACGTTTCAAGTTGCAGCAAGGGAGGTTTAGGTTAGATATTAGGAAACAGTTTCTCACTAGAAGGATACTAAAGCACTGGAATAGGTTACCCAGAGAGGTGGTGGAATCTCCATCCTTGGAGGTTTTTAAGATGAAGCTAGACAAAGGCTTGGCTGGGATGATCTAGTTGGTGAAGGTCCTGCTTTGAGCAGGTGGCTGGACTAGATGACCTCCTGAGGTCCCTTCCAACCCTATTTTTCTATGATTCTATAATTTTTGAAAGGCACCCTGGGCACTGCAAACTTGAGGGATTTCAGTGTCAAAAGCTACAGGGAGATGCCACATGACAGCACTAGACAAAAGGTTAATGGAGGGGCTAGTTGCCTTAGTCACAGCTGGGGAAGTGTGCATCTATACTGGTAACAAGCCCATGCCTGAGTTTAGCAGCCAGTACTGCACACACAAAGTCCTTCCCCTTCCTCCTCTAGAATGCTTCTTTTTCTCAGAGATGCCTCGTCTGTGTGTGCTATGCTGTGAGCCTCGTCATAGTAAACATCTCTTGCTCTGTTATGCCAGGGAACAAACTAAGGGGTTTGCAGCAGAGCTGGTCAGCGAGTCTGGGTGTTAGAATGCAACTTGGGGTGTTCTCAGGAGCCTGCAAGCAACAACTGCTGTTAAAACTGCAGCCCAGGTAGGACAAGGCAATAAAATGAGAGGCTTCAGAGCTACAAGCTAGGGGAAGCTGGACAAGGAGTGAGGTGCTGAAAAAGGAAGGGATGGACAGGGAAGGGAGGAACCCAGAGCCACTGGCAGACCTGGGTTCCCCTTCAGAGGAGAAAGGGTACCCCTAAAAGGAAAGGCAAAGGACTTGTGAACCCCTATATGAAGCGAGGCCCAAGACTAGGCATGCAGCCTTCTTGGACTTGGGGCTAGATTTGAACTATTCCCCCAACAGGGGCAAGACAAACTCTATAGGAAGAAATATGCCTGGTTGACAGGACTGACATGATGACAACCACAGGAAGTTGTCAGCCATTTTTGTGTGTGTATTAGCAGTTGCAATAAAGCCCTTTTGAGGGTAAGAAGTCTCCCTGTCTTTTCCTGAGCTCTGTGATAGCACATTGATAAGCATAATAATAACTGGCATCTGTAGCATTACCAGGAAACACTCTAGTGGTATGTGGTCAGCACAATCTTGCACCCCCACCAAGGCAGGTAATCAACAGATTTTGTTCAACAGGCTTGCTAAAAGAAGCAATGAAACCATGCTGCTTCCTGCCAGGCCCTGTAACACATAGTACCTCTTACTGCATTACAACCCCCCCGCCCTTTTGGATTAAACACTACATGAGGAAGACCATGATTGCCATTCTGTCTCTTATTTATGGCTTTGAACTTGCTTCTGAGAATGCAGAGGCATCAAGTCATACCAAAACCATGCAAGGACAGTCAAAACCAAAATGAAAATGGTGTGAGTTAGATGGGAGAGCAAATGCCACTGGGAAAGGAGATGATGCTCCCTGGAAGATGGAAATACAAGTGAAGGAAAGTTGACAACCTAGGGTCACAATGTAACTTGAATTTGGCCTACAAGACATATGCACTAAACTGTACACACTGTAGTGTAGGGTGGGTGGGTAAGTGGGGTATGAGCTCCAGGCAGGGACATGCCAGAATGGAGTGGGGAGTGGCTCACCTTCCCATCCCCCCGCCCCTCCCTTTGCACCTCCCCTACAGCTGTAGGTCCCAGCTCCAGTGTGGAAGGCTGACCAGGAGCGTAAGTGTGACTGAGTGAGGCTTCAGTGAAGAGACTTCTGGGAATTGCAATGCCTGTGCTGGAGGGAGATGTCCCCTCAATTTTTTACTGCCAAAAACTGGTGATTTTTTTAGCATGTCAGTGCCAAAAAAAGAGGTGACACTTCCCCTGGGCACCAGTGAACACCTGTGCCACCACACTGATAACACTGCTCATTACACAGCATTGCTACCCACAGAGCTCAGAGTCCTGGGTGTTCAGCTTTGCACAAAATGCAAGTTCATTTTCAAAAGCCCTGGAGATTAGTTCGGCTGACACAAGCTATTGCATCACATCTGCACAAGCTGTTCCATCTTCTCACTGTATGAGCCCTGCTGCTCAGCAAGCAGCAATGAGAAACAGACACGCAAAGGAGCTGAACTCTGCCATGGTGGGGAAGGGAAGTCAGGGACTTTATTTCCTTAAGGCCTATTTTTCTGTAGTCCAACTGCTAAACCATGAAGAAAGGGAGAGAAGAAAGTTGGATGTGGCTGTGCAGAAAAGAAAGGATGCTGAAGATAGCCCTTGGCCACCAACCAGCCCCTCATTCTTTTTTTTTCAATAAAAACAAACAAATAACTTTAAACAGGCTTTGCATTACTGAACGATGCATGCCAAACCTCAATAGTGCAAATGGTCGTGACTATGCCAAAAATCACTCCCCTTTCTCTTTTAGTCTGTACATTGTGTAAATAGGATTGCAACACCCCAGCAGAGCCTCTTGCATGCATCTCCAAAGCACCCTGTCCTCTTTATTTATCATACCAAGAGCACAGTAGAAGCAAAAATCTCGGACAAGGGAGATGGATCGCAATTGAGTTTATTTGGTTTGGACAAGAGTCTGGGAAAGCTCTTGGTCTGCATGAGGCTAGAAACTAAAAAGTGGACATAATATCCTCCAGGGAAAACCTGTTTCTAACCCTTAGACAAAAGCTGTTTTCATAATGTAATTAAGCTACATAATCACAAGAGACAGAATGCTGGGACATAATTACTTAAGTCTACATAGAGGCCTAACAAAGCTTCCCAGTAGTTTTGCAAGGACAAGGTTTGGGGAATGCATTCTCCACAATCTCCTCTCCACTCCACACCCCCTTCCCTCTCCCCCAGTGCACTGTGTCTAGTTTGGGCACACTACGCTCTGGACAAATTGGAAAAAATAGGAAGAGAGCAACACAAGTGAACGGAAGTCTAGAAAAGCAGACAAAGAAAGGCTAAAAGAACAAGGGTTATTTAATGTGGAGAAATGGAGACTGTGGCGGGGGCGGATTTGATAGCAGTCTTCCAATACCTGAAAGGTGCTTACAATAAGGATGGTGACAGACTGTTTTCTGTGGCCTCAGTGGACAGGACAAAGGGTAAAAGTCTCAACTTGCAGCAAGGGAAATTTAAATTGGATATTAGCAGGAAGAACTCTCTCACTATGAGTGGTTAATCATTGGGACTACCCAGAGAGGCTGTGGAATCTCCAGCCTGGGAAGGTTTTAAGACAGGGGTGGGCAAAATGCGGCCTGTGGGCTGAATGCGGCCCACCAGGCCATTCTATCTGACCTGCAGGGCCCCTAAACATTTAGAAAATTAATATGTATCTGCCCCTGACTGCCTGTCATGCAGCCCTCAATGGCTTGCCAAAACTCTGTGAGTGGCCCTCCTCCCGAAATAATTGCCCACCCCTGTTTTAGGAGCAGGTGAGAAAGATACTTGACTGGGATGGTTCATACAGGAAGGACTCTGCTTTGCACCAGGGGGTTGGACTAGAGACTCCCTGAAGTCCCTTTCTGTCCTACTTTTCCATGTTTATTAGTTTTGTTTACCTCACATCAGATGGTTTACTGCATCAGCATTGTAGATCCATCAACATTGCAGCCACAATCAAGAGCAGTGGAACCTCATTGTGTCATCTATGATTTTTCAATTCCAGTTCAAAACAAATCCAGCAGGACATGTTTCCTTAAAGTTTAAAACTCATTAGACAATTACTTGCAATGGCTGAAAATTGTGAAGCCATAAAACAAAGCGGGTGCTTGTTTCCTGCCCGGGGTGCCCAGAATGAACTCTGTCTGAACTCGTTATCGGCTAAACTAGCTTCAAGTAGTACAGCAGCGAGCTAAAATCGTTGCTTCAGAACATTCCAAACATACAGGATTTTTAGAGGATTTTATCTGGTGATAATGTTAGAGATTTTTAAAATTCAATGCAGATAACACCCATTCTTCATAAACTTTAGCTGAAAGGCACCACAGTCAATGGAGTTGGATATACTTGCCATTTACCAAAAGAGAGGTCAGACACTGTACTGCTAATGATTACCCAGAACAGCCTTCCTAAGAGGGAAAAGAGATACAGTTGGCAATACTCTACTTTCAGCTGTGCTAGGGTAAAACCAGTGTTACGCCAGTAAAGTCGGTGGAATTACTCTGGGGTTTATACTGGACAGCAGAATTGGGTGCAGTACATGTACCTTTGTGGGCATGTGCTCTGAAGAGCACAAGTTTCAGGGGAATGTTTTTAAGTCATGAATTTTCCTAGTTCATGAAAGGTGAGTGGCCAAGATAGTAATCCTTGGAATGTGGGGGACTGCACGGGGAGGCCAGTACAAGCAAGCCCTGCTCTCTCACACTACCAGCAATAGTCTGTATGCACTATCCCATCTGTAAAATTCATCCCAGCTCTACTACTAATCCTCCACCCTAGCCTGCCGCTTTCACTTATTACACCTTCCTCTGCTGACTCGCTGCATCATGCTGACTGTTAAATGATTCAGACTTTTCTTGTAAAAGGTCTATCTAATAGGAATTGTGTATCAACAAGTGCATCAACACCGCCCCCCCAATACTTTCTGCGGAACGTGTGTGTTACTAAGATGGCCAGAAGCTAATGATTCCACATTAATGAACCTGCTTTTCCTGACAAGCATTTCACTGAGATATCCCCAGCCAGCTCTGTGTTACCCCTCTGGGTTTTCCCCCTCTCATCTAGCTGGAAAATTAAACTGAAAATTACTGTGAAACTTTTCTAATGCCAGCTGCTCAAAAGTCAGGGCAGATCCTCAGCAGATGTATCTCCGCATTGCTCCCCTGAGGTCAGGGTGCCTGGAGATCCACCTCCTGAGAGTATGGCTCTAGGGGGAGTGATAAATAAGATGATGATGAGAACATGATCTGAAAAGATGAAACAATTTTACTGTTCGTTTTTTTTTATTTCTGAGAAGTCTGGAGCAGCCTTCAGGATACAGCACAGCCAAGCTACAATGTGTAGAAAGAATTGAACTACAAAGCAAAAACCTAATTGCCCATCTCTCATACCAGTCATTAGGGCAGTCAAAGTTACCCATCTAAGACCTGCTATATTCAGGCAATGGAACCACTCCCATTCATTCTGATGGTGCTGGATTGAGACCCAGGGTCTTCACCTGGTTTGGTTATCCAAGGGCTGTTTATCACCCCATTGGCTGCGTCTGGATGAGTGCACACATGCCACACATGCAAGAATTCCCCATGTTGCTACTTTACAGCACTGGGGGGCAGGGGGCAGGTGTTGGCCACAGCCTCCCCAACCCCACCTGGGGTAACCTGTGACACACTAGAGCGCACATGCAACAGGTGTATGCCAAAGACAAGTAGCAGTGGCATAACATGTGCCATTGTTACCTGTTCCTGGGGAAACAAACATCCATGCTCCTCTGGACCTGGCCTTTATCTCTATATGACAATCAAAACAATGCCTAGTTCACACCTTGGCCCACCTTCTCACAGGACAGGCACTGCTGCAGAAGAAGCTGTAGCATTCTGTAGCATATGTTGGTAGCAAAAGAAGGATCAGGGAACGTGTGGGTCCTTTACTGAATGGGGGAGGCAACCTAGTGACAGAGGATGCAGAAAAGGCTGAAGTGCTCAATGCCTTTTTTGCCTCAGTCTTCAAAGACAAGGTCAGCTCCCAAACTACAGCACTAGACAGCACAGTTTGGGGAGGAGGTGAGCAGACAACAGTGGCAAAAGAAAAGGTTAGGAACTACTTAGAAAAGCTGGACATGAACAAGTCCTTGGGACTGGATGGGATGTACCCAAGGGTGCTGAGGGGGTTGACTGATGCAATTACAGAGCCACTGGTCATCATCTTTGAAAATTCAGTATGATTAGGAGAGATCCCAGATGATTGTAAAAGGGCAAACAGTGCCCATGTTTAAAAAAGGGAAAAAGAAGGATCCAGGGAACTACAGACCAGTCAACCTCACCTCAGTCCCCGGAAAAATCATGAAGCAGATCCTCAAGGAATCCATTCCTAAGCACTCGGAGGAGATAAAAGTGATTAGGAACAGTCAGCATGAATTCAGTCAGCATGGAGCAAGTCATGCCAGATCAACCTGATTGCCTTCTATGACGAGGTAACTGGCTCTGTGGATGCGGGGAGACTGGTGGACGTGGTATACCTTGATTTTAGCAAGGCTTTTGATGCACTCTCCCACAACATTCTCGTAAGCAAGCTAAGGAAGTATGGGCTGGATGAATGGACTGTAAGGTGGATAGAAAACCAGCTGCAGCATTGGGCTCAGAGAGTAGTAATCAATGGCTTGATGTCTAGTTGGCAGCCGGTATCAAATGGAGTACCTCTGGGGTCAGTCCTGGGGCCAGTTTTGTTCAATGTCTTCATCAAAGACCTGGAAAAAGGCATAGAGTGCACCCTCAGCAAGTATGCAGATAACAAACTGTGGGGAGTAGTAGATATGCTGGAGGGTAGAGCTAGGATTCAGAGTGACCTAGATAAATTGGAGGATTGGGCCAAAAGGATTCTCATGAGGTTCAACAAGGACAAGTGCAAAGCCCTGCACTTAGGACAGTACAATTCCATGTACCAGTATAGGCTGGGGGCTGACTGGCTGGGCAGCAGCTCTGCAGAAAAGGAGCTGTGAGGTGATAGTAGACAGTAAGCTGAATATGACCCAGCAGTGTGCCCTTGTTGCCAAGAAAACTAATGGCATACCGGGCTGCACTGGTAGGTGTATTGCCAGTAGGTCAAGGGAAGTGATTATCTGGCCACTCTGCACACCCCGCCACCCCACCGAATCCAGCGTGTCCAACCGCTCGGCACCCCACTCCCTGCCACCACCGCCAGCTTTCTCATGTCTGGGGGCAATGCCCCACACAGATTGATTTACCCTGGGCCCTGTACCCTGCTCGGTTCATAACTGGCTGGAGGACATGACTTATGAGGAAAGACTGAGGGAACTGGGCTTATTTAGTCTAGAGTAGAGGAGACTGAGAGGGGACTTAATAGCAGCCTTCAACTACATGAAGAGGGGTTTGAAAGAGAATGGAGCAAGACTGCTCTCAGTGACAGCAGATGACAGTACAAGGAGCAATGGGGTCAAGTTGCAGCAAGGGAAGTTTAGGTTAGATATTAGGAAGAATTTTCTCACTTGGAGGGTAGTAAAACACTGGAACAAGTTACCCAGAGAGGTGATGGAAGCTCCATCCTTGGAGGTTTTCAAGACCTGGCTAGACAAAACTTTGGCTGGGATGATCTAGTTGGGAATGGTCCTGCTTTGAGCAGGGGGTTGGACTACATGACCTCCTGAGGTCCCTTCCAGCCTCAATTTTCTATAATTCTGGGATTCTGTAAGGGAAGCATGACCTCCCAGCATCCACACACGCTCTCCTAACTGTGCCATGGTTCACCCTGGTTCGGCTGCCTGGAGCTCCACAGCCAGACTGAAATTGCCCCAAGCATGCAGAGCCCAAGGCAAGGCAGCAGCTGTTACTCTGAACACACCAAAGGCACAAGTAAGCCCAGTAACCAGATGGTGTAATTTCCCAGAATAACTTTAGAGAGTAAAACCACAGTTGGTCAGGAAGCTGTAGCAGATCTGTGAGATTCAAGTCTTCCCCCCACCTGGAATTAAATATACAAGCAAATGCACCTCATGCATACACAACTGATTCTAGTTCCAACATTGCCCACTCCGGGGGTTCAAACACAAAACAAAGAAACCCACACATACAAAATACAATGAGTTAGGGTCCCCCCTCTCTCAAATCAAGTGCTCAGTTTAAAAAAAATACTGAATTTAGGGCTCTGCTTGTTTGACTGCACCTTTGGCTTCCTCTGCACCCATGCAAGCTGGCCTCTAAAAAAAAATATCATGTGATCCTCACATAAATGATTCCAGGAGCTTTCATAAGAAAAAGGAGCACAAAATACCACAACAGGAACCCTACAAAATAACCACCAACAGTCCACCACACAGTCACATCCACATTCTTGAGATACCACAGGCCGATTAGATGGCACTGGCCAGTTTCAGGGCTAGCCATGTAAGAACTGCACTTCCTGGGTGAAATTCATACTTGTGTCGACAGCCAGCTCATGCATCTTATCAAATCACCAGGACCATGATCTTTAATGGAATATAAGTGGCTCATTGGCCTTGCTGGCCTCTGTACAAGGGTGAATCCTGTCCACAGTCTCCTATTCCACTCACGGAAATGAGAGCTGTGAAAGTTTCCTGGAAAAAATACTTTATTTTTATCTGCCCTATTCAGGCAGTCAGGGACTGCCAGAGTATTTGGGTGTCCTGACTCCTATGCCTCGCTTGCCAGGTGCTTCTGTGCCAAGAGGTACAGTCATTACACCAGCCATCCAAGTGGTCTCCTTTTTTCCTTCTCTACAGAAAGCAATTCAGACAAACAGAAGTAACCCCCTGGAGCCCCAGTTCTCTGCTATCGCAGCTAGCCACATCAAAGTAAGAAAGCACAAAAAACAGAGCTGGAAGGGACCCTGCCAAGAGATCATGACTCCAGTCTTTTGTTTTCAAGGTTTTTAACCATCCATTTCAGACCTGCTTCTAGAAGCCTTGAAATTGACTGGAGTTAGTTGGTTTTAGGGGATGCTATTAGAAGCCTTAAATGAGTGGAGAGAACAATCCCAAAACCAACTGTTTCCAGTCAGTTCCTACTAGCAACCCCTTTGACAGCTGTTGTCCCTTCATCATTTCTATGAAGTTGGCGGAAGTGTTGACTACAATTACAGTACTTCCCAATGTAGCATCTTTCAGCCACATTGGCTATACAAGTCATCAGCTTATACGTGTTATAAGTTGTGCTCATGCTCTTGGTCGATTATCATTGCCTGGAGATTGACAGGAACATTTTTGTCCTGCTGATCTTACTAGCGCTTTCAGTGGCCTTTGATACAGCTGACCATGAGGTGCTGGCCTGGTGGGTAACTATAGGTCCTCAACACAGACACACACCCTACCTATACTCCTTAACACACATCCATACATACACCTACACCCACACCTCAACCACACACACCCCACCCCCACCATACCCACACACACGTACCCGACACCTCAACCACACACCCACCCACCATACTCCCCACCCCCACCCAGCCACATATATATCCAAACCCCACACACACCTACACCTCCCCAC
>NW_005841940.1:2304176-2318038 GCF_000455745.1 Alligator sinensis
ACTCCCCACCCCCACCCATCCACATATATATCCACACCCCACACACACCTACACCTCCCCACACCCCCACCCACACCCCACCATACCCATACACGCGTCCAGTCCCACACATGCTACACCCTCCACACACATCCACTCATAGACCACACACACACCCACCCAGTCCCACACACCCTCATATACACCACATACTCCACACACACACCCACACCATACCCACAACACCCCCCCAACCACACCCCCCACAATATAAGCAAACCCCAATCCCCTCCAAAAACGAGAACTTCCTGGGCAAGGGGAGAGACTTCCAGTGGCAAAGGTCAGGGATTAGGGAGCAGGAATTCTGGTCACAAGGTGGTGACCAGGGGGCAGGGCACCTGCCAAGGGGTGAGGCTACCCTTTTGGCCCTTGACACCTCATCAAAACTCGTTAAGCGGACCTCCAGCTGAAATAATTGCCCGCCCCTGGATTAAAAGAACCCTTTCTTGCAGATTTTGATCTGGCCACCATCATCTCTGCCTCGATAACCTTGGGGCAAGAATACTGCAATGTGTTTCACATGGGGCTGCCCTTGACAAATGTCCAGAAGCTGCAGCTGGTGAAGAGCACTGAGGCTCATCTTCTGTCAGGGGAGGGTCTCCAGGATCATGTAACTCCAGCACTCCAGAGTTTCCCTGACTCCCAACAGCTTTCTGGGCACAGTTCAAGGTGCTGGTTTTGAAGTATGAGGTACTAAAATAGTCTGGCCCCTATGTACCTAAGGGGCTGTTTTTCCCTTATGCTCCACTGCATTCCCTAAGGTCAATCAAAAGCAACTTCCTCCAGGTATCATCAATGCACTAACCTTGCTTGGTGAAAACAAACAGGAGGCTGTTCTTGGTAATCTTTCTTCTGTTCTGAAACTCCCCATGCATTGAGGCTTGTCAGAGCCTCAGCCTGGAAATCTGGAAGCGCTGTAAGTCCTTTCTATTTCAGCAGGCATTCAGCAGGCAAGTCACTGGGTGTTTGCTCCGTACAGAACTCTATTGGCTTTTATAAGTTATTTGGTCTCTCCTGCATTTTTCTCTTGTTTGCTTATTTTGCAAGTCATTTTGCTGGAGCCTTTGTAGGGATGGGCTGTATAGACCTCCAAGAAATAACCAAATGAAACCACAGTAGAGCAGCAGAGCAGCGCACTGTGCAGCACTAACTGCCTGCTCCAACTCCACCGAGTGCGAGGAAGCCAGTCACAGATAAAACCTGCATTCTGGCCTAGATGCTCAGCAGTTTTCTAGATATCAGCCTACGTGTAATGTTTTTCCCCTTGTTGTCCCAGGTGCCAGCCTCACAACTTAGCCATCCTTACACTCTCCTCCCCAACCCCTACAAGGTCTTCATTTCACCACCGGTGAGTAAAAAAAAAATCCTTCTGAGCCTACCATGGACTTGTTCCCTCAACCCCAAGGACCCTGGGCCCAATTCTGCTTATGTATGCTGATGTAAATCCACTGCCTGGTGGTTTGGGATATAAGCAGTGCCCCCCCTCCCCTTACTCCTGGCTCTGGGCTCCTCTCTAGCCCATCACACAATTGCTGTGGCTCCCTCCTTGGGAAGGCCTATCCTGTCACCTCTATTTCAAATCCCAGGAATAAAGGCCTCTTTTCCCCCTTGCCCACCCTTAATTCTTCCTTATCTCTGCAACTGTTTGACTCCAACTCCATTGCTTTTCATTCCATCCAGGAAGGGCACACACCAACTGCTGCAGCTTCCTGAGCCTGACGAAGGGTTTTTGAACCCGAAAGTTTGCTTAATAACTATTCTCCAACCATTTGGGTTGGTCTAATAAAAGATATCAAATTCACCCAAGGAACCTTGTCTGCCTATATCCTTAGACCAACACGGCTACAACCTAAACCCCTGCAACTCCATTGCTGGAGTTTACTCAGGCCTCCCCTGGTCAGACAGCCATGGGGACACGCACTGTGTATGACCAGCAGATTGTCAGCTTCCCTGCCAACAGAACAGCCATGGCCCTCCTGTTCTCCAGCAGTGGCTCTTATCAATTTTGGCAAACACCACTGAAAAGTGACCGACTTGTATCCCCATCCTATTGTTAGAGTCAAGGCAAGAGAAGAAGCATACCCAATGGATGGGTCAGAAGGAAGCTGCAGGGGACCCTGCTGGTCACCATACTCAAAGTCAACTCCAGAGGCCTTTTTGGCAATGCTTCAGGATGTAGTATTGATGCTTAGTTTCACCAGTCAGACTTATTACTATTAAGAACTAGTGCTGACAGTGAGTTTGGCCAAGTACTATATGTGGAAATAGAGACAGGGCCTGCCCCAATTGGTCACGGTCAAAAGAGAGCTTCTTAATTTAGAAATCTCTCAGGAACATGGACCTAAGGGTTCCAATTGGTTTGTGATTTTTTTCTAGGCTCAGGAATTAGCCAGATGTCAGTCAAAAAAACAGAAGGGCCTTGTAGGATCCAGAGGACCTGCTGGTACAGATTAAACAGCCAGTGTGGGCAGCCAGAATAGGTCGGGGCCTTCAGGTCACAAAGGCCATGGATGCAGGTGTCGCGGTGGATGTAGTCTTTCTGGACTTCAGCAAGGCCTTTGACACCGTCTCTCACCCCATCCTAATTAATAAACTAGGCGACTGTGGCATAGATGCCTACACGGTCAGATGGATTGCAGATTGGCTGAAGGGTCGCACTCAGAGGGTGGTGGTGGATGGATCATATTCGACTTGGGGGGAGGTGGGGAGTGGAGTCCCCCGCTCGGTCCTGGGCCCTGCGCTGTTCAATTTCTTCATCAGCGATCTTGATGTTGGGGTGAAAAGCAACCTGTTTAAATTCGCTGATGACACCAAAATTTGGGGGGAGGTGAGCACGCTAGCAGGGAGAGAGAGATTGCAGAAGGATCTGGATAGGTTACAGGGGTGGGCAAACAGGAACAGGATGCGTTTCAATACGGACAAGTGCAGGGTGCTGCACTTGGGTAGTAGGAACCAGCAGCACACTTATACGATGGGGAACTCCCTACTTGAGAGCACGGAGGCGGAAAGGGATCTTGGTGTCATTATTGACTCCAAGATGAACATGGGCCGACAATGCGAGGTCATGGTTGGCAGGGCTAACCGGACCTTGTCGTGCATCCACAGGTGCATCTCGAGTAGAGCCAGGGAGGTGATCCTCCCCCTCTATGCGACGCTGGTCAGGCCGCAGCTGGAGTATTGTGTCCAGTTCTGTGCGCCCCATTTCAGGAGGGATGTGGACAACATGGAGAGGGTCCAGAGGAGGGCCACCCGCATGATCCGGGGACAACAGGGCAGACCCTACAGTGAGAGACTGCGGGACCTGAACCTATTCAGCCTCCACAAGAGAAGGCTGAGGGGGGACCTGGTGACCGTCTATAAACTCACTAGGGGGAACCAGAAGGGTTTGGGGGAGACGCTGTTTCCCCTAGCCCCCGCTGGCATAACAAGGAGTAATGGGCACAAGTTGATGGAGAGGAGGTACAGATTGGACATCCGAAAAAACTACTTCACAGTTAGGGCGGCTAGGAGCTGGAACCAACTTCCAAGGGAGGTGGTGCTGGCCCCTACCCTGGGGATCTTTAAGAAGAGGCTGGATACTTACCTGGCTGGACTCATTTGAGTCCCGTTTTTGTTTTTAGGGTGAGTGGTTTTGTTTGTGTTTTTGGGTTGTTCTCCCGCCCTGGCGGGGGGTCGGGCTAGAAGATCTATTAGGTCCCTTCCGACCCTGAAACTATGAAACTATGAAATCACCCACAATGTGCTAATGCTTGGAGAGCCAGGCTGAGGAGCCTGTGCTTTGGGCTTTGTTCCTATACTGTTCAGGGCTGTGGATCTGCATGCAGAGACCTGCAGTATCTGCAAAGACAACTCCTGTTCAGTGCAATTTTAAAAACTCCTGATGAGGTCACTAGCACACAGAAGCAGAGGGGATATTTCTTCTCCAAGGCTGTCTGAGAGCAGCTTTGTCTCTTTCCATAACTGTAGTTCAACAGTGTTTGTCTCAGATGATAGAGCAAAATGGGAATTTTGAGATATCCTCTGGAAGAGGATTTAAAAGCAAGCAAAGCCTTCCAGGAATTCACAGCCAATGAAACCACTAACTGCTTGGTCAGAGTGAGTCTAGTCAGAGCAGTCAGGCTGGCTCCACAAGAACCTTAGCAAATCATCAATGAGGTCTGCACCACAGGTGTGTTCACTATCCCTTGTAGTGAGAATTTTCTGTAGTTTTCCTTTTGGACTAGGGACAGACATTCAAAAAGCTGGAGTCTGAATTGATTCAATCTCTGCAGGTCAGTCTAACCTGCAAAGACTGAACCGATTTGCAAGCGAATAAACATTCACTTTTGGAACTGGGCCATGTTAAAGCCATTGAACAGTATAATTTGCTCATTCTTAGGGATCTATCCAACTTGAGGAGGCAGCCAGCCAATTTTGTGGGCAGATTGCAGGGCCAGCTGCCATTTTTGAGGGCTTATCATGTTTGTGTGTGTGTCCCGTCCCCCATCCCCCTCCATGCTGACTTCCTGCCCCTGGGGCAGGGGGGCTGGACTCGATGATCTTCCGAGGTCCCTTCTAGCCCTAATGTCTATGAACCTATGAAATGCAGGCACATGTCTGCAGTGGGTCAGGCTAGAAGCCAGGGGTTGCTAGAGCAGCCCTCCCTTCCCTTCAGCAGCAGCCGCAAGACTGGAGGGAAGCTGACCAGGATGCATAGCCAGGCCCCTGGCAGGGGTTAAGTATGATTGGGGAGGGGTTTAAACTCCTACCCTGACCTGTAGGGACCCCCAGCCCTTGCCAGGCTTGTTTCCAAGGACAGACACCGGCTGGGGCAGTGCCTCAGGAGACGGGGGTGGGGAGGGAATTAAATTCCCCTGTCTCCAGGTGGGCATGGGACCCCAAGCCAGGATCTGCCCAACTTTCCCCCCTGCTCCTGCTTGGGTTGCGGGGTGCCTGGCCACAGCCAGTCAGCATGGCCCTTCTATACATCCAAGGCTGGGGCTGCAGGACTGAGCTGAGCCAGCCTATGGGTGCTGCTGAGGGTTGATGTGCAGGAGCCAGGCAGGGCTGAGACACGGGGGCCAGGCCCTTCTCAGCGGGCTGCAGCTTGGGCTGGGGCCATGGGGGTTGTCCAGCCAGATTGCTCTGGGCTCCCCATGCCTAGCCAGGGTAGGGCTGTCAAGGAGCTGCAGCCAGCTGGGAAGGCACAGCCCAGCAGCCCAACCCGGCAGCACAGGTGGGGGCTGGCCAGGCAGACGGCTGCCCAGGCTGGCTCAGTGGAGCCAGCAGGCCCCAAGCCCAGCAGTCGCCTGCTGCAGCCGCCACCGGACCCTCTGTCCTGTGCAGCACCTGGCGCCTGCAGTCGCATCACAAGCTGCGGGCTAGCTGGGACCAAGTGGGCTGTTCTACCCCGCTCACCTCCAGCTGCTGCTGCTGCTGCCACCCCCATCCCTGCCACACTGAACTGCACTGCTCTGGGTGGGCAGGCAGAAAGCTCCCCCTGCCCCAAGAGTCACTGCATGAGGCGGAAGGAGCAGGAGCAGCAGCTGGAGGTGAGGGGAGCAAAATAGCCCTGCTGGGTCAAGCCAGTTTCCCCTCACCTCCAGTGGCTCCAGCTCCCGGCTGCTTTCCACCCACTTCAATTGCCTAGTGTCATGAGCAGCCCCTGCGGGTGGGCACGGTGGGTGGAAGGCAGCCAGAGATGGAGCCAAAGTGCCATGCACAGGGCAGGAGTTGCTGGGCTGAAGCTTCCTGCCTGACCATCCAGAGTGGTGCAGTGTGGCAGGGGCAAGGGCTGCAGCAGCAGCAGCTGGAGGTCAGGGGTTCAAAACATCCAGCCGGCCCTGAACAGCCTGCACCTTGTGATGCAGCTGCAGGTGCCGAGTGCTGCACAAGACAGAGGGCACGGTGGTGGCTGTGGTGGGCAGCGGCCAGCTCGGGGTCCACCAGTGCCTCTGAGCTGGCCTGGGCAGCCTGCTACTCAGCCAGACCCTACCTGTGCCGCTGGGCTGGGTTGTCACAGAACCGCAGCCTCTGGAAAGGGCCATCCCCAGCTGGCTGCAGCTCCTTGACAGCTCCGCCTGGCCTGGGCATGGGGAGTTAGGAGCAATCTGGCCATGCAGCCCCTGCAGTCCCAGCCCAAGCCACAGCCTGCTGGGAAGGGGCTGGCCCCAGCGGCCCAACCTGGGCTGGCCCCTCCACGTCTGCCCTCAGCAGCACCCACAGGCCAGTCCGGTTCAGCCCCACAGCCTCAGCCTCAGGCGAGTCAGGCGGATGGTGGGGCCATGCTGGCTAGCTCTGGCCATGCTCCCTCCCCTGCCACTGGAGTGGGGGGTGGGGAATGGCTTACAAGGGCTGCTGTGCCCTGGCCAGGCAGGCCTGAGCTGCTGGTGGGACAGGGGATGGAGGGGGAGATTAAATCCCCATTGACGTGCCCAATCTATAGAGACATTGGACAAGCCAGATCCAACTAATGTGCTGCCTCTTCTGGGCATGCACTAGGCTTAGCATGGAAATGCACCGAGTTTAAAGTAAAGCACCATTTTTTGTTTCCTTGTTTGTTTTAAAGTCTGCAAGCAGCCACAGTGTTCAGAACATGGAGATCTTCCCTCCAGTCCTGCCTTCCCTCCTCGCACCTCGCTTGATAGACTGATCTCTTTACATGCTGGGCCAGATGCCTTGGATGGTGTAAATCAGCACTCTCCTTTGAGGAAATGTATGTGTGTGCACTGTGCTCACACACTCAAAACCCCACCCAAAAAGCACAAAGTAAAACCTAGGTTGTTTGTATTTGGGGAGCTCACAACCTCTTTGGATGACAGCAGGCTGCTACATTGAGAACAAGCCCTCACTCTTTGCTGTAGCTTTTACTTCTAAGGGCACCACTTCCTTGATCAGCCGCAGCACAGATCTGTCTGAACTAGCTGACATATACAGCTGCAGCAAACCCTCATCTGTGCAGGGAGATAAAGAACTCAACTTTCTGGAGAATCTGGGTTCTCTTGTATAAATGGGGTGCTAAGAAGAGCAGGAGACTCAACATTCACTACAGCAGTGGTTTTCAACCTGGGGTCCGCAGACTATGTTTAAGGCATCCACAAAAGATGACTGTGATCAGTCAAAAGTATATGAATGCCCACACTAAATTCCAAGGGGACTGCACCTCCATTTGAAATTTTTTAGGGGTCTGCAAATGAAAAAATTAAAACCAGTAGAGATCTCACCAAACTACTCTAACTGGTATAACAGACAGTCCAAATGACTGACCAAGCCTGCTTTTCAGTTTGCTGCTACATAGCCCCCTCTATGTCACACACAAAGTTAGCAGAAGATATCTTGCTCCGTTCTAGCTAACTTTGGCTCCCAGCTCTTGCAAACTCCAGGGGATGGAGGAGGTCTCCAATTATTCTCTGCCCTTGTTTCAAAACTGGCCCTGGCAGCAACTAACATACCCTATTTGCTTTTCTCTCACTTGCATTTCAGATCTGAAAGCACTGGAGCAAGGGGAATTTCCAGACAGCAACACCAATCCAGGCTCTTGCAAAATTCTCCCCTGGAGCTTCAGCTGAATGCATACTTGCTCACTTTCAAAGGTAACAGCTCATCCCTTCAGGTAGCAACTTCTTCCCTAGCCATTTCACACCCTGTGCTGTGGATGCAAACTAACCTTTTGGTCACATGGGGTACCTATACGTGTGCCTGACACCTGCACTGATACATGCTAATTAGCATGCCTTGGAGCAGATTCAGTTAATGGGAGTCTGCTGGAGCATGTTAATTAGCATACTCCAGTAGCCTTGTTGTCACATGTATTCAGCATCCCCGTGCTTCAAAATAGCCATGGAGGCACTTTAAAAACAAGCTTTGGTTAAAGCACCCCCGCTGTCATTTTTGTTGCACAAATTGCTAGTTTCGTGCCCCTGGAGGCTGGTCCAATTTACCTCAAGGAGAGAGTTACACAGTCAGGCTGGGTCCAACTCGAGTTTATTGTTTGCAAACAGTTTGACAGAGGAGCTCAGTGCTCAAAGCAAAGTCGACCCCGAGCCGTGCCCGAGGTTCCATTTTTATAGCTAACCTGAACAATAGATTGCAGCGTGGCAATTTGTAATTGGTTACATTTTTCTGCAAAGTTTAGTACATGCGTAGTCCTAAAACGGAAACATGGCAAAAAGGCCTGCCGCATGCGCAGTTCTGAACTGTGGGCCCCTTATTAACCTCGTGTCTTGGTGTAACTCTAGGGCAGTGTTCACATGATGTTTACAAAATTTATGTTCAAAGCAAGCATTTATCTATGTGTTCTAACAAGAAGCCTTGAATCTTATCACAAAGCGAGCGTTGCCTGGACTGTTTCTTATTATGACATTGCTTATCTACTGCAGGAGAAAAGAAGAAACAGCTCACAGTTCAGCTGTGAGGCCCCGTATAGTGAGAATAAGGGATCATAAGACATTTTTACCACATTTTGAAGCATGGGATGCCAAATACAAGAGATGCTGTGGGCACTTTAATTAGAATGGCTCCTAAGAGCCCCACTAATTAAATGCCCTTTGCAGAGCACGTGTAAAAACGCCCATGGTTTCCTATTCTGAGAGCAGGGCAGGAGCTCAGAATGTTAATCACAGGGTGCTTGTACACATGATGGTTGTCACAATGTGCATGTGACAAAAATCATTTGTGTGGCTTAATGGCATCACACATTACACATGCACCAGTTTTGGGGATTTTAGATGAGTTTGCATCGTTGCAAACTAAACTATATCCCAATGTAGTTTAGTGTGCAACACTGCAAATTGCAACGATGCAGCTGTCAGCTTGCCCCTGCCGCAGGAGAGGTAGGCAGACTACAGGAAAAAAGGATTGGGCCCCATGCCACTTCTGCCTTCAGCAGGCTCCTGCGGCCAGCAGGGCAGCTAGGGCTGCCCAGGAAGGGGCTGGCTTACCCCTGGGGCAGCATGTGGAGGTGGCAGGAGGGCCGCTGGGTGTGCTGGTGGCTGGAGAAGGCAGCAGGGATGGTGCATGGGGTGCAGGAAGGCAGCAGGAGGGCAGCTGGGTTTGCTGGTGGCCAAGAAGGTTGTGGGTTCAGTGCATGGAAGCCCAGGTGGGCTGCTGACTGCCCAGGTGCTGCCCCAGCTCAGAGGTGCCCGATCCAATGCTTCCCTGAGGCCACCTAGGCTTCCAGCACCCTGTGCACTGTCCCTGCTGCCTTCTCTGCCTGCCAGCATGCCCAGCTGCCATCCTGCCACCTCCCTGCGCTGACCCATGGGCAAGCAGAGTGTGCTGGCAGCCAGAGAAGGCAGAGGGGATGATGCACAGGGTGCTGGAAGCCTAGGTGGACTTGGGGAAGCATTGGATCGGGTGCCTCCAAACTGGGGCAGCACCTAGCCAGCCAGCAGCCCGCCTGGGTTTCCATGCACTGTCCCCACAACCTTCTCCGGCGACCAACAAACCTAGGCACCCTCCTGCTGCCCTCCTGCACTACCCCAGGGGCAAGCCAGCCCATTTCCAGGCAGCTTCAGCTGTCCTGCTGGCTACAGACGCCTGCTGAAGGCAGAAGCAGTGAGAGGCCCAATTCTTTTTTTTGGCGGAGTCTGCCCGCCTCTCCTGTGGCCAGGGGGCAAGCCGCTGGCAGGCCAAGCAGCCTCTCAGCTGCAGGGGGCCCTGGTCCTTCCCTCCATGGTGGTAGCACCCC
This sequence comes from Alligator sinensis, assembly GCF_000455745.1. NCBI lineage: Eukaryota > Metazoa > Chordata > Crocodylia > Alligatoridae > Alligator > Alligator sinensis. The sequence goes on from NW_005841940.1 coordinate 2,313,883, forward strand.
CAAGGGCTGCCCAGGCAGGCTGCTAGCAGTCTGGGTGCTGCCCCAGCTCGGGGTTGGGGAAGAGTTGGATTGGGCCGGGTACTGCTTCCAAGCTCAGGCAGTACCAGGCCCACTAGCAGCCTATGCCGGTGGCCCCAGGAGGTACCACCACCACGGAGTGAAGGACCAGGGCCCTCTGAAGCTCAGGGGCCACTCAGAACACCGGCACCTCGCCCCCTGACCACAGGAGAGGTAGGCAGGCTCCACCAAAAAAAAAAAGGATTGGGCCCCCACTATAACGTGACAGAATAAATTGAAATGGTGGATTACAATTAAAATTGTGAGCAGGCTGAGGGGGATCAGGGATGCAGAGGATGAAATTGATGCCTATCTCTGTTCTCTGCAGGCCCGGTCACCCACTGTACAGCCCCCACAGGAGACGCATCCAATGCAGGAGTGGCAGAAGGTGTCCAGATCCAGAGCTGCTCGGCCTAGAGTGGTGGAAGCTCCCCAGGTACACCTGGGGAACAGGTTCGAGGCCCTGGCAGCTGTGACAGAGAAAGACAGAGCAAATGCCTCTGGTGGGGACGATGCCACTCCCCACACGACATGGAATGGGCAGAGAATGAACACCAGCAAGAAGAAACGCCGGGTCCTCGTCATCGGAGGCTCCATCCTACAAGGACTGGAAGGTCTCATCCGCCGGCCTGACCCCACGACGTGGGAGGTCTGCTTCATGCCTGGGGCTCGGGTTCGGGACATCGCGGAGAGGATCCCGGCCTACATCCGACCTGCAAACCAGTACCCCATGGTTGTCATCCATGTGGGAACGAATGACACAGCCAGGGGCAACCCTAACCGCATTATGAAGGACTTTGAGGCTCTGGGGGCCAAGCTTAAGGAGACGGGGGCGCAGGTGGTATTCTCCTCTCTTCTTCCGGTGAGTAGGCAGGGACGGCGACACAAGGCCTGCACTGGCGAGGTCAACCAGCGGTTATGGAGTTGGTGCCGCCAGGCGGGCCTTGGGTTCCTAGATAATCCAAGCGATTTTGCAGTTCCGTGGTACGTAGTTGAGTAAGCTGGTTGCCAATCAGATGCAGGGCTGCGGCAGTCTTATTGGTAATAATTTCAACTACGGCCTGGAGCCTAATAATACGATTTGTCAAATACGTGGGCTCCCTCCCAACCACGTACGGCTCCCAAGTTGCCGGACCATAGTACTGAATTATTCTCTCCGCCGGCCATTCATCATTCCCCCACCTCTGACTTCCCCCTGCTGCTATGCTCTCGAAAGAGATATCAGTGTTCCGCCTGGCTCAATGAGTTCTAGGCTGTGTTATCCAAACACCAGGAATTAGAGCCCCCAAATAACAAGCTCCAGCCCAATTGGCGGGAAGCTGTCTATACGCCCATCGTCCGCAGATCCACCATAGCCCACAGGCCTCGTCTGCAATGGTGGTGCAGGAGTTCATTAAGGTTAGAGTTAGTGAGCTTCTTGTTGTACTTTCACGTACTGTGGTACCGTCCCGGTAGTGGGTACAGTTAAGGCCCAAAACTGAAATCCATTCTTTACCTAATAGGCAGCTGCAATCATCAAACTTTGGGTACGAGACATTGGCGCAAATCCATGTACCCTCCTGAGGGGCGATTTCATTAGAAATCCATGTCTCATTACACCTTGATCGTCCCACTTTAAACCCACTTCCGTTTTGGGAAATACAAACAGATCCATTTATCTTTGCTACCATAACTCTTCCAGAACCATTATATTTCAAGGAAAAGTGTTGGTTAAAGCCCCAGTCTGAGACTATACCTGTCCTATTTAGGGGGATTGGCAAGAAAGGGACTCCCTCATCACTAGAAACAGGAGTAAGCGCACACAAAAGGCAACTCTGGTTAGTTAAAGCCCGGGCTGAGTCCTTGAGAAGGGCCACCCATGAATTTCCCACCCATGTGTTTGTAGGTGGGCCCTTAGGTTTCCAGATAGTAGTAAGTAAGGGGCTACTGACAGTTGTGGGCACAGTTGTAAAGGATTGAAGGCTTGAAGGCCGATCTTTGAGGATTGTAACCCAGAGTTCTGAGTCCGGCTTTATACACCTTGCCATCTTACCAACACTGAATACCAGTACTAGTATAATTTCTTGACGCGAGCAGCATGAGGAAATGGGAAATAGGTGAGCATTGATTATAGCAGACTTAAAAGTTTCATAGTTGGCCTTACTAAGGGTTGTAAGTGCGTTTGGAAAACATTTACAACAGTCTGGGTTTGATATACCTAAAAGGGACGAAAGCCCCAATAGGTAGATCAGTGTCCACATCTCTGTAACCGTAACTTTAAATCCCCTACTGATTCACTTTTCCACTGGCTGGCTTCTTGTTCCCGGGTGTTATCAGCTTCCGGAGTGACCACACCCTGGGAGTTGGTGCCCTCCTGACGAAAAGGCTTCACTCTCGAGCAGTGGGTCCACTTGTCGTTGTTTGATAAGCGAACAGCCGTGTGTGTAGTCAACAGCACCTGGTAGGGTCCCTCCCACCTTTCCGCGAGGGGATTCTTTCTCCACTTTTGTACCAAGGCTTGGTCACCTGGTCTAAAATTGTGGATTGGCGCATCAAGCGGGAGACTCTGAAAGGGCGCAGCGAACCTGTGTAGGGAGGACAAAACAGACTGCAAGGCAATAACATGTTCCCAAATTTCGGATTTTCTCAAGTCCACAGTAACTTGTTCCCTCCACCCTGCTGGCAGGACTCTGGGAGGCATACCAAACATTAATTCAAAAGGTGACAATTTAATCCCTCTACGTGGTGTGCTACGAATACAAGTTAAAGTCAGTGGGAGTGCCTGCGGCCATTTCAAATGAGTTTCAATACAGATTTTCGTTAACATAGCCTTCAGCGTTCTATTCATGCGCTCCACCTGACCTGAACTCTGGGGTCTCCATGGAGCATGGAGTTTCCATTTGATGTCTAAAGCTTTGGACACTTCCTGTACTATTTTCCCCACAAAATGACTTCCTTGATCTGATTCAATGGACTCAGGCAACAGGAATCGGGGTATTAGGTCTTGGAGCAGTACTCGTGTCACCATGGATGCGGTAGCTGTTCTTGTGGGGTACGCTTCCACCCATCCGGTTAGTTGATCGACCAATACCAACAAATAACGGTATCGGCCGGACTTAGGGAGCTCAGCGAAGTCAATCTGCCAGGCTTGTCCAGGGTAATAGGCCCACTGTCTTCCTCCCATGGGGGCTGGTGGTCTTGTGGGCTTTGGGTTCACCTTCTGACAGGTCGGGCACTGAGAGGCCACTCTCTGGGCTTCCAAATAAAGTCCTGGAGCCACTACCTGACGAACCAACAGGTCCCCCATTGCGGTGCCCCCCATGTGGGTGGAATAGTGTAGCCGGTGGAGTACATCCCCTAATAAGCATCGAGGTACTAATACTCTCCCTCCGGGTACAATCCACCATCCCTGAGGGTTCCCTTGAGCTCTGCGGCTAGCTGATCTGATCCTGGGCCGTACTTTACTTCACAGTCTTCTAAGTAAAAGGGCACCTCGTGGGCCGAACCCTGGAACAGTGTCTCCCTCCCATCTGTGCCGCCTCTTTGGCTGCCACGTCGGCTTTCACGTTCTCGCTTCTCTGGCGCTCGTTTAGAGTCTTGTCATGGGCTCTCACGTGTATCACGGCCACTTCTTTCGGTAGTCGGAGGGCTTCCAATAACATTACAATCTGTGGCCCATTTGCAATTTTCTGTTCAGAGGCCGTGATGAACCCGCGTTCTTTCCACAGCAGCCCATGGGCATGTACAATAGCGAAGGCATAGCGCGAAACTGTAAAAATGTTCACTCTTTTGTCTTTTCCTAATTCCAACGCGCGTGTCAGGGCAGTGAGCTCCGCTGCCTGTGCTGACCAATTTGCAGGGAGTTTTTCTTTCCACACAGTCTCAGTCAATGTTACCACAGCACACCCCGTATGCCGCGCGCCATGTACTACGCTACTTGAACCGTCTATGAAGAATTCCTCCTCTGGGTTCTCAAGTGGGTCATCTGCCAAGTCAGGACGAATCAATACTGTCTGAGTCAATACCTCTAAACAATCATGGCACGGAGGTCCCGGTTCTGGCATCAGGGTGGCTGGGTTTAAAGCAGTGGTGTGCTTGAAGGTAAGGCCTGGATTAGATA
>NW_005841940.1:2319675-2366437 GCF_000455745.1 Alligator sinensis
AACTTCCAAGGGAGGTGGTGCTGGCTCCTACCCTGGGGGTCTTTAAGAAGAGGCTTGATGCCTACCTGGCTTGGGTCATTTGAGCCTAGTTTTCCTCCTGCTCAGGCAGGGGGTCGGACTTCAAGATCTACAAGGTCCCTTCCAACCCTACTTCTATGATTCTATGAAAAACCCAGACAATTATTGTTACTTGAGTGGGTCAGGAAAATAAGTGTGTGTTAGATCAAAGAATGTCTTTGATCTTTTTGCCATACCATATGCTCTACCTACAGCCCCAGGCATGTACTTCCCTCTCACCCTCCATCCCTACAATAGCAGCTGCAAAATGTATCTGCCATGCTGAAGAAAGATTTGCAGCTGCCTAGAAAGATAAAGAAGGTCAGTTAAGAGTCAGAAGCAGACCCTCTGGCTGCTCTAGTTCTTATAGAGAGGTATTTTAAACAGGATGCCCAACCTTGAATATGGATACTCTGATCAGTATTTAGGGTAATGAAAGTGCTGGTGGACACTGTACATGAACCATGGGTTGCAATATCATGATTAACATATAGCCTACACTCCTTGAGCAAGGAAAGTGTTAAGCATTATATTAGAGGCAACAAAGGGAAAAAACCCACCTTTCTGAGAAACAATAAAGGGTGGAAAAATCAGAAGGAAGCAAAGAGGAAATGTCTGATCCCAAACAATACAGTTCACTTACTGCCATCTTGCAAAGATCCAAGAGACAAAGCCCACTGGGAACGAGGAGAATGAAATGCCAAAAGTGCTAGGAAAACAACACTGGGCACCTCTGCTGTTGAGTAACAGAAGCCACAAGCACTATTCACTGGCTCCTTCTGGGGTCCTTTGACTACAGTTCTACCAGGAAACCTTCATGTTTTTATGCATCACCATACCTCCTAACCACCTACCACACAGTTTCACATGGATTTGAATCTGTTGCTAGACCACAGGGGCTCCAGACCCCGCCACAAGAGTCCCACAGCCAAGGATGGTCACAGTGCATCCATCACGGCACAGGGCATGTTCCCTAGCCACAATACTCTTGTCCTACAAAGTGCTTCTTCTGTGAAGCTTCTACCAGCACACAAATGAGCAAGATCTCTGCCTGCCCCTCCATCTATTATAGTGTCCAAGTCTGATCACCTGAACCTAGTGGCAGAAGGGGCTTTCCTTGCTTCTCTGAAAACTTGTTTCAAATTGACAGAGAAAATGACTTGGACTGTGTCTGCACTGCATTTTGTAGTGAGAAAAGCAGGCACAGACACGGGCCAGCTGTAACTGAGTTTCCTGGTTACCCACACAGCAGTGAAGTTGATGCTGATTTCCAGGCAGCCTTCCACAGCACATATTGAAGCCAATATAACTGTGGTTTCACTGAGCTAGCCAGATGGAAGCTGACACAGGTAGCCTACACATGTTGCAGTCACATCTCCTGGCAGATGAGAATAGGATGGGGTTCAACGTAGACAAATGCAGGGTGCTGCACCTTGGGAGAAGGAATCCACAGCATACATACAGGCTGGGGAGTTCCCTTCTTGGAAGCACAGAGGCGGAAAGGGATCTTGGAGTCATTATTGACTCCAAGATGAACATGAGCCACCAATGCCAGACCGCAGCCAGCAAGGCCAGCCCTACCTTGTCATGCATCCAAAGGTGCATCTCAAGCCAGTCCAGAGAAGTGATACTCCCCCTCTATGTGACTTTGGTCAGGCCACAGTTGGAGTACTGCGTCTAGTACTGGGCGCCGCACTTCAAAAGGGATGTGGCCAGCCTGGAGAGGGTTCAGAGGAGGGCCACCCGCTTGGTGAAAGGGCAGCAGGACAGGCCCTATGAGCAGAGACTGAAGGACCTGAACCTGTTCAGCATCAGCAAGAGGAGGCTGAGGGGGGACCTGGTGGCTGCCTACAAACTCATCAGGGGAGATCAACAGCAAATAGACAGAGCCCTTTTCTCCCCAGCACCACGTGGGGTGATGAGGAACAATGGTAATAAGCTGATGGAGAATAGGTTTAGGTCAGAGATCAGAAGGCAATATTTTACGGTTAGGGTGGCCAAAATCTGGAACTAACTTCCCAGGGAAGTGGTCCTCGCCCCTGCCTTGTGCAAATTCAAGAGGAGGTTGGATGATCACCTGTCTGGGGTCTTGTGAACCCAGCATTCATTCCTGCCTGTGGCAGGGGGTCAGGCTAGATGATCTGTTCAGGTCCCTCCTGACTCTAGCTACTATGAAACCAGGATCTGGATAGCCTCTTGGTATGTAAAAGTGCTCCATCAACCACATCAACAAGTCTCACTGCTCTGCCTTGCTATAGAGCAGTACAACACACTGGCTATACAGACCTAATTACCAGCCACAAAATCCAAGAAATTACTAGCCACCTTCTGCCTATCAAATCAGAAGGGAAACAGTGGACATGTTTGGGGCATATCTTGGGCCTCCCAAGTATGTCCTGGGGACCAACACGCAGGCTCCCACAGGCAGCCTTCAAAATGAGCGCTGACTGTTGAGAGGAGCAGAGGCCATCCAAGAGAAGCCTTATAAGCTATCTTTAGCCAGCAGGACACAGCACTCGACCACCACATCATACAGGAGCTGGAAGCAGGAAGCAAACAGGAGTAAGAGAGACTACATTCTGCCCCATGTGCCAATCTTGGCACAAGAATAAGAGTGGGAGAAGGGAGGGTATGTTTCTGTTTCTACCAGGAGTGAAAAATAATTCAACCAGAGGCTGCTGGAAAATTAACATTTTATAAGAACGAAATTGCAGAAGTGTCCTGGAACACAGAAAACAAATGGTGTTCGGGGGTTCATCATAGGCATCTCCATGGCCTAGCCTCTTTCAACAGACCATACCTTTGGAAATGGACGAGTCAAGTATTGACAATGAACTGGGGAAGAAAGTGGTCCCCTGTTTGGGGACCTTGTAAGGAGTCAGGTTGGCCAACAGCTTTAAGCTGTAGCAAAGACAAATAAACATATATTTTAAAAACAACTAAGAGTCACCAAACATCTTAAATTATGGGCCCCAAAAACCCACTGGAGTGGGGTGGGTTGCTTTTGAACTTGGGGGGAAAGAAGAGCTTGTTTTGATATACTTTCTTATACTGTATTTTCTTATTCTGACATATTTCAAGCTGCCCTGAGCCTTTTTTGGAGGCGGGGGAGGGGGAAGGCAGTTTATAACTCAAATAAATTAATAAAATACATTTTTTTCTGAGCCAGCATAGATCCCCTGCATTTATAGAGGACTCTCAATCTTGTTTTGCTTTCTCTGACCCCATGGCTGCTTCCCAGAAGAACAGACTAGAAGTGTGAAAGTACTGCTCTTGCATACTCTCTCAATACCCTGGTAAACAATTTCAGAAAGCGACCCCCTCGAGCCAGAGCTGATCTATCCCCTTTTGTGATCCCTGGATTTGGCCCAAGTTACTGCCAATCTAATTGCCTCCTACCAGCCTCTTCTGTCTCTGCCTATGACAAGGCTTCCTTGGCTAAGCAAATGCACCCTTTCTGAGTAGTCCCCAGTACCTTGGAGTCAGTTGGACCCTCATATGCTCATGGGCTGGGAGCAAGGGCAGACCTACCACTCCCCGCCCAGTTCTGTGAAGGCCTGGAGTTCATTCAGAGTCAAAGGCCTGGGGGCAAGGACATCAAGGCTCAAGCACAGAAGAGGCACTCACTAAGGGCTGCTTTAGCACAGCTGTCTCCACGAGGAGTCAGAGCCTTTCTACAAGATGATCTAAACCTGGAATTCAGAATTAACCACAGGCATTTGTTCCTCAACCCCGCACAGGGGAAAACATGCTGTGCCCTTGCCCACAGATTTTACTGTGGTTCTTTTCTGATCCGTTTATTCCAGTGACCAGGTGCACCTTCCTGAACACACACAACCCTCCCAGTCACCCCCACCAATACCCTCTAACACAGCCCAGTCCAGTTCTGCTCTGGCACAGATCTCTCAATGTTGGTTCTTTTCCGATTCACTTGTTCCTCTGGCCAGGTGCTTCATCCTCAAGTTACCAAGGACCAACATAAACATAGAAAAAACCTGTCTCTCCCCTCTTTCCAGGCCCAACCAACTCTTCACCCCAACCCTTTCTACTGCAATGAAAGAAAGCAAAATCTTGCACTTTCCTGAGCTCAGGCAAGCCCCAGCTGGTCACTGGCAACCAGGCAAGACAGATCCCTTCCTATCAGACCTATCTTTCTGTAGGAGACTCTGAGAGGGAAGTTTTTCTTGGTTTCCAGCCTGCAGCCTCTTCTCTCCCAGTAAGCACCAGAAAACCCCTCTACTTCCCCTCCCAGCCAGTCCCCAACTGAGTGTGGCTTTTGCTCTACTCTATAGGGATCTGACACAGGGCTGATTAAGGCCCAAAGAACCCATTCGCTTAGTTCTGGGCTGGGACATCACATTTTTCTTAATTCAGAAATAAAAGCTATTCAATCCTAAAAGATAGGGCTGCTCTTTGCACACACAAAATAGGCAAACACACTGTACTGTAACATTCAAAAATTGTAAGTGGCCTGAGGTATCCAGTTCTAAATAGCTGGAAAGTGCCCAGCTTTCTAAGAATTGGATTTAGCACCTAAAGAAAATAGGGCCCTTTAAATTGTTTCTAGCCAGGCACCTAGAAGCAACAGCTACTTCCCAAAATGTTGATGTTAAAAGCCTTCCTAAGCACAAGAGTGCTTAGAGCCTGAGAGCATTTGTATTCCCCAGATGTCACCTAGAAAGGCAAAAGCACAAGGAAGTTCTGGAACCAGTTAAGCATTTAAGCACAAGGGGAGGTTTGGTGCTTCCCAGGGCTTGGAAGGCAGCCCTGCTCTCACATTGCAGCTGGCCTTGACTGTTCAATCTGAAGACTATGAGCCTTATTTTCTCACAGTTCATCTTCAATCTCTTCTGCATAACAAAGCCAGTTATTGGCAATATGAACTCTTCCGCTGAAGCTGCTAAAAAGTTTTTTGGACCAAAAGTTTGAAATAACAAAACTGTTTGTTTGAGAATAAAGGACAAGAGGTTGTTTTCTTGGGGGGGAGGGGGGGGAAGAGGGGGGAGATATTTTTGTTAAAAAAAAACAAAAGGGTGACACTTAAATAATTCATTTTCAGCAATATTATTTATAACATTATTTTTTTTCCCCAGTGATCAGCAACCTTTTGCTATAAATTTCCCCTTTTGGCAAGTCTCAGAGGTAGCCTTAAGGCTGCTCTAACTTGTGCCAGGGGGCATAACCACTCGATCTGATGGGAAAGAAGGGAGGAGGTAAGGGATTAGAAATTCTGATCTATCAGGATACTTGAAATGCTGGGAACTGCAATAAGACTGAAAACTGTCTGCACTGCCAGATGTTCTTTCAAATAAGCTGTGGAAGGGGAATTTTAGAACACGGGGGGGGAAAAGGGAATTAGGAAAGGAAAAGGAGGTAGAGGGGGAAAAAACAAAGAAAAAGCCAGGATTAACTCTTCAAACTGCTGTCCAGAAATCTAGTTTTTATTACTTTAATCATAACAGAGCACATTAGTTAGTGTTTGTTATGGAAAATTAGTAGTAAAGCTGAAGAGATGCAAGACTGAAGGAAACCATGGTAAATTCTAACACTCTGTTTCATCCTGGAATTGCATAAAGGAAGGCTGCTCAGTCGAGAAATGTATGTCTTGATTTAAGACCACCAAAGGCTCATGTAGTGGGTTGGCTTGGCCAGAAAAATAAGCATTTCATGGCTAATACAGCCACACTCTAGTAGTAGAGTTAAGAATGTAAATAAGGAAGTGTATCAAGCCACAGGTTACAAACATACTGATAAACTGTTTCCTAAAGGGAGGTTCTGACCTCTGTTGTACCCCAGTTAATCCTCATCAATTCTGCTGTATTCACTGGAGTTAAGTCACTGGTGTGGTGGGAACCAGAATCTTACCAACTTCATGAATATGTTTCTTTTAAACAGGGGCAGGCAATTATTTGAGCTTGAGGGCCACTTAATGAGCTTTTGTTGAGCTGTTGAGGGCCACATGTGCACACATGCACAGACACACACACACAGACGCATGCAGACAGGCAGGCACACACATACACAAGCTCCCCACAGCTCTCCCAGTACCCCCTCACCTGCCCAGACTCACCAGCATACAACCAAGTCGGGCAAGAGCCATGCCAACTGCACCCACATGGCTCAAAGTGGCACACGGGAACACGGTGCGACACCACGTTAGCGCTGCCCACTCCCTCACCAAGTCCCAACCTGGCCCAGGGAGGTCTGGATAACTTGCAGCTTCTGACCTTCTTCCCCCTGCACTCCCTCTCCCATCAATGGCGAGAACCATACCTGAGCTTCAGCTCTCACTGGTGGCTGGGCTGTCTGGTCTGTGAATAGCCACAGGGTCAGAGATGCACGTAGACAGCCTCACAGGGCAGAAGCCCGCCCAGGAGCTCAGTACCCCATGCCTCAGAGCATACACTCAGGGCTGGGAGGGTGGAACAGGGCAAGTCAGGGAGGGGAGTGACTGCTGCTGCTACAGCCAGCTGGCATGGGGAAGGGAGAATGGTGAGAGGCGCCAAAAGCCAGGGCAGCTGTGGGCCAGATATAATTCTTCAGAGAACAAGCCATGGGCCAGATAGAATCATTTGGCAGCTGAATCCAGACAGCAGCTCATATTTTGCCCACCTCTGCTTTAAAAGCAAATGATGGATGGGAAGCTGATAGAATATGATGTAACCTTAATAGTTAGATTACACTGTACCTAAGAGCTACTCTCCATGAATACCTGTTTCCATATATGTATCATAAATGGACGTAAGCATGACATATGTTCTCATCTCTATATTCCCCTGCCAAACAGCAACAGCGCTTAAAAATTCTGGGTAAAAATGACCAGTATCTGTCAAGCTCCTAATGGGCAGGTGCCTGCAAGATTAAAATTACTATCATAGTAGGCAGCAATCAATGGCCCTTTGCTGGTTTCCTTGGCTTTGAGGCCAGGGAGCCTTGGGCTAGCATTCAGTTTCTTCCTCCAGGTACTGCACATCTGGTGTGGCTTGATCATATCTGCTAGTAGGAAGGCATAAACTGGGACCCTTTCTGCAGCAGACAGATTTTTTTATTTCCCAGGACATCTTTGAGGAGGGGAGAGGTTTAATATAACATTAGAAAAATGTGAAAGAAATGGGGTAGTGGTATGTGAGATACATACTGTGCTGGCTGGGAGGTGAGCCCAACAGGAGTGCAATCTGATATCAGAAAGGGTGATGGACATTCTACAGTCCTCTGAAACCTTTCCTTGTTCAGGATCTCCAGGCACTTTACAAAGAGCTTTGGGGCTGGCCTCTAATTGTGTGGATCCTTGTGATCACAGACACAATTGTGCAGGGACAATACTGGCATTAGGAGCTCGGATTTCCTAAGTGCTCAACATCGGTTCTGCTCCTCTCCCACTGGAGTCAGGTGAGCCCTGAGTACTTAGAAACTCCCACACTTAGGGGTCTAAGGGTTTATCTCCCTGAAGCACACTAGGGAGCATGACTCACCCACTCACTCCTACTTCATATGTGCCAAAATGAAGCAATGCCGCTACTCAGAGTGGTGCTGAGCACATGGCAATAAGCACACCTGAAGCAAAAAGCCTAAGAGAAGCACAGGACACTGCTCCCAAAGGGCTACAGTAGGATAGGGCCGATTCCACTGAGAGCAGTGTGCAGGGTATACCTCACAGCAGCTCTCCAGACATGGCAGCGAGGCAGTGAAACATGTTCCAAGGCAGGTGTGCCTAAAGCATGCATACCAACCTGCAGCATGTGTGCCACAAGTGGCATGGGCAGCTTTTGTGCACAGCATGTGGCAGATTAGGGAGGGGACACGCAGCACAGCAGCAGATGGGGCAGGGAGCAGAAAGCAGAGCAGCACATCAGGCAGGGAGCACAGGGCAGAGAACAAAAAGCAGAGCAGCAGACCAGATAAGGGAAGGGGATTGGAGTGGTGTAAGGTTAATTTGTGGCACTCCTGCAAAAGTTGCGCCCACCCTGGAGAATTATTGCGTGCACTTAGGCATTTCAAAGCCTTCATTTGCACCTGAAATTGGTTTACACATAGAGAGACACACAGCAAAGTAGCCACAATTCATACAATTGTACAAACTGTGATTGTACAAATCAGCGTTTCTCAACCCGTGGGTCACAACCCAAAAGTGGGTCGCAAGAATATATGAAAGGATCATGAACAAACTTTAAAAATTGATCAATGGACTTTAAAAATGGATTCTCTTTTAAAGGAGAAAAATATGGGAAACCGTGGCTTTTCCCTTGCGGGCTAGCAGAGTTCCATTCTGCAAGAAACTGCCTGGGGCTCCCAATGCTCCCCTCTTTCCCCCTGCCCCATGCACTGGGGGGCTGGGGCCTGAGGATGGGGGGGCAGCAGGTCGGGAGTGAGGAACACTGGGTCAGGACTGACCATCAATGTTTACAAATGGGTCCTGGTACAAAAAAGTTTGAGAACCACTGGTACAAATCAGTGACCTGCCACTGATGAATAGCCATCATTGAGGGGCATTTGGTTAAAAGCACAGAACAACTCAGTGCAATGCCAGATAGGAAGTGAGAAACACTTTATCCAGCTGAAACTCCCCAGAAAATTTAGGCAGAAAAAGGCCTGAGTTGTGATTCCCAATGGAAATTACCCAGGGAATTTTAGCTAGTCAGAATGGACTCAACAAAAGTAGAATCTGGTCAGGATACTAGTTTTAACAGCCTCTCTCTGGCCAGAAGAATGCCCAGAGCTCCTTAAAGATCACGAGAGGACACATTAGCTGAGAGACAGCACAAAGACCAGTCCACCGCTTTGTCAAAAGCATGCTGCAACATTGGCTCTGTACTAACTACAGGGAAACAGACCTCTGCTGCGTTGGGTTGTTAGTCACTTCCTTCTAGAAATAGCAGGAGTACAATGTAATATCCTGAGTAGAGTACATGCAGGCTGGAAACTGGTAAGGAACTACACAGCTAGGAACTTCCCTGTGCAAAGAAGTTATGGAATTGATGATGGGTAAATTGTCAAGGGGGAGGAGTGAAGAAAGAGGGGCTGGAACAAGATAAAGGAGGTAGTGATGTGAGGCAGAAAAAATGGCTGGAAAGGGTCACAGATTTCTGGGAACTGGGAAACAGCTTAAAGAAACAAAAAAGACAGGAAAAGAAAGCTCAGCGATGAAATCCTGAATCCCCACAGGAACTGATCACAGTTTAGCAGCCCAGTCCATTATGAGAACAGAATGAATTTAACCTCAGCTTAAATTGGACAGCCCCACCACCCCCTTGACAGCGAGTGGGATTTGTATTCAGTCTCCCTGCTGGTTTTTAACTTCTGCAGTGCTGAAGGGAAAATGATCTTGCTTTTCCCCAAAATATGCCAAGCTTGCTCCTCTCTACTAATGCTGGGTCATGTGAGCAGGACTGCATTATCTCTGGCAGAGCTCCTAAACTCACTTTGAAGCTTTCATCTGATGAATAACTGGGTTGGGCAGAGCACAAACCCACAAGGGTAGGGCATATAGCTGTTTGCTACGCAGTGTAACTTACAGTACAAGTAGCTTCAGCAGCCAGGGTAAGGGAACTGTGGAGAAGGGATTCACACCCCACACCAGCTCTGCCTGTGTTCTCTCTTCTTACTCAAACAATTGGACAAAATTTTATGTCTCACAGAAGGAGAAACTGGTGCCACAGTCAGATGTTTCTTTGATGCAAGACTGTTTTTTGGTTTTGTTTTTTTACACAGAACAGATGAAGTCCTGTTTCCTGAACACACAGGGAAACAAAAAACAAGACCCCATTTCACAGCCTGGAGCACCATGCTTTTCTCAGCCACCAACCAGCCCAAAAGCGTCTCTGGGCGTCTCCACGGGTCATGCACCAGGGCATGTTTCTCAACCTGATTTCTTTGTCTCTCTTATGTACCACACTCAACAAGGCCCTTCTGCCCAGGTAGTTCGAACCCCATCCTCCATTTTCAAAGTTGATCTGGAACTTCTCCAAAAATCTCTCCCAATTCCAAAGAACACTGGGACCTTGTGGCAGAATCCCAGCTGGCTGCAGACTACGCAAGACTTTGACTACTGGGAAACCCTATTATCCGTGTTAGCAAAGTAGAAGTATAGTAGAGGCGTAAAGAGATGGGAAAGACTGCTCAGCATACAGCAATTCATTGGCAGAAACAAGAGAAGAACCAAGGGGCTAAGACACCCCTTCTTTGCTACTAAACACAACACTCCATCAGCTTTCACTCCATAGGCAGAGCTAGCAGAGCAAAAACGAACGCACCAAACTGTAATCAAGAAGCACATTACAAATGAGTTGTTTCCACCTCTAGATTTCCATTTAAATTCCTCTCCTAATATGTTCTCGTGACTTTAGAGCTGTGTTTAGGGAAACAAAATTCAAATATAGTTTTTGAAATCAGTTTATCAATCTCCCACCTACACATAAGTCTGGGAAGTTTCCTTTGAGATCAGATTCTGCCATCTTACTGTGATTAGACTTTGTTTTACTTACAGTTTCACAAAAACCTTCAGGGAACATGCGTCATCGATCATTTGATCAACAGATAGGCAGAATGATTATCAAAAATCCCAGAAGTGGATAACAAGTTTAGTCTTTATTCCCTAAAGGATACTCCCTTGTTTGCAGAGATACCAGATGCAGATAAAGAATATAAATAAGTTTAAAAAAGGCTGTTGGAAATTTTAGTGGCTACAGGCTGATACTTTGCAGAAAAATAGTGACCCTAGGAAAGGAGAAATCTATTTAGGGTATTTATCTGCTCCTCATCAGCCTAGTACAGTGGTTTTCAACCTTTTTTTATTTGTGGACCCCTAAAAAAATTCAAATGGAGGTGTGGGCCCCTTTGGAAATCTATTGTGCATATAGCAAACATAACTAGATAATTACTGATATACTGTTGTGTTAAAAATAAAATTAACAACAATAACAATAATGGAATTTTGTGAACTGAGTTCCAATGAGATGGTTGAGTTTGCTTCTTGGCAGAAAGCATGCAAAAGTTTGGTGAGATAGGTGACTGTTAGAGTCTTAGATCTCCTTTAGCATCCAATTTGTTTCGGTATTTCATTTTTATTTATATTAAGGTTGAAAACCCATTTTCATGTAAGTATGTGGTGGTGAATGGCATCAAGACTTTAATAGCCTTATCTGTCAGATCAAGATACTCCTTTTTTATTTCCAAACAGAACTGGGCAGGAGGTTCCTGCTTGAATTCAAGTTTCAGTGCCGTATCACAGGATAACTTACATAATTCCTCCTCTTCTTCAGCTGTTACAGACCTAGAGTTGTAGTCTGCTACACAAGGGTTATGTATCCACTCATTCTCATTGTCCATTTCAGGAAAGACTGGCAAAACTTAGATTTGAGCACCAGCAAGTGTTCCTCAACTTTGCTTTTCACATCACTGTCCAGCGGCAGCTTGTTTTCAGCCAAAAAGCTGTCAAGGGTTTTGAATGCATCGAAGTTGCCTTCTCTTACTCAAGAAACCCAGAGTTGAAGTTTCTTAATGAAAGCCATCAGGTGCAGTCCCCTGCATCTACAGGCAACCATTCACCCAGGTATTCCCCCAAATTGGCACGTCAAACCCTGACACATTCACATGTATTAGACGTGCTATAAAGAAGAAAAGTCGGGGCACAGACTGAGCTAGTAAGTATACGTACATCCCACTGAACTTTTGCTGGTTGGTGGCCTCCCATCAGTTTTGTAGGGCATAACTTTTCCATAAAAATATGTGCTTTTCATATTGTTCCAAATATAGCTTTCTGTAATTGCCTCAAGACACTGCCAATTCTCCCAATGAAAATTCCATCCAAACCAGAATGCACTGTCTCTATCTACATCTCTGTCTTTCTCTCTCTCTCTCTCTCTCACACACACACACACACACACACACACCTATGTCAGTTTGTAGATTGATACTGCAGGGTGAGCAGAGAGGCCATAAGGCTGCAGCATCACCAGGTCCCATGTAAAGTGGCAGTGGCAGGAGGGTGGCCATAAGGCTGCAGCATCACCAGGTCCCATGTAAAGTGGCAGTGGCAGTAGGATGAGGTGGGGCTGCCCAGCCGCACTCTGCCTGCTGGTGCTGGGCTGTCTGTTGCTAGTGCTGAAGCCACAGAGGAGCTGGAGCAGAAGCAGAAGCTTGTGCACTGCCTGCTGGCTCTGGGCTGCCTGCCGCTGATACTCAGGCAGCCTCTGACCACAGGGGGAGCAGCAGTAGCAGCACTGGCAGGGCTTCCCACTGGGTGGGGACACCATCTTTACAGTCACCTTTTGCAGACCCCCTAGACTGCTCTGAGGAGTCCACGGATTGAAAACCACTGGCCTGGGGATAAATACATAACTTACAATATTGAATGTATTTATCTTCATCTGACCTCTGTGCAGGAGGGAAGTGTTGTTAAGCCCAGTGGGGAAGCTGAGGCAGGTGCCTATGGCAATAGTACAGGCACATGCTTGAGTTCACCTGTAGGAATCACATGCCCTCATATCCACTCTTGCTTACCTATAACACATCTTTTAGCACACACTAAAGACCTCTGCACTGTGCACTCCATGTCCCAGGCATTACTGCAATGTGCGTTCTATGTTCCCTTGCAAGTTAATTGTTGGGATGGTGGTCATGGAGGTTTGCATATCGTTGTGAGGCTTCTTTGCCTGCAGATCCATTTCCTACAGTCAGAAAGCATCCCGGAAAAAAAGTGTGGGACCCAACACTAGGGGAAGCCGGGGAATTTAGGTGCATCATGTGTGCTTAAACTGCTAGCACGTATACTGGCTGACTGCCTGTCTGTGTGCCAGCACGTGTGTTATCTTTACAACATACAGCTTCCTTTTAGTTTTGGCAATTGTCCTCCTCACTATGCTACTCGCCCCTCTGCAAATGTGCACACACAAGAAATATTTATGTTGCTCCAGCCAGTCATTCTATTTACCCCCTGATGTCAGTGGGGAGGTGTCAGTAATCAAAGGCCATATAGAAATTGCCTTCCTATATGAAAGCTAGTGGGGCCACTTTCCCCAAGCTTGGGTTACTGATGCAGTTGCAGGATCAGAGGTCCATGTTTGCTGTAGTTTGGTACCATGTGGCACTAGTCCATTTGGCCTCTGCTGTCCTTTTGGGACTTCCATTCATGGGTGTGAGTCTCCAAATGCCATTAACACTGGGGGGCTGGGGGGTAGATTTATAGGTTTTAGGAAGCAAGAGTCCAACAGTAGGGGTGGGGACATTAAGGCACACAACTTCCTGAGGTCTTGAGCTGGTCAGGGGTCCCCACTGTATTAGCAGTTGTGAATTGAGTAGCAGTTGCCAGTTTGGCAGCTGCTATTAGCAGTATTAGGTCTGACACTGACCCTCTGTATGGGGCCACAAAGCGACTACCCCACCCCTGGGTGACAGGTGGCTTGGCTCACAGTGGACTTTTATGGGCAGATTCCCTTGTTTTGTGAGCAGCCTCTCTTCAGTAGCAAGGCTGGGCTAATGCTGGCATCAGTCAATGTGCTGTACATACCAGTTCCTCTCTTCCTGCAGCATCTTTGTGGTCTAGCTGCGGCAGGGTGACCCTGGGATCCTGAGCCATGTAGGCCTTGGAAATGAAGGATGCAAAGGAAAGGGTGGACAAGAGGTGTCATGAATGCCTTTTTTTTAACACTGGCAATGGGCTTCTTTAGTATTACTTCATGCTTTGCAACCATTATCCCTGCTGACAGGCCATCCCTGCACACTTTCCAGACCAGACTTACATGGGCTCAAGGCAGAAATCTCTCAAGGGGACACTGGAGACCATGACACTGAGCTTGCTTTCTAATGCCTCACTGTTAAAAACCGCCCTGGAAAACACCTGTGCCCTCTAATGGTCAGCATTTCAACTTCCGCTAGCAGGGACCAGGGTGGTGTTTGGGGTCTTGTTGGACAAAGCAGGGATCCTTATAACTCTGCCTCCAAAGCTCAACAACCCATTCTTGACCTTCTGGAATGGAAAAGAGAGGTTGCTTTCCTAGACCATGGCAGGGGGCTCTGAAACTATGCACTGGGGCTGTTTCAGAAGCCTTGTCAATTCACACAGGTGTGAATGGAGAGGACTTGTTAGTCACTGCAGTGGTCCAGCATGGTTTGTCTTGCTAACAACTAGTCAAGCTGACCAGCCTGAACTCCCACTGCATGAAAAATTCACAGTCATCACATCCTAGGGCAGGAGGAGCATTGATTAGCTGTCTGTGTGACCAGGGCCTTGTCATTGCCAGTGCAAGAACCACATGGGCGTTGCTCATTCTGGTAAAGAAATAAACATTTCAAAACTGCCTCTTCAGTTATGTGGACTCTCTGCCAAAGGTTCCCCCGAGATGGCTGTGGATGGCAAAGGACTTAAGACAGCAGCCAGCTTTTAGCCTGGTAACTCACTGGACAATCATTGATTCTGCCAACTTGATGTATGCCCTAGGAAGCAGCTCAACAGGCATAGGAACAACCATGAAGGGGGACACCTGAGCCAACAGTGTCCTGGCAAACATGGACCAACTCACTTGCCCATAATGAGCTGCTAAGGCAGTTTTACATTAGTGCTGGTCTTGCCAAGCTATTTTGTGTCCTCTGGGGTTTTTCATTCTCCAGTTTGGGCAGCCAGAGGGAAAACCATGTGGTACTAGGACATACATCCAAGCCAGGCACTGTACAAAACCTCTTGCTGCTTCTCAGTGGATGCGAGGCCAAGCATGTGGAATGTAAAAAACTGCCCACATAATTTCCATCCATGGAACTGCTTGGACTGTGGCCCTTGGGTTCTTTTTTACTACTCACTCACTTGAGCAGTCTGGGAAGAAGCACATGGCAGAGGGGTGGGCAGCCTGCAAACTCCAGATATGGTATCTGCCCTAAGGCAACATCAACCACCTCTTGCAGAACACAGCAACACAGGGCATGAAGGTGCTTCTTTGTGTTCAGCCCCCTGCATTAAAAAGCTATTGAGGACCCAAGGAACCCCATGAATCACTTCAAATCTTCCTTGCAACCACATGGTGCAAAACCCAAAACACTGAGAACACTTTTCAGCATGCAGTGGGCAAGAGCAGGTGAGACAGGGATGCTGCCAATGAAAACCTGCCCTGCCCTTACAGTTGTTAGCCACACACTGGAAAAGGCACCCTCCACCCTCCCAAACAAAATATGAGATAATGGTGAGCAGCACTTACTGGGAGGAGACTGCTGAATGCTCTCTGCTCTGACACCATCTTTGCTGTGGCTACCAAGCACCTCTCTGAAATATTTTGAGGGCAATAAACAGGAATGTGGAAGCTGCTTCTGGGTCCTAGTGGTTGCATACGTTGTTTCAGCTGCTGCCTCCGTTGGCTCCTCCAGTGCTCAGTGGCCCATCCGAGGCCCATTGAACACAGCCACAAGTTCACTAGTTGAACTATGTGACACAGGGGCGGTGCTGAAGATTATTTGCACTCTTTTCTTCTCCCTGCAAACAGGGCTTCTCTACAAACCAGATGACAGAAGTCAAGCCTGGAGTTGGCATTGTCACAATGTGCTACTGGGGAAGCTCCTGGGAGACCTGCAATGGAAACAAGAGGTTAAAAGTCATTCCAGGATACAGTAGTATGGACAGTGGAAAGAGACAAGAAGAGGTACAGAAAGGCAGAGGAAGGAAATCTGGGATTGCTGATGACAGACTTCCTGTGAGTCCACCCTGCAATGTGCAAGTCAGTTGATGGAGGGTTTGGACATGGAAGAAAGCAGGGTCAGCCACAGTTAGAACCTGGCCTGGACCTTAGAAAAGCTTCAAGGCAGCTGGGGCACCAACTCTAGGGCTTTTAGTAAAGATGGCCAGCACACCATGTAGAAGTGCACACACCTCCCCACCACTGCAGACATGTTCTGAGTGACTTGCCCTGAGGCTATTACCCAAACCACTGGTGGAGATGCAGTCCAACTGATACATACATTCTGAGGCTAACATAATTACCTTTTTATTTACCAGAGCTACATCTCACATTTGACATCTTGTTACCTAACTCTAAACACAAAGCAAGATCTCAAACTGAAGAAGAATTTCAGTAAGATGTAGGAAGGTAATGTGTTGTTTGTTTGTTTGTTTGTTGGGGAGAGGGGTTAAAAGAAAATAAGACCAGATGAAATGTTACTAGAAATGACCTGACAGGTTCATTTGTTACACAACGGTTTATGCTCTATATTTCCTTGTGGAGCCATATATATCAATGCAAAGTAGGTGAAAAATGTTCCTGTATGAAAATAGTATGCATCATGTGCAGTGCACTGGCAGCACAGATGCAGGATTACAGAGTCAAGCCTAATTCATTTGTGTTTGCATGAATGAGTTCTGCGGTTTTGCCATCAGAAGCTGAGGGGAGGGGAGGGGAGCTTGCTACAAAGCAAACTTAACTATGTATTAATAAAGATTGTGTCAGTAAATGCGTTTTGATTTTTCCTAAGTGAGACACATACTTTATGTAGGTGTTTATGATCATGTACATGACTGTTCATGATGTAAATGTACAGTTGAGATACTACTGTGGCTACATAAAGGCAAGGAAATAATATGATCCCAAGTGCTTCTCCCCACTTCTATAAAGTTTATGCTAGTGACTCAGGAATTAAGGTCACATGCTAAGTGACAGATATCATGGATGTGGTCTATGTCCCCAAATCTTGACACATTCATTACATGGTGGTTACAATAACTCTGTGAAAGGACTCGTGTTTCCTTTTCCACCCATTCCTCCACTGCTCCCAGCTGTATGTAGTTTCCCCTGCCCTTATTTCCATACACCCCGTCCCCTTCCTCTCCCTTTAAACTAGGGGTGTCAAAGTCATCTGGTCCCACAGGCCAAATGAGTGGTATGGGGATGATCTGTGGGCCAGATTGGGCTCACAGATCCCCTCTCCCACCCCTGGCATAGCTCATCCAGTGGCTGCTCCAGCTGGTCTGAGACCTGTTCTGTGCATGGTGTGGACCTTGGAGCAGCCAGAATGCAGTGCAGTCTGGCCCAAGTGGCAGCTATGTTGCACACAATGCCTGCCCTGGCAACTCTGGGACTGCACTGCCCATGGTACCTGCTCCACCCAGTCCAGAACCTAGTGCTGCACATGACACCTGCAGGCATGGCATACAGCACCCATCCCAGACTGGCTGGAGCAGGCACCATGTGTGACATGGGTCCCAGAGCAGGTGCTGCACATGGCACAGTCTGGCCAGGGCAACTCATACCACAACCTCACTCTTCTTGTGAGACTCATCTACCCTGAACTTCTGCTCCTCTCCCTGCAAGAATCTTCATGTATCATATCTTTTTTAAAATAGCTGGACCATTTTCTCACTATTTTGCTCTTCTCAGATTTCTGAGGGGAAAAAAAATATATAAAAAACCCCATAAAGCCTTTGACAGAGACAAATGACAAGAAGAGTTCTGCCAAGGGTCAGATCTGAGATGACACCAGCTGGCTACAGGGTCAGGTACAGCAGCTACTGCACATCCCCTTGAGCTAGTTAGCTCATGTAAAACCTGGCAACTTGAAAGCTTCTAGTGTGCCTGTTTCACGTATGTATTGTACAAGCTATTTCCTCTGTGAGCATTAGATGCATGCCCATGTACACAGTCCAGTTCTTTACTGAATGCCATTTTCAAGGTTTCTCCCTAAACAGGATATACCATGGATCAGAAAGGACAAATGCTGAGGATAAGGGGGAAAAGTTCTTCAATCTGGAAAAAAAAAAAAGCTTGAAGGTTGACAGATTTCCATTGAGGGGTATTTCTTAGGAACTCCTTGCTCATCTGATGCAAGATTTGGAATATTGACCATGCCCTGTATTCCTGTAACACATACCAAAAGTTGGAGCAATGTGAGTGAAAATGTGGATTGTACAGCAATTAAAAGAGTCAACCTTGAAAGAGAATGGGATTCACAGTGCTCTGCTATATCAAAGGCTGCCTCATCACTGAACCAAAGTGAAACAGTCATTTGGCCTAGACTAGGACAGCTTTAAAGAAACAGAAAAACCCAAGCTTGGCATCCAAGAAAACAAAAATGTACTGTACAAGAGAAAGTTGTGGAATGCTATGAGATTTCTTATGGGTATACTGCTCAGAAATGCTCATACTTGTACCTATATGGCTGTCAAGGAGGAATGTGAATGAAGGTCACTATATTATGCTGCAAACAAAGTGCTATATAAGTGATTTGGAATAAACCAATGTCAAGCCTTCTTGCAGCAGAGTAATAAACTACTGAGCGTGGAGCAAAGTAGGATCGGTTTCAGCATTTTGACTACTATAAAGATGGTACGAAATGGGACTGTGTGAAATTTCAGCAGCCGTTTCATTTCGGAGGTGTTTCGGCCCATTTCGGTGCCCAAAACACCAAATCTGAAATGAAACAGAAGGCTTCAAAACATCTCCAAAACGAAACGAAACCATCTGAAACATTTTGGAAATGGGTTTTTTTTAAGTGCTGGGAGGCTGGGGCTGGGCTTCTCCCACAGCTCCCCCTGCCCGGGGAGAGGCGGGCACAGCCAGAGGAGCCGCGGGAGAACCTGCAGCCACCTGGCTTTGCCTGCCTCTCCTCAGCCAATCCGAATCTCCGTATTAGTGACAAAACAGTGTCAAAACTCCAAAACAGATTTTGGAGTTTTGAATCGAAACGGAACAGTGATCTGAAACACTAAAACAAATCACTGTCCTCCAAAACAGCTGAATCCAAAACCGAAATGAAACAGAGCCGTTTTGCACAGCTGTAGTATGAAAGTTTACAAATAATTGCACCCAATACAGCATTTATATGTGGTAGTAGCAGGGAGCATGAATTAGTTGCGACCTTTTCTTTTTAACTATAAGGATCTGGTCCATCACCTTGGAGAACAGGTAACACAACTTCATGGACAACAGTAAAGCTAGACTAGAGAAGCACCATTTCCCATGCGACTTTATTTTGTATATGGCTGTTAATCATGTTGTCGAGATCCCCAAGGCCTTGCCTATGTTGCAGGCTGCATTAATTTTAGGTAAAGGAGTCTATTTGGTTGAACCAATGGAAAGTAGGGCTGTGCGAAGCTTCAGTTACTGATTCGATTCAGCAGAGATTCGGCTCGATTTGGCAGCTGAATCTCCAAATCCGAATCGAATCAGGAGAAATCGAACTGGAACCCTCTGAATCGATTCGGAGAGATTCAGAGAGATTTGATAATTCAGACATAGACAGTTTTAAATGTTTTTTCTACATACCTCAAGGTACCAGGTGGCTTGTGAACGCTATGATGGTGGGGTGGATGGAGCGTTCCATGGGAGTGCAGGGGGGGTCCCCAGAGCTCTTGGCGGTGGACCTGGAAGTGGACCAGAAGCACTTCTGGTGCACTTCTGGGTCCACCTTGGAGCGTGTGGGGGACCCCTCCCCTGCCCCCTGGCTTGGCGACTGGTGTCTCCTTGGTCTGAGGGTGGGGAATGCCCCCCCGCACTCCTGTGGGACACTCCATCTGCCCCACCATCTCAGCATTCACAAGCTGCACCTGGTACCTCTAAGTACATAGGAAAAACATAAAGCTGTGTCTGTGGCCAAATCAAAATCGAATCTTCAGATTCGGATTCAGCCAAATTGAATCAGGACAGTGATCCAAATCAATGAAGCAAATCACTGTCCCTGATTCAGGCCGAATCCAAATCAAATACAGCCTGTTTCACACACCCCTAATGGAAAGCCTATGTGAACATCCTTAAAGCAAATTATATCTGTCTTATAAAGGACAGATATAAGACAGACAGAAGAGCAGATCCCCAGTGTAATTCATGGTACTTCGCAGGAAGCGCCATGAGTTACAATGATCCCCCAGACCCAACAGAAGTTAGCAAGGATTGGGGAATCCCAGCAAGGATTGGGGAATCCCAGCTGCTGTTTAGAGTGACTGTGAGCCTGCATCCACTTTACCCTAGCAATGCTCCTCCCTCCTCCCAGCCCTGGCACTGTTTTCAGAATGGGAGGGGTGAAAGGGAGTGGAAGGAGCTCGTTCTGGGGGTTCCCCAGCTGGTGCTGGGTGGAAGGTGGGGTGGGTGGATTGGAGCCCCCCCCCACACACCTTTGGGGGGGGTCCAATCCACCCCCCCAAACTCCAGCACCAGCTGGGGAACCTCCAAAACAAACTCCTCCACTCCTTTTTACCCCTCCCGTTCCGAACTACACACTTCAAAATTAGGCATGACACCTTGGAGGGGGAGGGGCTCCAACCTACCCATCCCACCCTCCAGTGCTGGCTAAAAATCCCCAGACCAAACTCCCTCTGCTCCCTTTTCCCCCTCCCGTTCTGAAGACAGTGCCCAAGAAGGGCTGAATTGCGTCAGCCCAGTCCTGAATGTAGACAGAAGTTAATGAAGGTGCTCCAGTTTGGAGCATCTTCATCTGAACCCTCATGCAGTGAGGGTTCAAATTTCCACAGGATCAGGACCTTTCTTCAGGTGAAAATTGTCACTTCTGTCTGCACTGTAAGAGTGCAGTGACATGGCTGGCCACTGCCTATCCCAGAGTGGAGACTAGAGAGAATTGCACTCATATGGACAGGTTGGGAACAGGGAGACAAGGAAGGGAATAATAGGCATCCTGCAACTTCAGTGGTCATGGTTATCTCTACCAAAGGACCAGAGGAAATGGAGGGAGGAAGACAGGGGGTAACAGATACCTTAACTTTTTATTTCCTGGTTTTAAGATCTTTGTATGTGTATTACCTTAGTGCTTCATTTCCTGACTGTCAGGCATTTTAATTTTGCTATTTTCCATATTCTGAAAAAAGTAAAGCATCACTAGGTAATGTTCTCACAGCATTAATGACATGTTGGGGCAGTTACTACTGATTTGGTTTAATCTGGTAAAGAACTGAACTATTACAAAATGTGTTCAAGCAGAATTAAGGGCTGTTTATTTTTTCTTATCTCCAATGAGTTATGACTGATCATACAGTTACTGAAACTGGTGCAACTTGTTGGCTGAGAAAAATGAGGTGGTACTTTTCTGTTCACCTGCTTCTTCGAATGTGACACAAGAGCCTTTAAATGCTGCATTAGATCAATTCCAAACTGTGTGCGAAGGTTCTAGGCAGGAGCAGTAACAACTGGAAACCTGGAATGTTGATACTGGGAACACACAAGAGTTTCCAGTATCCTCATAGCACAATCAGTGATTTAAGCCAGGCATATAATTGTCCCTTATCAAAGAACTATTACCAGTAACATCTTCCAGGAGACTACTACCCACCTCTCAGTGCTGCTCTTCAGCCCCAAGAAGTTTAACATGTTGATGCCCTAGGTGATTTCTCTTCACAACAGTAATAAAAGAAAGAATTTACTAAACTACACACTCTACAAGCCTAATTTATGTGGATTGTTCCTGGTCCAAGGGGAAACAGTCATACTTAGCCTTTCACTTCTGAAGCATTAATTGGTGAGGGAGTAGGACCCGTCTTGTGCCCATGACTGTGGTTTCTTAGTGTCTATCAAGACCTGAGCTAGACCATTTCAGAGACAATGGTCCAAATTCAATAGCAGCTTGCATCCTGGATGATCAGATTTAACCTCTGCACTCACTGGTGCCAGAGCTAAAAAGAAGTCACTCCAGTAAAGCCAGTGATGGTGCCTCATTATTGATACAAGCTGGTTTTTAATTGAATTATAATAACATGTTACAATGTTATTTTCTTATAAACAGGGATCCGGTTTTCCATTTCCCCTGGGGAAATGGAAAACATGGATTTTCCCTTTTAACTGAAAAAAATGAGGATTTATCATTTTAATGGAGAAACACATAGATTTTCCACTTTTGCAAAATGCTCTCTGCAGGCTGGCAGAGTTCCAGCCTGCAAGGGGCTGCGGGGAACAGGAGGAGGGTGGTCAGGCAGGGGCACCATGTGCATGTACATGCACATGGCCACCAGGCAGCCTGGAGAGTGGCTCCTGCAGGTAAGCCTGGCAGAGGAAGGAGATTGAGACCCCCATAGGAAGGGCAAGATGGAGTGGGTTGGGCAGGGGTGGGGCTGTTGCCAACTGGGCACTGTGTGGGGCTCGGGGCCCAGGGCCATGTATAGCCACAGGGCCCGGCGGGGAGTGGGATGGGGCGGCAAGTCATCCAGGAGGGCCAGGGGGAGTGGAGGGCAGGCTGACTCCCCACTGCTGTGCATACTCCTAGGAGGGCATGGGGGGCACATGCTCCCAAGATGTGTGTGCAGGACAGGGATGGGATAGGGTTCCCCACTGCAGGCTCAGGGCTCCCCACCCTGCTGCCCTCCCACCAGGTTCTCTGAGGCCCAGTGGGCAGGACCCAGCGTGGCAGGGCAGAGTGGGGCTGGGTGGGAAAGCTCCTTGCCGCTGCAAGCCCCATGCTGCCTCAGCGAGGAAACCCCTGCCCATCCGGCAACAATGGGGACAGCAGCACAGAGTTGTGCCCCTCACTGCAGCAAGGAGCTTCCCCACCCAGCCCCACTCTGCCCCACCATGCCAGGTCCTGCCTGCTGAGCTGCAGAGACCCCAGGGGGAAGGCACCAGGGCAGGGAGCCCCAAGCCCAAAGCAGGCAGCCCTCACCCACCCCCACAGGCTCCGCTCCGGCCATGTCACCCACGGGGGAAGGGGAACTGGCTCTGCATTCTGCTCCCCATTTGGGCTGCAGCAGCCACCGCCTCCTGCAGGTGGCAGCTGGGGCTCAGGCGTTGCTGCAGAGGGCAGGGGGCTGCGGACCTGGGTCCCTGGCTTTGTAGCCCTAGCAGCTAGGCGCCCCCTTGGGCAGAGCTGATGGGGGCAGGGGGCTGAGGATGGAGGGCAAGGATCAGCAGCAGGGCCAGGGTGCTGTGGGTGGGGAATGGGGGGCCTGGACCTGCATCTTAGTGAACAAAAGGGGCAGGGAAGCTCTGATTTTCCGTGATAAAAAACCCAAAAGCAAATACCAAAATTCATAGGTATTCAGAATTTATTTTATTATAGTGATTGAGGCACTGGTAGGCTCCCAAATTGCTTAAAATTGTAAATATATCAATAAAACATTGTGTTCAATTGATACATACATATACACACACACACATATGTGGTGTTTCATTTTAATTGAAGATTTTGGGGTTTTTAATCAGATAATTTGTGTTATCAGAGAATTTGCAATTTTAAACACAGAAAACCAGGATCCCTGCTTATAAATCTGCCTTTGTCTTTGCTGAACATCAGGAGATGCTTACAGTTG
Organism: Alligator sinensis; assembly: GCF_000455745.1. Classification (NCBI taxonomy): domain Eukaryota; kingdom Metazoa; phylum Chordata; order Crocodylia; family Alligatoridae; genus Alligator; species Alligator sinensis. The sequence goes on from NW_005841940.1 coordinate 2,342,945, forward strand.
CTTTCACACAGTTCCTGGAGAATAATGGGTCTCACGCTTATGTTTTGGTGGTTTATTTGCTTAAAAGAAAATCCCTTAACTAATTAATATAAATCCTAGGAAATACTGTTTTCTGTTAAGGGAGTAGCATGAAAACTGTCAGAGAGTGGCACCTATTGTGGCTATGGAATCTGCATAATCTGTGGCTATAATCCATAGCCTATCCATAGCCTATTGTGGCTATGGAATCTGCTATAATCTGCAGGTTTGATTGTTCAGACTTTATACCTGTACTGTTTCATTTATTTCATATAATGTTACAAATTATACTTGTAGCAAATGTGTTACTTTGTACCAACTGTTCTGGAGGAGTTTTTAGTCAAGCACTGCTGCTGAAACTACTGCTGAATGTGAAATTGGGAATTGTTCCATTAAAATGCAACCAGCCACCAAGAGTTCCTCTCAATACTTAGAATGCTACTCTTTTCAAAGCAAATGAAGATATTCTTCTCTGCAATAAGGCAAGATATCTAACATACTTAGAGAGAAGCAGTTTGTAGCTCTCTGAGTATCAAGGCCAGAAAAACTGAGAGGCTCTTTTCACTCTCCCCATCTTCCAGGTTAGAAAACTTCCCAGACAAAGGACTCTGGAAATATTGTTAGTTTCAGAATTGATTCCTTTTATAAATGCTCAAAAATCTCCCTTTGTTAACCATTAAAGGAAACATGACCAGTTGGGAAATGTGTTGTTTACTTTTAACACTATATTCCTACTTTAAGATAAAAAATTGTGTCTACTCTATAGACACTCAAGATGCTATGAACTACTTTTGTAACATACATTCCCAACATTCTGTGTCTAAATGCAAACATCTAATGCAATATCTTTCTGACAGGACAAGAAGAGAAGACACTGGTTGCTACTAGTGTGCATTGTGTATGACTTGAACACAGGCAGACGATGAACCACACATGGGGTGGGACTGTATAAAAGGCAAATGCCTTCACCTCAACTCTTCCATTCCCATGGCTCCCAACCCTGAACCCACCTCCAGGTAAACTCCACCAATCTCTACCAGCCCCTCTTCCACTCTGGGCCCCCACTCCACACTGCCACTCCAGTTCCTCTTTGCCTTCCTCACTTACACTCCCTAACCTCCCAACTCCTTTGGATGCATTGGTTGAGGTTTCTCTGGCAGATAATATTAGCAACATGATACCAGGCACTGAGAAAACCTCATATGGAAAACTGCAATGGTGCAACAAGCAACATTCTTACTTGCTTATGCTTTGGTTTCTTTGAGTCTGTCTGTTTGTTTTTCCTTCTACCTTTTTTTAGTACTAAAATATTTATATTGTACTCCTCTTGAACCTTGTGGTCCCTATGGCTCGCTTGTGACCCATGATCCAGGATCATGCCCCTGAACTGACACTAACTAAGGAAATCATTCATATTTAGCCTCCTGCTTCTTTTGTCTCTAGTCTATCAATTCTTAGCCAGCTGAGAAATAAGACTCCCCACTCAACACTTTAAAAACAGCCTTACACACCTGCAAAGCCCACCCCTAAATGGCTGAGATCTCACTAGCTTCAATAAGATTGCATGGCATGTAAGGCTGAATTGGATACTGTATTAGCTTAACCCTGAAACATAAACAACTCATGGGAGAATTAACATAAGGAATGGGAAAAAAAGGAAATGGTGATAAATATAATAGAGGGTGATGCTAATGAGCCAAATGAGCTTCATTTCCTTAGTGAACAGTCCACTATACACAACCCTAAGTGTCAACAACCTTATGCCATGGTGACCGCAGCACAATGAAATAACATTAGCAAAATACAAATGTATCATTCATGCCACAGGGAAGTGCTGGGATAACAGAAACGACATGCCACACAGGCTGAAAGAGTTAACGCTGTGGTGGGACTAATACTGACTGTTCACAGGTACAGCGGTCAAGCACTGGCTGTTCTGTGCATTAGAGCCAAGAACAATGTATGATAGGTGTTCAGCTCCTCTGGGGACCTGGCACGCATTTCTGCACTGACTGAACTCAACCACACAGCAAAGACCACTGGAAGAAGAGGTCACAAAATGTGACTGGAGAGATGTGGCACAAAAATTAATAGACTCATAGATGCTAGGGTTGGAAGGGACCTCAACAGATCATCGAGTCCGATCCCCTGCCTAGGCAGGAAAGAATGCTGGGGTCAGATGACCCCAGGATGACCCCAACCAGATGCCTATCTAACCTTCTCTTAAAGACCCCCAAGGTAAGGGAGAGCACCACCTCCCTTCGAAGCCCATTCCAAATTTTGGCCACCCATACCATAAAGAAGTTTTTCCTGATATCTAGCTTAAATCTGCTCTCTCTCAGTTTGTGACCATTGTTCCTTGTTACCCCAAGAGGTGCCCTGGTGAACAGAGCATCTCTGATCCTCCGGCATGGAGGCATGCTTGGGAGGGATGGGTTACATCTCCACCCTAAAGGCAAGCGTGTCTTTTCTTCCAGGTTGGCTGATCTCATATGGCAGGCTTTAAACTAGCTTCGCCAGGAGATGGGGCTACAGGAGGACACGAGGACACCTCCCAGCCAAGACAGGTGACGTGTACAAGGAGTACCCAGGTAAGTGACAGGGGTCCAGATAGTCTTAAGAATTGGGGGGTAGTGCATGCACCAATACAAGGCCTTAAATGCCTCTACACTAATGCTTGTAGCATGGGGAATAAGCAGGAGGAACTCGCCCTCTGGATAGCTAATACAAACCCAGACATAATAGGGCTCACAGAAATCTGGTAGGATTCATCCCATGACCGGGTGGTAAACATTAGGGGCTACAGATTATACAGGTGAGATAGAACGGGGAGGAAAGGCGGGGGTGTGGCACTCTACATCAAAGAGCAATACACGTCCTCAACTAACAGGATGGGGTCAGAGGAGGGGAAGGCTGAAGCGCTCTGGGTCAGAATACAGGGGGGTCATGGGGAAAGGGACTTAACGGTGGGGGTCTACTACAGACCACCCAACCAAGGGGATGAGCTGGACCGCGAATTCTCGGGTCAGCTTGCAAAGGCACTTAAGGCAAGGGATGTAGTCATCATGGGTGATCTAAATTACCCGGACATCTGCTGGGAGGAACAGTCAGCCAGGTCGGACCGCTCATATAGGTTCCTTGCTGAGATACAGGACCTCCACTTAATCCAGGAGGTGCACAGTCCCACCAGGGGGAACGCCCCGCTGGACCTGGTCCTGGCCACAGGCGATGACCTGGTGAGGGGACTCCAGGTTCTTGACCACCTGGGCGACGGTGATCATCGCCTGCTGGAATTCACTTTCCAGCGCAGGGTGTCAAGGGCCTGCAGCAAGGCAGTAGCCCTTAACTTCAAAAGGGCCAACTTCAATCAGTTGAGATTGGTAAGAGAGGCACTGGGGTCCTAGAGGGTAGGGGAACGGGGTGTCCAAGATGAGTGGTTGTTCCTTAAGGAGACGATCCTCTGAGCCCAGGGGGTGACAGTCCCAACGAGAATCAAGGGGGGCAAGAGTGCTCAAAAGCCCCCCTGACTCACCAAAGGCATTCAGGAATGCCTGAAAGCCAAAAAGGAGGCGTACACCCAGTGGAAGGAGGCTATCATCAGAGAGAAGTATACCTCCATCGCTCAGGTCTGCAGGGGGTCTGTTAGGAAAGCTAAGGCAGATATGGAACTAGGGCTAGCATCAAGGATCAAAGACAACAAAAAGTCCTTTTTTAAATACATAGGGAGTATGAAGAAGGCACCGGGTAATGTGGGGCCCCTGCAGGATACACTTGGCAATCTGGTAGCTGCACCAGAGCAAAAGGCAGACCTTTTTAACAATTTCTTTGCCCTCGTTTTTTTGTGCAGGGACCGGGACTCCCCCACCGAGATTCAAGATGGACGCAAGAGAGACTCTGCCAGGCCTAGGGTCAGGGAGGACCGAGTTAGGGAACTTCTGGAGGGGCTGGACGTGTTCAAATCAGCAGATCCAGATGCTCTCCACCCCAGGGTGCTGAGGGAATTGGCAGGGGCTATCAAGGGGCCCCTGGCATGGCTTTACGAGCACTTATGGTGCTCTGGCCAGGTGCCAGATGACTGGAAGAAGGCCAATGTGGTCCCCATTTTCAAAAAAGGGAGGAGGGAAGACCCGGGCAACTATAGGCCCATTAGTCTTACTTCGATTTTGGGGAAGCTGTTTGAGAAAATTATCCAGGAGCACATCTGGGAAGGACCAGCAAGGGGGATGATGCTCAAGGGCAACCAGCATGGCTTCATTAGGGGCAGATCCTGTCAGACCAACCTGACTGCCTTCTACGATCGGGTCACAAAATCATTAGACGCAGGTGTCGCAGTGGATGTAGTCTTTCTGGACTTCAGGAAGGCCTTCGACACTGTCTCCCACCCCATTCTCATTAAAAAGCTATGTGACTGTGGCACTGACACCTACATAGTCAGATGGGTCACAAATTGACTGAGGGACCTCACCCAGAGAGTGGTGGTGGACGGGTCATATTCGACCTGGAGGGATGTGGGCAGTGGAGTCCCCCAGGGCTCGGTCCTCGGGCCCGCACTGTTCAATTTCTTTATTAGCGACTTGGACGAGGGGGTGAAAAGCCCCCTGTTCAAGTTCGCTGATGACACCAAGATTTTGGTCGAGGTGGGCATACTAGAAGGGAGGGGCAGGATACAGCTATACCTAGACAGGTTACAGAGTGAAAAGCACCCTGTTCAAGTTCGCTGATGACACCAAGATTTGGGGCGAGGTGGGCATACTAGAAGGGAGGGGCAGGATACAGCTGGACCTAGACAGGTTACAGAGATGGGCAAATGAGAATAGGATTGAATTCAATACTGACAAATGCAGAGTGCTGCACTTGGGCAGTAAGAATCAGCAGCATACCTATAGGCTGGGGATCTCCCTTCTCGAAAGCACAGTGGCAGAAAGAGATCTTGGAGTCATCATCGATTCTAAAATGAACATGGGCTGCCAATGTGAGGCCACAGTCAGTAAGGCTAACTGCACCTTGTCACATGTCCACAGATGCATCCCAAGCAGGTCCAAGGAGGTGATCCTCCCCCTCTATGTGACACTGGTCAGGCCGCAGCTGGAGTACTGCATCCAGTTCTGGGCATCACACTTCAGGAGGGATGTGGACAACATGGAGGGGGTCCAGAGGAGGGCCACTCACATGATCCAGGGACAACAGGGCAGGCCCTACGAGGAGAGGCTACGGGACCTGAACCTGTTCAGCCTTCACAAGAGAATGCTGAAAGGGGACCTGGTGGCCATCTATAAACTTACCGGGGGACCAGCAGGGAATGGGAGAGACCCTGTTCCCCTGAGCATCTCCTGGAGTAACAAGGAATAATGGCCATAAGCTGTTTGATAGTAGGTTCAGGCTGGACATTAGAAGGCGATACTTCACAGTCAGGGCGGCTAGGATCTGGAACCAGCTTCCAAGGGGAGTGATGCTGGCTCCTTACCTTGGGGGTCTTTAAGAGGAGGCTGGATAGTTACCTAGCTGGGGTCATATGAGTCCAATATTCTCTCCTGCCCAGGGCAGGGAGTCGGACTTGAAGATCTACTTAGGTCCCTTCTGACCCTACATCTATGAATCTATGATCCCGTGCTGAGTCCCCCTAATGAATTTGTAAACATCCACAAGATCACCTCTCAGCCTTCTCTGATGCATAACAAAGTGCAGTTAGCTTTGCTGATGATTTCATCACACTGACGACTCATGTTCATCTTGGAGTCTGCTATGACTCCGAGATCCCTTTCCACTTCTGTGCTGCTGAGAGGGTCACTTCCCAGCCAGTAGGTGTGCTGGATATTTTTGCGTCCTAGATGCAGCACTCTGCACTTGTCCTTGTTGTACTGCATCCTGTTGTGTACTGCCCTCTTTTCTAACCTGTCCAGGTCTGCCTGCAATCGTTCCCTAACCTCCGGAGTATGTACTTCACCCCACAATTTAGTATCGTCCGCAAACTTGGACAGAGTACACTTCACACCCACATCCAAGTCACGGATGAAGATATTGAAGAGTACAGGTCCAAGGACCAAACCCTGTGGGACCCCACTACCCACATCCTTCCAGGTCGACACTGACCCATCTACTACCACTCTCTGGGTGCAACTGCTAAGCCAATTTGCCACCCACCGGACCATGTACACATCTATGTCACAGACTCTTAATTTATTTATGAGAATGGGATGAGAAACCGTATTGAAGGCCTTGCTAAAATCCAAGAAAATGACATCCTCCTCAACTCCTGCGTCTAAGCATTTTATGACCCTGTCATAAAACGAAACCAGATTGGTCAGGCATGAGCTACCTGCTACAAATCCATGCTGGTTTCCCTGCTGCATTATTTTTCCTGCTGGACTCCCACAAATATGAGCCCTGTTCAGGAACACTGAGGCAAAAATCTCATTGAATAGCTCAGCCTTGTCCCCCCTCTCTGTCACTAATTGCTCCTCCTTGTTCAGTAGGGGTCCTATGCTGCCCTGCACCTTCCTTTTACTCCCTACATACCTAAAAAAAAAGGACTTTTTGTTGTCTTTAATTTGTGTTGCTAGCCTCAGCTCTTTAGTTGCTTTGGCCTTTCTAACTGCCTCCCTGCAAGTGCGCGCCAAGTAGGTATACTCCTCCTCGGTAGCTTCCCCCCATTTCCACCGCCTATATGCCTTCTTTTTTGCCCTTAGGCTCCCCTGGATTTCCCTGTTTAGCCAAGCAAGGTTTTTGGCTCCTTTCCCCCTTTTCCCTCGTACTAGGATAGTCTCCCTCTGTGCCCAAAGGATCACTTCCTTTAGGAACGACCACCCTTCCTGGACTCCCATCTCGCCAATACTCTTCTCCTGCAGTGCGTCGTTGACTAGACTCCTAAGCACACTGAAGTTAGCCTTCCTAAAGTCAAGCACTTCCACCCTACTACTTATCTTACCTACCCTTCGCTGTATGGTGAATTTGACTGATTAGTGGTCACTGTCCCCAAGGTGAACACGAATCTGCAGCTCCCCTGCCAGGTCCTCCCCCATAGCCAACACCAAGTCCAGTAAGGCATTTCCCCTAGTGAGACCGTATACCTCCTGCGTTACGTGAAGGTCCTGCACGCAGGTTAACAACCTATGTGAATGGTTGGATTTGGCAGACTGCTCCTCCCAGCAGATGTCAGGGTAGTTTAGGTCTCCTATGACAACCACATCCCTTGACCGTACAGCCTCTGAGAGCTGCCGCAAGAATGCCAAGTCTAGCTTTTCCTCTTGATGTGGTGGTCTGTAGCAGACACCCACCACCAAGCCCCTTTCCCCTCAACCTTCATGTATCCTAACCCATAATGCCTCAACTTTCTCCTCCTCATTTTGATGAGGGTAGATGTATAATGCTCCATTACATAGAGAGCAACCCCATCCCCTTTCCTCCCTACTCTGACCCTTCTGTACAACCTGTAGCCCTCAATGTGTACCGCCCAGTCATGGGTAGGGTCCCACCAGGTTTCCGTTAGCCCCACTAAATCAAAGTTATTATCTGCAAGCAGAAGTGCGAGTTCTTCCTGCTTGTTCCACATGCTCTTAGCATTAGTATAGAGGCACTTGAGCCCTTACTGAGAAGTAATCAGCACATTGTGATGGCAAGGGTGAATAGCCAAGAACAGCTGATATAATTTATTTGTTCACATAAAAAGAACAACCCAACAGTAGTTTGGAATTGCTGTTCTTTGCATACAGCTAGGCTATGTGACACCAAGATTTTGCCCTCTTTAGCCTCCCCTCATGCCTCCTATTGTTTATTCCATTTATTTATTGTGTCTTGCTTCAAGTTTGTAAGCTTTTTCTGTCAGGGACCATGTCTTCTTAAAGACATGCCAAGACCAGGGTTGACCCAGTCTGGCCAACATTGAATAATAGCCAGATATAGCCCTCATCAAGCCCTGACCTTCCATGTGACCTATAGCATAGCTTTCAGAAATATAGCTAGTCTTGTTTTAAAGTCAGCAGAGGTTGGAGAATCTCCATAGCATGAGAAGATCCATATTTATGGATGTTTGTCATAAATTCTCCAGACCAATGCTATCCTAGCATGCTTGCATACTAACTTCTCTTGGGGTTCCACTTATATAGAAAATGACAATTATGAAATAAATAACTTGATTCTAGCAGATGGAGGGTCTGATCCTCAACCCTGTTACAGCACCTGCTCTGCACTAGACTCCCACCACAAACTAAAAGTAAATGTTGCATCTGGCTGTAGAGAACTCCTCTGTGTGGAAAAACTCGTAGTGTGGCTCATTCGAAGCCACCTCCTCCTTGCCAACAGTTTGTTCCTGAAATATAGGCCAAAATCCTTTTGCCCTCTTACAGCTGGAAGTGCCTCATAGGGCCACTGGCAGCTGGTTTACTATAGACCAGTCCTGACACTGCTATGAACTCAGTAGGGAGCCAGGACGGAATCAATCACATCCTTTGACAGACTTGTGTAAGGAGACATCAGGAAATTTGGTCCTGTGTAAGACCCCTGTTCTAAGAAGGTCCTTTGCTGAAGGAGTCAATCATTTCAATGAGTGCTACATCTGCAAACCCTCCACACAAGTGCCTGGGACTAACTATGTCCAAAGTGAAAAACCTATCGCTTAGGTATCTAATCATAGAACAATATGGCTGAAAGGGATCTCCAGAGGTCATCTAATTTAACCCACTACCCAGGGCAGGATCACCCCTATCTGAACCGTCCTATACAAATCTACTGTCTAACCTATTAGCAAAACTAGAGTCAACCCTGAACAAGCACACCCTAACCTGCCACAGGGAAGGCAGTGGGACCAATGCAGCCAATGCTCTGCTGCAGCAAGGTTGTTAAAATATGCTTGAGAGATGCAAGGAAGAGGACCATACCCTCTGCTACAGAAGAAGGCAAAAAACCCCACAATCCATACCAATCTGACCACGGAGTAAAATTCCTTCCTGACCCCAAATATGGCAATCAGTCTGACCCTAAGCATAGGGGCAAGACACTCTAGCCAGGAACGTTCAGGTTTAAATCCCAGCAGGAGCATTGCATACCCCAGACAAAATCCCCAGCTTTGATTGCAGCCAACACCCAATGCTTCTAATGAAGGTAAAAAAAAAAAATCTGAGTAAAACCACCATGCTCCCATCCCCCTCCAAAATGGGCAGACTTACACAGTCATAAAGTACACATGGGTAATATTTTATATTTCAGCCTTCTGTACCTAGGTTTGACAGTTTAAGATTTAAAAAAAGAACCTCTCACAGGGAGATTGGAAATAACAGTAAATGTTATTCAAAACAGTGTTATACAAGCAGTATTAAAGGTACAGCTGCAAACCTCATACTTCTATCATACTGCATGAAAACATTTGTCTTGCTCTTTCCTCTGTTTTACCTTACGGGAAAAGGAACAGAAGACGAGTCTTTGAGAACAATAGACTACAGAGATCATATCAGCCAAAGAAAATCCTGTCGGCCTCATCTGGCTCAACAAGAATCTCCAGCCAATACCTGCAGATACTCCTATTTAAGCTTTCCATTTCCCACATGGGTGATTAGTTAGAATAGACATATCCTAAGTTATAACATGTCAACAAAATGAAACAGAGCAGAGCATGAACAAGCATCTACATTTCAAAGTTGAATCAATGTAGGAATATGGACCAAAATGCAGTGATGCGTGATCAGGAGTGGTTAGCTCCAAAATCTTATCGAAGGTGAGGTGCAGCCATAAATCAGCAGATTTCAGCTCGCAAAAAATTCTACAGAATTTAGAACCTAGGCTCAGCCGTGATATCCCTACTGGCATCAGGCCATTTCCCTGTTGCTGATTCTTGTTTCTAGAACAAAAATATCCAACACTTTGCTCAAAGATTCATCACATACAGAATAATTGCTCCTGTGCTTTTCCTGGTAAAATGAAGGTTTTGCAGTCCTGAGAAGCTGTTCCTTCTCTATATAACCACCCTTCTCCCATCCTGGTTCCTTTCAGGTAATCAGTGTCTTTCTTAAAGCCAAAGCACTTGAGAAACTCGGGCTTCATTTTCAAAAAGTTAAATATCTAGTCCTCAGAGTTGCAGAGATTGCCTGGCATTGGCACTATTGTATCAGAGCAAAAAGGAGGCATCTCCTCTTAAAAGATCAGGAGCAGCAGTCTTGAATGACCTAGTGGAATAGCAAAAGAGCAACTTAACTCTATGTATACCACTCCCAGGAGCTGAGTGTACTGTTCCCACAATTCTTCCAAGCCCTACTTCCTTTTTCAATTGGCCCCAGAACAATTCTTTTGCCTTTGTGCTAGGTCTCACTTCAGAGAATTTCTTTGGTCTTTATCTTAAAAGTCCCCCAGGCAAAATGTAGTTTTAAAACAAGACCATTGCAAATGTTACCTCTGCCATGGAGGCATGGTACTACTCTCTTCTCTGTATGCTAAATCCTACATCACTGAAGTCAATGGGAGTTTTACCACTATATATCATGGATACAGATCCCAAGTCTCCTACAAAGGATCTTCTTGAATGCATATAAGAAAGCTACTGCCCTCCATCTCTGTGTAACATAGTTACTTTGATCTTGTTCACATGCTACATTAATCTTCAGTAGTTAATGAGATATCTAAGGTTCAGGGCTTTCCATTCTCCGCTCCTGGCCAGTGACCCAAGCAGTTAATGTTGATTTGTCCCATATACCAAAGTCTGACCACTGGCTGAAATGAAAGTGAATTCCTCCCATGGGTAAATGACTGAGAAGTCAGCAGCTGAGTCACTTGAAGATGTAAATAGATTTGGCAGGGTGCTGTTAGCAACAAGGGAAGAACCTACTCCATCTCACTGTCCTACAACGAGGAGATCTTTCTGAGATTACTTATTATTTAATATAAATAAAAATATCCAGAGCCCTTTAAAATGCATGACAGTAACAACTAGAAGGGTAAAAACAACCTGAAATACCATTTCTGTCCCAATCTCCAGTCAGATGCATCTTTCTTGGACTGTACAAGAACTCTGATCTCCTTCCCTCTCCTCAGATATTATTTTTAAATCACTGTACTTTATATGTTATTAAAGAGCTAAAAGCTGTGTTTATTTAGTATTTTTGGCATATCAGGGATTTATAAGCACCTGAAAGTTAAAATATCCTTAGGATATCTGTGCCCAAAGGCAGATGTACAGAATCACTAAGGAGAACACACACAATCCTGTGGGTATAAAAGAGGATTTTCAGATGCAGGGTAAGAACAATCATACTTGTAGTTCTTGAGCACATCTCAAACAAGTAATTTCACTGTTTGAATGTCATGTGTATGGAGAGGCCAACTCAACATTGCAACCACGGCCACCCCAAAGCCCACTGAAATCAGGGGGGCTCAAGGTACATACAAGGGTCTTGACTTGCAAGATCATGGTTAAAATCTAGAATAACAGCATTGGAGCTAATGGAGTTTCACTGAAGACTGGTGTAGCTGAGGTCAAAGTCAGACCTAGGAATGTCATTTTGGCAAAATGTACTATACAGAAAGCAGCCTGCTCTTTTCTTCTCAGCGTTAGCCAGTGCCAAGCCCTCTGTTTGCTTATATTAGCACAATATCTTGCTTTGGAAATCTGCACAGTTCTCCAAAAAGAAAAAAAAAGAGTTATCCATTTGTGGCATTATTTTCCTTCATAAACATCAGGGACAACCACAGGAAATGGAGCATAGTACTCCTCCAGAAGCTAAGCTTGCTAAATTGAAGAGCCAATATACAACTCTTCAAACAACTAGAGCACCTAATTATATACCAAACGCTCCGTTATTTCTTTGGGCCGGGGGCGGTGGAGTGGTGGGGGGGGGGAATAGAAAAGCTATTTATATGTTACTAAAGCAAAGAGCAGAGAAAGGCCTCTGCAGCAAAGATCCATTTCAGAACCTGATCCCAGCTACCCCACGGCCTGGATCCAGGATTTGGTTTAGTATATTTCATCTGGCACGTTACCACTATATATGCTGCTGTCAATTATAGCACAGACCCCAGTGCCAGAGCGGATGCCGCATTTGTGCAGGGATGGGGGCAGGTGGCATAGATCCCAGTGCCAAAGCAGATGCCGCATTTGCAGGGGGGGGGTAGGCACAGACCCCAGTGCCAGAGTGGGCGCCACATTTGCAAAGGGGGGGGGGGGGGCATGGACCCTGGCGCCAAAGGGGGTACTGCATTGGAGACGGGGCTACAGAGGGCCTGGCGAGGATAAGGAGCCAAATTAATAAGAGGCCTGGGCAAGACAATGCCTGTATCATCTGCAAGGCTTGGGGCGTGGTAAAGGGATGGTTGGAGCCACACATACAGCCCATAAGGCTGAGAGACTCAGGAACCATCCACAGTGAAGCGGGACGTCAGGGGGTTTAGAAACAACAGGTTTAATAGGATCAAGCCCAACTGTGTCCAAAACTAAAGCTCAGGAGCAGCCTCCCTATATTCACCATAACATCAAGACATGGCGAGCGAGAACGAGGGGTGCTTGTAGGGCAAGAATGGCATGGTTAAGGACCTGGGGGTAACATGGGGGTAACACGGCCACCCCCAGGTACCCCATAGCTGTTACAGCCCCACACTACAGAAAAGATGTGAAAAAATGGAAAGAGTCCAGCAGAGGGCAATGAAAATGATTAGAGGGCTGGGAAACATAATTTATGAGGAAAGGCTGAGGGATCTGAGTTTATTTAATCTGGAGAAGAAAAGACTGATGGGGGTTTAATGATAGCCTTCATCTACCTGAAGGTGGTTCCAAAGAGGATGGAGCTGGACAGTTCTCAGCGGTGGCAGATGACAGAACAAGGAGTAATGGTTTCCAGTTGCAGCAAGGGAAGTTTAGGAAAAATCTCTCTCACTAGTATGGTAGTAAAACACAGGAACAGGTTATCCAGAGAAGTTGTGGAATCTCCATCCTTGGAGGTTGTTAAGAGCTGGGTAGACAAAGCCTTGGCTGGGCTGATTTAGGTGGGATGGTCCTGCTTTGAGCAGGGGGTTGGACTAGATCAGCATTTCTCAACCTGTGGGTCGTGACCCATAAATGGGTTGCAGGAATATATAAAAGGGTCGCAGACAAACTGCAAAAATGGATCAAGAACTTTAAAAATGGATTCTATTTTAAAGGAAAAAAATGTGGGAAACTGTGGCTTTTCCCTTGCAGGCTGTCAGAGTTCCAGCCTGCAATGGGCTGCTTGGGGCCCCCCAGGCCCTACACACCACCCCCTTCCCCACACACTGGGGGGCAGTGGGTTGGGAGTGAGGGGCACTAGGTCAGGACTGGCCGTTGATGTTTACAAATGGGTCCTGGTACAAAAAAGGTTGAGAACCACTGGGCTAGATGACCTCTTGAGGTCCCTTCCAACCCTAATTTTCTATGGTTCTATGAATACCAAAGACCAAATTCAACCCTACTGCATTTTCACTGAAATCAGCAGAAACTTCAGTGAAGTCATAGAATCACAGAAGTCAGTAGAATGACTCTCTAATTATTAACAATACATTAAGTAAAACATCTCTCCAGTTCTTGACCTACTGCCAGCTCTGTCTCCATAACAGACCTAATCAAGCTAAGGAAGACAAAAATGTGTTTGTTTTTTTGGGGTTTTGCTTTTTGTTGTTTTTGTTTTGTTTGTTTTTTTTTGGGGGGGGGGGGGGTAAAATGCCATTTGTTCAGCCTGGATGGCAGGGGCTAGGCCATTAATTCTGGTCTCAAAAGTAGCTGCCTTTTATTTGTACAACTAAGCTGTAGTTGAGCACATTTCCCACGTGCATTCCATCCATGTCTGTAAAGTGCTGAGCCACTTACCCAATAACTCTTACAACAGTTAGTTTTTCATGAAGGCATAAGACTCATAGATGCCCATTTCTCAGCCTCTGCCTAATAGGGATCAGCATAACACTGGATTCAACACAAGCCATGTAGCTCTGCGATAAGATTTTCACTCCAAATTAATTTAAACAAAATAATACTCGCATACTAGGAATCCCCTTTTCTCCTTCTGAACCATTTCACTCCAAGACCTGTTTGAGCATTAGTCCCTTTAACTACTTGCTTGGAATAACTGCAATCACAGTTGAACAAATAGGATATCATCTGAACTGTTTTATCTAGACTTCCACTCTTGATACCGAAATGATTCTCCAGCCAAAATTCTCCACCAATTATGATATTTCTTCCAGTAAGTACAGATAGTAAAGGTAAACATTAGCCTATGGAAATTACTTTACTCTTCAGCTCTTTGAGGTGCATGTGTTGTAAGGAAGAAGGCTTACAGGACCATAAGAAAGGAAGGCTGAAAGGGACCACATGAGGTCATCTAGTCTAGGTCCTGCTCAAGGCAGGATCATACCTGATTAAACCACATACAACCTGCTCTTGAAAATTTCCAGGGGTTTAGATTTTGTAACCTCTCCAAGTAATCTGTTCCAATACTTAACCACCCTCATAGTCAGAAAGTTCTGCTTAATTTTTTATCTAAATTTTCTCTGTCTCAGTTTGAGACCACTGCTCCTTGTCCTGTCCCCTGTGGTCATAAAAGACTGTCCATCTCCACCCTTTATTTATAACCACCCTTCTGGTATTTGAAGACTGTTATCAAATCCCCCCGCCACAATTTTCTCTTCTCCAAACTATATAACCCTACTTCTTTCAGCTTTTTCCCATACCTCAGGTTTTCCTGGTCTCTAGTCATTTTTGTCTTTCACCATTGGACACTTTCTAAAATCTGTGCACATTGTTCTTGAAGCATGAGACCCAAAACAGGAGACTGTACTCCAGAGATAATCTCACCAGTGCCAAATAAAGATGAAGAATAACTTCTATTGATTTGCAATACAATACAGCCCAGAAAGCTGTTGGGTTCTTTTCATGAGAACACCACTGTAACTTCCAGATCACTTTCTGCAGTATTGAAACCAGGCCAATCATTCTCTCATGCATGCAACTGCATTCTCTGGTGCATGCATTTGTTCTGGTTGAATTTCATTTTTGTTGATTTTTTTGGAACATTTCTTCAGTTTATTCAGACCACTCTGAATCCTCCAGAGCATCTGCAACTCCACTGAACTTGGGTGTCATCAACAAATTTGCTACACCTGCACTCAATCCTAACCTCCAAATCATTAATAAAGGTATTAAACAATACTAGACCCAGGACAAATCCACTTGATATATCTTTCCAACTGAACAGTGAGCCGCTAATGACTGCTCATCAGGCACAATGATTAACCAGCCATGTACAACATTGCAGTACTTTCATCTAGTAGTTTGGATTTCTTTAGCTTTTTAATGAGAATATCAGGAGAGACTGTGGCAAAAGCCTTGTTAAAATCAAGATTGTGACAGGTTGGGTTTCAGGAACGGCTGGGACACTCCCTGGTGGCCATGCAATTCCTGCCAGAGCTCTAATTACCCCTACCCTGGGGGTCTTCTAGAGGAGGTTAGATAAGCATCTAGCTGGGGTCATCTGAACCCGGCTCTCTTTCCTGCCTATGCAGGGGGTCGGACTCGATGATCTATTGAGGTCCCTTCCGACCCTAACATCTATGAATCTATGAATTCCAGGGGCCCTCAATTCCTTTACTCACCTGCCACACCTTTGATATTGATATTTTATTGGGAGGCTGCCTGAGGGAACTAGAGCAAGCCTGTAATAATTTCCCATGTTGGGCCTCAGCCTCTCCCTTTTTCTCTTGCTGAGTCCTCTAGCTCATGCCCACTGTATGAGAACAAGCTTCTGGGTCCTCAGCTTCCTGTTTAGCCTTCCATGACCTTTATTTCCACCTCCTCTTGGGATGCTGAGCCTCCTTGGGCTTCCTTTCTCTTTATCTGGGCCCCCAGCCCTGTCTTTGCCCTGCTCTAGGCTTTGGGCCCTTTGCCCCCAAAGTCTATGCTTCTTAGGCACTAATGAAGCTGCCCCCTCTGGACTCTATGAGATTACCCCTCTGGGTGCACTTGATGCACCCGCCAGGCACTATGGGAGCTCCAGACCAACTCTCACAGTCCATCCATCCCCCCAAGTCACCAGACTCTGAGTACCTAGTCTCCCCTGGGCACCAAACCCTACTGCCCCTCCTGTCTCCCCCCCACCCTTATTCTGAATACCTAGTCCCCACCTAGGCTCCAGCCCCTCCTGATCCTTCCCAAGCACCAGACCAAACTACAACCAAAATACAAGCCCTTTTGGCTATAACACAAAACTCCATGCCTCCTGGGTCTTGGTGCGCTCCTATCCACCAAGAGTACTTGTCTCAACTCCTACCCACTCCTGGCTACTTATCTCAATTCCTGAAGGCTAGCAGCACACTCTTGGGTCTAGGTGCGCTGCTAGCCTTCAGCTCTTCTCTTGCTATTTCTAGGCCTAGCATGCTCACAATCTGGTTCTCAGCCACAGGCACCTCTGCAGAGCTCTTCCCTATGCAGCATCCAGGGCCAGACTACCTGAAGTGCCTCTGGGGCTGCTTTACATCTCTCTGACCCTGCCCTTCCCACTCAGATGACTCACCCCAGGGTTGCCTGCAGGTGTTAACTGGGTTCTGTGGCAATCCAGCTGCAGCTGTGCCCTGCCTGCCTTGAAGGGCTCTCCCTAAGGTCCTTCTCTCGTAAAATGACAGAGCACCCCAGGCTCTCTGTCACACCTATCCAATGCTCTTCCTCTATCCACAGAGCCTGTCTCCTAATCATGGAGGGAAATCAAGTTGGTTTGGCATGACTTGCCCTTGGTGAATCCACGCTGACTGTTCCTGATCTCTGCATTCATACTTCAGGTGCTTCAAAGTAGATTCCATGACCTGGTCCATGATTTTTCCAGGTACTGAGCTCAGACCGACTAGTCTGTAATTTTGCAGATCTTCCTTCTTCCCTTTCTTGAAGATGGGCACTACATTTTCCCTTTTCCAGCCCCTCACCAAACCTCCATAAACTTTCTTAAATGAGATAGACAATGACTCTAAAATTACCTCAGCTTATTCATTCAGCACCCTAGTGTGTATCCCTTCTGGCCCTGCTGACCTGAAAGCATCTAGCTTCCAATGAATCCCCAACTCATTCTTCCACTATTCTAGGTTGTTTGCTGCTTTCTCTGTCTTTGCTGCCAACTGCATAGGATGTAATGGAGCCCTACACAGCACCTTTAAATAGTGAGCGATACTGTTCCAGCATTTGTTGCATTCTCAGCCTTCACACTGAATACAGTGGAAATGCAGGGATGGGCACTGTGTTAAAATACCCACTAAACATAACAAGAGTGTAAGTGTGACCTCTAGGCTGAAGTAGGACGAGGTGAATGCACCTACATGACAAAATGTTGATTCCATTTTGAAACAAGGTAGGGATAGGGCGCTTATACTCTTGCCAATATCAGTTCATGCTGTATATTTCTCTACCTGGCCACTGGCATGATTCAAAGAGGGATTAAAATCAATCCCATGAACAGACAGTCAAACCAGAACTCATGGTATTGAGTTATAATTCAAGATGCCAGAAAATGGCTTAAATCACTATGTCAGATGGCTGGTCAGCTCAGGAAACTCCTGAGAGGAAAGAAGAAAATGGAGAGCTATTTATTGCTACCCTGGTTCAGATGCAACTGTAGCCTAAAGATGCAGAAAAAGGAATGGGAGCCTAGAGACTTTGCTCTGTAAGACATGGGCAAGAGACTTTACTTCTCTGTGTCTCCATTTCCTCTTCTGTAAAGCGGAGATAACAGTACTTATCTATTTAAAGATCTATGCATTAAAAAGCCCTATGCAGGCTTGACATTGGTCCCACTGAAACTATTGGGACTTTTGCCATCAACTGTAATGAGAGCAAGATCAGAGCCCTAAAACTCCAAGCATTCCCACAGAGTTCTTTGCCAGGACCCCTGTATTTAATAATACACGGTGATCATAAAAATTCACAACCTGGAGCTATATTTGCAATTTACTGGTAATTACACAGTTCTTACTAAATGATTCCCGAAAAGCACAACAATTGTTCTGTTTCCACTTTGTCATCCAGATGCATGGAGAACAAACACCTATTTCTCATTTTTTTTCCATCACCAATTAATTGTATGGCTCATAGACAATGCAGCTAGACTTGTAATTTCCTTACTTTCTGGCTTAATTCATCCATCAGCTTTACAGCTCTGAATATATCAAAAGAGATTTACTGCTACCCTGGTTCAGATGCAACTGTAGCCTAAAGATGCAGAAAAAGGAATGGGAGCCTAGAGACGTTGCTCTGTAAGACATGGGCAAGAGACTTTACTTCTCTGTGTCTCCATTTCCTCTTCTGTAAAGTGGAGATAACAGTACTTATCTATTTAAAGATCTATGCATTAAAAAGCCCTGTGCAGGCTTGACAATGGTCCCACTGAAACTACTGGGACTTCACTAACTAAGTGAAGTTTTCCAGTAAGTTTTTCAGACATAGCTAAAGATGACAGCTCTTTATCACCACCTAGAGGGGATTGATCACGTTAAAGAAACTTTCCCTCTCAACTACCTCCACTTCCAAATGCAAATGGAAATTATTCTTTCCTTGATCTACTAAATAAAAATATGGATATCTGTTTTTAAGGTTATACTCAAACAGCCTCACTTGTCATCTAGTTACTAGCTACATCAGTGGTTCTCAACCTTTTCAGACTCAAAGCACCCCTTTGTGAGATGAAGAGCATCCCATTTCAAAACTTTTATTTATTTATTGATTGATTGATTGATTGATTTATTGTAGTGCTTACCTGCTTTAACAGGGGTTGGGAAGGAGGAGAAGCAGCTGGCAGGGAAAACCCTATGGTGGCAGTGACTGGGAGAAGAGGAACAGCTGGAAGGGAAGAGCCTGCACTTAATTTGCATATCTCCTCTCTCTTGGTGGCACTCTTCAAAGGCTGTCACAGTACCCAGGGTGCCATGGCATGCTTGTTGGGGATCACAGAGCTAGCTACTTTCACTATACAGTATACTCCATTTATACACATACGTACATAATTCACTTAACTGGATGACCCAATAGCCTATCCAAATCTTTTGCCTAACTGCTTACATTATAACAAACTCTTTATATCTGCATATAGGTGATAAAAAGCCCTATGCAGGCTTGACATTGGTCCCACTGAAACTATTGGGACTTTTGCCATCAACTGTAATGAGAGCAAGATCAGAGCCCTAAAACTCCAAGCATTCCCACAGAGTTCTTTGCCAGGACCCCTGTATTTAATAATACACGGTGATCATAAAAATTCACAACCTGGAGCTATATTTGCAATTTACTGGTAATTACACAGTTCTTACTAAATGATTCCCGAAAAGCACAACAATTGTTCTGTTTCCACTTTGTCATCCAGATGCATGGAGAACAAACACCTATTTCTCATTTTTTTTCCATCACCAATTAATTGTATGGCTCATAGACAATGCAGCTAGACTTGTAATTTCCTTACTTTCTGGCTTAATTCATCCATCAGCTTTACAGCTCTGAATATATCAAAAGAGATTTACTGCTACCCTGGTTCAGATGCAACTGTAGCCTAAAGATGCAGAAAAAGGAATGGGAGCCTAGAGACGTTGCTCTGTAAGACATGGGCAAGAGACTTTACTTCTCTGTGTCTCCATTTCCTCTTCTGTAAAGTGGAGATAACAGTACTTATCTATTTAAAGATCTATGCATTAAAAAGCCCTGTGCAGGCTTGACAATGGTCCCACTGAAACTACTGGGACTTCACTAACTAAGTGAAGTTTTCCAGTAAGTTTTTCAGACATAGCTAAAGATGACAGCTCTTTATCACCACCTAGAGGGGATTGATCACGTTAAAGAAACTTTCCCTCTCAACTACCTCCACTTCCAAATGCAAATGGAAATTATTCTTTCCTTGATCTACTAAATAAAAATATGGATATCTGTTTTTAAGGTTATACTCAAACAGCCTCACTTGTCATCTAGTTACTAGCTACATCAGTGGTTCTCAACCTTTTCAGACTCAAAGCACCCCTTTGTGAGATGAAGAGCATCCCATTTCAAAACTTTTATTTATTTATTGATTGATTGATTGATTGATTTATTGTAGTGCTTACCTGCTTTAACAGGGGTTGGGAAGGAGGAGAAGCAGCTGGCAGGGAAAACCCTATGGTGGCAGTGACTGGGAGAAGAGGAACAGCTGGAAGGGAAGAGCCTGCACTTAATTTGCATATCTCCTCTCTCTTGGTGGCACTCTTCAAAGGCTGTCACAGTACCCAGGGTGCCATGGCATGCTTGTTGGGGATCACAGAGCTAGCTACTTTCACTATACAGTATACTCCATTTATACACATACGTACATAATTCACTTAACTGGATGACCCAATAGCCTATCCAAATCTTTTGCCTAACTGCTTACATTATAACAAACTCTTTATATCTGCATATAGGTGAAGTGCATAAACTACTTAGGTACAGGGACATCACATTTCAGCTTCACTGGCCACATCTACATGAGATGCTGACTGCACAGTAGCATTGTGTGGCACAAAGTGTGATGAGATGGTACTACGCAGTAGTAACAGGCTACTGCACAGCAGTAATGAGCTACTACACAGTCAGCATCACCAAGAAGCCATTTGAGGATATTACTGCGCAGTGATTTAGTACTTGTGCATGCAAGTATTAAATGACTGCAAAGTAGCAACTGTGCAGTCAGTGTCTCACGTAGATGCGACCCGTCTATTTTGTAACTTTACTGTACTGTTACCTGCACACTAACTGTTGCTCTATTTGTAACTAACTGGACTTCATTTAGCTGCACAAGAAACAGTGATGGAGAGGCAGCTGTCGAAGGTGTTATTAGCAGCCCTGAAAAGGTGGAGAGCCAGTCAGTTCTGGGGCTGCTAACATCACAACCTTGTAAGCAATGCTCCTTCCCCATCCAGCACTGGCAGTGCGGCAGTATTAGTAGCCTTGAAACTAAGTACTCTCTCCTTATTTTCAAGGCTTCTAATAGACAGTTTCAGAGCTGTTATTAAGAGCCTTGAAAATGAGAACAGCTCGTTAGCTTCAGGGCTGGTAATACTGCAGCAGTGACAGTACCATGCACTTACCCCAGCTGAGTGTAAACAGTGTTGGTTAAGTGCGTACTTCAGGTAAGAGCATGGCTTTTTTCAGTCAAGGCTGTGCACTTCAAGGGAGTACGCTACTGCAAACAGAGTGCATCTGGGAATGAGATGTGCAAAGTGCACACAAGATAAAATGGGGAAGGAAACAAACAGATTTCCAAGACTGCTGCGAACTAAGACTGCCCACAAAATGCTGAAGAAACAGAGTTCCAGGAGGGCAGCTCTGGGAAGCTGGAGTACATCCAGGACCATAATGCTGTTATTTTCCTGTTATTACATTTTGCTCCTTTCCCATTACTATTTCTTTTTTTTTTTTTTTAGCCTTTTTCCTTTCTATTATGTGAAGAAAATATCCCACTTGGACCAAAATCTTTACTACTCTATCATTTCAGCTGATAGAACATTTTTTCACATTGATTTCCTGTTTTTCTGCTCGCCTTGTGTCTTTTCATTGACAGCTACCAATGAAGTCCTTGACTAAGAGTAATGAGAGCAGCTGTCTCTGCATCATGAAATGTAGGAAAAACTTCTGCTGTTATAAACTTGTCTCTGCCTATCTAGGTCATTTAATACCTTGCCAGTTGAATCCTATATCATTTTTCCTTACTCTGAATGGGATTGTGCTTTTTGAATATTGGCAGAATATTAGCACTTTTCCAATTTCCTGGAATTACCCAGTATCTCAAGATTTGTTAAAAAAATAAATTCTGGGCCAGAGAGTCCCTCAATCATTGCAAATACCTAGACCTGCTGCTTTCATAATAGATATGCTTAGTAGATAACTACTAACATCTTCCTTGTAATCCTGTTTCTTTCCGGATATAAAACAGAAATATTTACTGGACATTTGTGCCTTTTCTGCATCATTATTAATAAACTTTACCATCCCATCTAGTAATGGGTGTACACCACTATTATGATTTATTTGGTTTCTAACATACTTTAAAGATTCACCTTATTGTCCTTAGCTCTGGATATTTCCCCATAACTTCCTTTATCAGTTTTCTACATGTCATGACTTACCACTTAGACTGATCACCCCCTCTTGCCCCTTTTATATTTGATATATATGACTTTTTTTGTGTAATTACCATCTTTGTTAGTGAATCAGGATGTGATTTTAACCAAAGTTGCCCTCCATTTTTTAAAGTTACTAACTTTCATTTATATTACATTTTTCCTCTTAATCAACATTTGTTTGTAATTTTCTCATCTCCAAAGAATGTCCCTTTGAAGCAGAAAGCAAATCTTACTGTTGAGACTGTCCACTGAGTCAGTTTGCCCATATTAAATATAATCATTTCATGATCACTGATCCTTACACAGCAATCAGTGTCCTGTTATTAATTTACCTTTATCCATCAAATAGCTACCTTGTGTTAAGACCAAAACCTTTTGGTGTTAAAAAAAATCTTCATCTTTAAATTTTAGATATTCCAATTCTATATATATATATATATATATATATTTTTTTTTTACTAGTAGCTGCAGGAGATGTCCACCAGGTGTCTCCCAGTCCCCACTAGCAACACTATTTTGCTTTCCATGAATTACAGGCTAGTGCTTAAGCAGCAACTCCATCCTGTTTAATTTGGTGGTCTGTAACTAGGGTGGTCATCACAGACGACATTCTGGTTTTCTGCTACTCTGTCCTCTATTGATAGGAAACCGATGCCTTTATGTCTACTATTCTTCTCTTCAAGAGAAAAATAGAGGACATAAATGCGTCCAGTTTCATTATCAACAGAGGACAACTGGACGGTCCTCTATGATGGCCAACCTATCTGTAACAGATCCCATCCTGGGCTTTGCTACATAGCCCTGTGGGGGGTTGTCCAGCCCAACTCTGATCCTTCCACCCTGAGTGGGGTCGAGGCAGAGTGGGGGGCTGCACAGGGGTTGAGCAGCCTGGGCCTGGTCCAGGCATGTGGGGCAGGGGCAAGTCAACCCTGATCCACATGTTCAGAGCAGGGCAGGGGATGAAGTGACCCCAGTATGACCTGCACACAGGGGTGGGGGTGAAGTGGCTCTGATTCAAATATGGGGGGGTGGGCAGCCTAGCCCCGATACAGGCATGTGGCGGATCCAGAGGGAGGGGAGCAGCCTGTGCTGAGGGGTGGGGGTGGGGCTCAACCCAGCCACATGGCGCCGCCAAGTTTCCTGACCCAGGGGGCAGCCCCGCGGGCCAGATTTGGCCTGGAGGATGAGCACTCCTGAGCGATGGAGTCATTACACATTTTCAAACAGCAACTTCGTGGCTGGTCGGCTCCTGACCCGGCTGAACAGTCACTTTTACCGTGCGATAATTACTCCGCACCTGAGGCCGGTCTAAAGGTTCACCCGTTAACTGCACAACAGACGTAACGGAGACCCGGGGCCCTTGCGCCTCATTCGCTATATCGCAAACTCCCC
>NW_005841940.1:2366887-2395816 GCF_000455745.1 Alligator sinensis
TCGGGGGCCTGCCGCTTCTCCTAAAACGGCAGTAGCGAGGTGTGGGGATCCGGCCCGGCTGTGTGCTTGCTGTACGCTGCCTCCTTTGTGCCTGCCCAGGGGGAGCCCCAGAAGCCTGAGGCTGTGGACAGCCCCTGCCCATCTGCTCTGGGCAGTGACTTCCTGAGACACCACCGCCTGCATTTGGCCGTTCTCAAAAGACCGTCATGGCACTTCCTCACCTGCAGCAGCCAAGCTTCTTACTGGTGAGTGCCCGCCCCGGGCGGCTCTGGCAGGGAGGTCTCAGATGCATCGGGTCTGCCACTAACGCCCTTCCAGTGAGCTGCTTGGGACCGGGCAGGGAGTTGTCCATGGGGTACTTTCTGATGTGCTTCATGTAAGTCAGGCTCACTAAAGCACCCTGGAAGTGATACCCTGACGGCTCGCAGAACTGCAGAGAAGCAAGCCTGGACGGGGCTCCTGGAGGTTGGCTAGTCTCTAGTGCAATCCCTGCCCCAGGCAGGATCATCCCTATCCGAACCATCCCCTACAAATACATTGTCTCTACTAGCAAAACTACGCAGTCAACCCCAAATGCAACCGCAAGCCCTAACACCCTAACCTGCCATGGGCAAAGCCCCTGCTGCTCCCGCCTCATCTGTCTGTGGACGATTCATAATGCTGTCCTGTTTTACCTGAACCTAAACGTTCACTAACCGTCTGTCTCCTCTTTAACGTGAAAGGTAAATCCAAGTGGATTAAAAAAAACTAGAGGTGAGAGTAGCTCCCATTCACATTCCACCAAACAGCCAATTTAGAATGCAAATAAACTAGTGCTATAGCAACATCAATGGGCATTGCTTTGCTGTGGGAGCGGTATGTAATACTGGATCTAGGGAATTCTGCCAATATTTGTCTGTTTTGGCAGTCTTTTTGCTGAAGTCAGAATTTTGTTCATGACAGGCGAGTTTGAAGGCAGATTGTGTGAACAAGCCCTTTGCTCAGAGGTGCCATGATCTGGAAACAGTCATTGAAGACTTCCCTGCCAAGGTACACAATTACTATTTTTCATGAATCCATGCTGAGCTATACTTCAGTAGGCTTACACAAATACCCTTTTTCGTTCCCACCTTTTCAAATAACGTTGAGGTCCTCAAATGAAGTGTTCTGAATTTAATCATTTCTCAAAAGTTTCATATCTTTTTTTCCAGTAATTAAAGGTCATCACATTCCTAAATCATATCTTTCATCCTTTCCTGAAGTGTCAAAAATGAGGACACTAGCCCTGTTAGTTGTGACACACAAAATACTGATGATCACTGTTGAATTCTTCATTGCCTTAGAAATTGTTTGTTTTGACCTGATCCCTTTTCCTGGCTGTTTCCCTGAAGGAACTGCATGCCATCTTTCCATGGCTAGTGGAGAGTATTTTTGGTAGCCTGGATGGCATCATTGTAGGTTGGAATCTTCGCTCCTTGCAGGGAAGAACACATCCTACAGAATATGCTATTGCCCTGGATTTCCTGGATCCAAGGTAAACTCACTTGTTTTGAAGCAGATGAAAAATGTAAGGGGAATCAATAACCCAGCCCTTGACTTGTTTCTTTTTGTGCAAACACTCATCTATGAAAGATGCATAGAGAGAGATTTATTGTGGCTTTCTTCCTCTAATGCTTGTTTGCAGTGGCCCAATGATGAAGCTGGTTTACAAACTCCAAGCAGAGGAGTATAGATATGATTTTCCAGTTTCCTATCTCCCAGTAAGTAACCAGTAAATATTGTAAATAAGAGAAAAAGATCCTGTTGTTGCAGCTATTGGAATATCTCTTGCTGTCAGATACCCTGGGTTTGGTGAAGGGTCTAGAGCGAGAGATCATGCTCTGAAGAAGAACTTCCGATATTTAGAGGTCTGTTAGAAGAAGAGAATCTTCCATCCTTATGGATTGTATAGGAAGTTGTTCTTATTAGCTTGTATTACTATAAGCACACATACGTGCTGTTCAGCTAAGGAACTTTCTATTTGCCACTCTGCCACTGAAAGAGAGGCTAGATTTATTATCTCAATGACTTATAGATATGGAGCTTTAAAACTACTTTTTCAAGCTCGTCAGAAAGCAACTCTTTCTGTAACCACATTTCATACCTCTGAAGACGCTTCCCTCCATGTGTAATGAAAACTAAATGTTCTCCTAGATGTGGAATGTAACACTTGCCCGTAGCAAAACAATATCTGTAAATGCTGTGTGAAATATTTTTTCCATTGCTACCCGAAGGCTAACTTCTAGTACTAGAACCAGGAATCCTTTTACAACCGAATACATGAATGCATTCTCAAAACCTCATTCAAGTAGCCTATTTTGAGTAGCCTATTCATTATCTCATTACTTCTTATATTCCAGGGTCCTGTGAAGGCCTCAATACATGAGCGAGTCCTACCAGAATGCTCACTGTACCACAACAAAGTCCAGTTCCCTCCATCTGGTGGCCTAGGTTTGAACCTAGCTCTCAGTATCCTTTTACTAATTTAAGGGCTAAGGAGAATTTCTTATTAATTCTCTAATATTTTAAATAACTTTCATTTTAAGTAATTTTAAGTAAACCTTTAATATTTTAAGTAACTAAATCTGACAGGTTGAGAAACGAGTTCTGCTTTATTCTCCTTTTATTTGACTCAGTTCAACAGTGATCTGTATTAGCTCACTGCTGCAGTGTTTATGCTGCAAATGCTGCAAGATAATGCCCAGATCTAAAGTTACTGAACTCTATATTCTATTGAACATCATGGGTGGAGTGTTGGTCTCATTCAAGTCACTGATCAAACTGTATCTGTTTTGCAAATATTTCTGCATTGTGTATTTGCTAGGGACTAGCACACTGCAAAATAATATAGAAACACCAGAGCTACCTTTAAACTAGCTAGATTGGGTATAGGAAGCAGTCTAATCAAGGCAGCAAATGCTCATATGTTCCCAATAAGTGAAATTTAGTTGTATTGTGTATCCTTGACTCTGTCTCTCCAGATCCATTTGAATATTACATGTTTTATTTTGCAATTAGCCTCATCACGCAGAGAGTAAGTACATATTTTGTTAAACAGCACCACTCTGGCAAACCCTTTCTTTGTGGCACTTTAAGAACCTACATGGCTTTAGATGCAAGATTCAGGTTAGCTGGATCACACACCTATTACTCTATAAATATCATTGGCTAAGTTTCAAATGTAGCCAGCAATTATACACATTATCACTATAAAGGAAGAAAATTAATGGTTCTCAAGGCTTCAGTCCAGTGGGGAGCAACTTTTTGGCAGGTGTGCCATAAATTAAGCCTGACAACTACCACTCTGATCCCCTTCCTTGTCCCATCTGCTGCTTTGCTTTCTGTTCCTTGCTCAGTCTGCTGAATGCCAATCTGCAGAGGCTTCCCGTGCCACTTGTGGCATGCATGTTGCTGGTTGACCACCCGTGCTATATTCCATAGCCTATGGCTAAGGATAACTGAAATATAGAAATCATTTAAGCTCCCTGTGCATGGTTACTTTATACCTACTGAGTATGGTGCTTATCTCTTTGTTGTAAAAACTTGCATGACTTCTTACATGGTATTATACATTTTAACTTTGCCTTGTTTTTTAGCAGCATCTAACTGTGATCTTTCATCTGTGATGGTTCCTTGATATGAAGTGTACCTCATACTGCTTTTGCAAGTTCTTCTGTAATGATGCATACCTCTTTAAAGCAGAACAGAATGCTGTGAATCCCTAGCCCAGGGGTCAGCAACCCCCAGCACGCATGCCAACATGGCATGTGAGGCTGTTTTGCACAGCATGCCTCAGCTGGCCTGGGATCTGGGCAGCTGCCACTAGCCACGGAACTTGGGCTACTTGGAATGGGCGGCGGGGAGGCTGCAAGCCCTGCTGAGAATAGCTCAGGCTCCATGGCAGGCAGCAGCTGCCCACAGCCCAGGCCAGGTGTGGCAGGCAGGTGGGAAGCTGCAAACAGCTGCACCAGGCTCTAGACACCCAGTCAGGCTCCACTGCAGAAGCATCTGCGCACACAGCTTGGGGTGGGCAGCAGGGAAGAGGCCAGGGTTGCACTGCCCCCAGCCCCTTATTGGCTGTGCACCCCGAGGCACCCATGCAGCCACCGCTGTCACAGAGCCAGCCAGGACTCAGGAGCCCGGTGCAGCTGTTTGCAGCTTCTTGGCTGCCTGCCACAGCTGACCCAGGCTCTGGACAGCTGAAGCAGGTGGCGGGCAGGCAACAAACAGTTGCACTAGAGCCCTGGCACCAGCATCTTGGTGGCAGCAGCTGCACACATGCCTTGGTACACATGGGGAAGGGGTAGGGACAGTGCAATCTTGGCCCCTCCCCCGCAGTCCACCCAGATGCACTCATGCACCTGCCACTAGCAACAAGGATCAGGCCCCCTCACAGCTCCCCAGCCATCTGCTTCTGGCACACCAAGATAAGCAGTGGGTCAAGGTTAGGGTGTTTTTAGCAGTCCAACTAAAAATGTTGTCAAGCCTTGCCCTAGTTGATTTCTTGTGTAACACAGAGCATAGATATTCACCCAGTAATTTCTGCATTAAGTATACAATGACACTTAGCAGATTTTTACTACAGGTCTTGATATCCCTGTGTCCACTTATTTACTGTAATAATGTATCTTAATGTAAATATGTGCTATATACATATTTCAGAATACTCCCATCACCCATCATGTCAGTACTTCAAATAGTGCATACTTCATCTTGGTGGATGCATACCTGAAGTGGTTCCTCCCCACAGAAGGCAGTGTCCTTCCTCCACCTTCTTCCAATCCTGGTGGAACCATTCCTTCACCTGCTCCCAGGTAACAGCTAATCAGGTTAAATATGTAGTGTCAGTGCTAGACTGTACAGGCAAAGGTCATAAAAGCTGGCTTGTTTGAACTGAGTTCTCAGCACAGATGAGAAGAAAATGGCTCCATCTTTTTATAATTTGAATGTCTTATGTGTAATACTTCACTGCTGACACCAGACAACTTGAAAGTCATTTGATGTTGCTATCTTTGTTCATGCTGCCATATCCTACTGTTTTTTTGTTAAGATGGCTGTCTTTGGCACAAATTTTTGTCCAGTTTTTCATGGTTACAATTTACAGTCCCTTTCCTGCCCTTTTGTTGGTGCTTGAAAACTATGGAACTTATGCACTCTTTTCTCTAAAGGTCCCCATCAGTGCCTTTCACCTCTTATGGCATGCATCACACTAGCCTCCTGAAACGACATATTGCCCATCAGCCTTCAGTGAATGCAGACCCTGCTTCCCAAGAGATCTGGAGGTCAGAAACAATGCTTCAAGTGAGTCTGATTCTATGTTCTTTTAATTTCTTCTGGGTAAGGCTGGCTGGAAAAAACTTATTTGCAGGTGAATTTCTTTTTTTTTTACCTAAAGATGAGGTTGCTGTTCCATTCCTCTCTAACTTGCTGCTCACTGATTTAATGGAAGGGTGCAGCTGTCACTTTTTATTAATGGAATATAAAGAAGCATTATGAAATTGTTAGGCTGTAATGTAAAGTACATTGCTATGTTAACTTCAATACCTATCAAATTATATCAGTGGCTATCACAGCTGGGAGGGCAATACAGCAGTGCAAAGGCAATCCAGGAAGTTTTTGAAGAGGGTTGGGGACAACTTCCTGGTGCAAGTGCTGGAGCAGTCAAACAGGGGCCATGCTCTTCTTGACCTGCTCACAAACAGGGAAGAATTGGTGGGGAATGTACTAGTAGATGTCAACTTGGGCAGCAGAAACAAGATGACTGAGTTCAGGATCCTGATGAAAGGGAGGATGGAGAGCAGCAGAGTTTGGACCCTGGACTTCAGAAAAGCAGACTTTGACTCACTCAGGGAACTCATGGGCAGGATCCCCTGAGAAGCCAGTCTGAGAGGGAGAGGAGTCCAGGAGAGCTGGCTGTACTTTAAGGAAGCCTTCCTGAAAGTGTGAGATCAAACCATCTTGACGTGCAGGAAGACTAGCAAGTATGGCAGACCAGCCTGGCTTAGCAGGGAACTTTTCAGTAAAGTAAATCACAAAAAAAAATGGAAACTTGGACAGATAACTAGGGAAGAATATAAGAGCATTACTCATGCATGCAGGGATGAAGTCAGGAAGGCCAAAGCACAATTGGAGTTGCAGCTAGCAAAGGACATGAAGGGTAACAAGAAGAGTTTCTACAAATATGTCAGTAACAAGAGGAGGATCAGGGAATGTGTGGGTCCTTTACTGAAAGGGGGAGGTAACCTAGTGACAGAAGATGCAGAAAAGACTGAAGTCCTCGATGCCTTTTTCACCTCAGTCTTCACAGGCAAGGTCAGCTCCCAGGCTACTGCAAATGGTGGCACAGTTTGGTGAGGAGGTGAGCAACCAACAGTGGTGAAAGAAAAGGTTAGGGACTATTTAGAAAAGCTGGATGTGTACAAGTCCATGGGGCCAGATGGGATGCACCCAAGGGTGCTGAGTTAGCTGATGGAATTCCGAACCCGCTGGCCATCATCTTTGAAAACTCGTGGCAATCAGGAGAGGTCCCAGATGATTGGAAATAGTGCCCATATTTAAGAAAGGGAAAAAGGAGGGTTCAGGGACCTACAGATCAGTCAGCCTTACCTCAGACCCTGGAAAAATCATGAAGTAGATCCTCAAGGAATCCATTTCTAAGCACTTGGAGGAGAAAAAGGTGATTAGGAACAGTTGGCATGGATTCACCAGGGGCAAGTCATGCCTGACCAACCTGATTGCCATCTCTGACGAGGTGACTAGCTCTGTGGATGCAGGGAGATCAGTGGCTGTGGTGTACCTTGATTTTAGCAAGGCTTTTGATATGGACTCTCCCAGCATTCTCACAGGCAAGCTAAGGAAGTATGGGCTGGATGAATGGACTGTAAGGTGGACAGGAAACTGGCTGAAGCATCGGGCTCAGAGAGTAGTAATCAATGGCTCAAAGTCTAGTTGGCAGCTGGTATCAAGTGGAGTCCCCCGGGGGGGCAGTCCTGGGGCTGGTTTTGTTAAATGTCTCCATCAGTGACCTGAAAGATGGCATAGAGTGCACCCTCAACAAGTTTGCAGATGACACCAAGCTGGGGGAAGAAGTAGATATGCTGGTGGATAGGGCTAGGATTCAGTGTGACCTAGACAAATTGGAGGATTGGGCCATTAGAAATCTCATGAGATTCAACAAGGACAAGTGCAAAATCCTGTACTTAGGACGGAACAATCCCATGAACCAATACAGGCTGGAGACTGATTGGCTTGGCAGCAGCTCTACAGAAAAAGACCTTGGGGGTTACAATGTATAGCTGAATATAAGCCAGCAGAATGCCCTTGTTGCCAAGAAGCCTAACAGCCTACTGGTCTGCACTGGTAGGTGTGTTGCCAGTAGGTCAAGGGAAGTGATTTTTTTTCCCCTCTATTCAGCACTGGTGAGGCCACATATGAAGTACTATGTTCAGTTTTAGGCCCTCCACTACAGAAAGGATGTGGAAAAATTGGAGAGAGTTCAGTGGAGGGCAGCGAAAATGGTGAGGGGGTTGGGGGACATGACTTTGTGAGGAGAGGTTAAGGGAACTGGGCTTATTTAGTCCAAAGAAGAGAAGACTGAGAAGGAATTTAATAGCAGCCTTCAACTACGTGAAGGATGGTTCAAAAGAAGATGGAGCTAGACTGTTCTCCGTGGTACCAAATGACAGAACAAGGAGCAATGGTTTCAAGTTGCAGCAAGGGAAGTTTTAGGTATTAGGAAGAATTTTCTCATTAGGAGGGTAGTAAAGCACTGGAACAAGTTACCTAGAGAGGTGATGGAATCTCCATCCTTGGAGGTTTTTAAGACCTGCGAAACATAGCCTTGGCTGAGATGATCTAGTTGGGGATGGTCCTGCTTTGAGCAGGGGGTTGGACTAGATGACCTTCTGAGGTCCCTTTCAACTCTATTTTTTTTCTATGATTCTGTGGTTTTTTTGCAGGGGGAGAGAGGTCTGAGTCGGCTCACCATATAGACTAGTTTACAGCTGCTGTAACCTAGTTAACATTAGTGGAGTACTCTGATTCACGTTGCTGTAAAGGAGAGAATTGCAAATATGAAGTTGATTTTAAAAATGCTTTTCTTACCATGTTGCTAAACTGAAATGCTGACACTCTTCTAATACATAACACTGCAATAGACTGCATAGTAAGCTACCAGAATGTGTGTGGCCACAAGATAATCATTGCCCATAAAATGCAGGAATGGAAACTGAGGGTATATAAGTTTTAAGTCCAGCTTCTCCAGACAGTTCATTGCAGAGCTGCAGGAAATGTTCTTTGCCTTATTGTGGGAAATAATACCCACCTTGCAGGCACCAGGAGCATTTGACTCATGAATATTTTGAGAGATTCATATAATTCTGATGGCTTCTATACAAAGCATTAATAACATTGTGTTAAGCCACATGTAAAACTAAACCTGAAACATCATTGTCTTTTCCAACTAAAACCACACCAAGGAATAATTAAAAATACATTTCCTAGAAGTCAAAAGCTGAAGATGTCTCCCCTCCAAAAAAGGGAACTTGTCAGTGTTGCATTAGTGTTACAGTCTTAACCACCTTAATAATGCCCATCCCTCAGAGGTACTCTTTGGTTGACTGTGGCTTTGCCTAAACTACAAAATTTAATTTGATTCTTGCCTTTGCATAATCTTCCTCTCCTCTTTCCCCCAGTATTTGTCAGTGTGTCATGCAAATTCTTCTAGATAAGTGATTTCCTACACATACAGGAAGTGGTTGTCCCTAAAACATGTTGGGTGCTAGTGTAATCTAAAAAATAAGAAAGTAGACAGGGGGATCCCTCTGCTGAGGCTGTTATTTGCACCTCTTACAAGTGTCTCTCACTCTCTGTGCTTACACCTAATGGAATATTTTACCAAACTTAAAGAAACCTATCCTTATACTAAGTTTTCTTTCAAGGCTCTTAGACACCAAGGCATTAAAGGTAATCACTGGGTTTTTATTCCTTAAAATAGTTTGAAAGGGAAAACAAAACAGATGGAAGAGTCAAAGGGACAGGGATGGAAAGATATACCCAATACTTATGAAAAGCTCACAAATGAGCTCAGTAACATCTCCCTTTAGAGGAAGCCATAGATCCTTATTGAGCATGCCAATTGGTAAATTATGTGTGCCAGAACTCCAGATCACCATAATCCCAGATGAGTGCTCTGGTGTGCAAGCTAAACCAGCTTTTCTCTCAAAGTAACAACTGTTTTTATAGTTCCTCACTCTTCATGCTGTTTATATTGCTATAATATTTTTCTTGCATTTATACTTGCTGATTTGATTTACTGTATAAATGTTGGACCAAACTGCTTTTGTGCCACTGCAGCAGGCTTGAAGCTAATGGGGTCTTGTATGTGTAACTGCAAGAACATTTTGGCATCATAACTGCAAATTGCAGTATGCAATATAATGATACAACCATATGAAATTATACTATACTATTTGATCCTGTCATTAATGCATCTAGTAAAACTGACTTTGGAAATAAGCAAGACTACATAACTGAAACCATCTTTTGAGTGTGCTTAGACTGTTTTACAAGGATAATTTCCCCCTTTAGACAGTGATATACCATGGGCTTCCATTCATTCAGATTTGATTGATTATTCCTGGATGTTCACACTCTTCCCCACCTAAGAAAATGTTTGTTTTACAGATCTTTGTTGAAATGTGGCTTCACCATTACTCACTGGATATGTATCAAAAAATGCAGTCTCCACATGTCAAGGTAATAGCTTGTGCTCCGTTATTGTGTTTCCTGCTTCTGGCTTCTTTTCTTGAGGTGAAACTCCTATCATATAGAAGATTTTTCGGTGGATAGGTAAAAAGGAGAGAAACCACTTTGTCAGTATTCAACACAAATGGGTCAACGCTCCTAAACTCCAACAGTGATTGATAGTGTGAACAAGTGCTTATATCATCTAGATCTGCCATCATTGAAAGAACTGAATTTATTTATGTATTTGTTTATTTTAAGTTGGGATTGTGGACCAGTTGCAACAAACAGTGTTACTCACGGGAACTGTAGCCCTCATGGAAGATCCCAACATAAAACATTTATATGCTAAATCCCGCAGTGGCAACTTAGCCATACAATACACTTTTACACTTTGTTTATAGAGCTAACAGAAAGTGATGTTATGTATTAACGACTCATTTTGAAGATTGGGTAGTGTATTTCTGAAGAGGAGGACTATTCACTCCAGAAGCTAAATTCCAGTGGAGGGGTGCACCAATAAAGATTTTCTTGGCTGATTCCGATAGCCAATTATTCACCAGGCATATCAGCCGATACCAATCCGATAACTGATTTACAGGAATGCAGTTGGCTGGGCAGCGTGGAGAGCCCTTTAAGTAAGTCTGTGGAGGGAAAGAGATGGTGAGGGAGGGAGTGGGGCAGGGACGGGGACTGAGGGTACTGCCCAGCCAGGGCAGTGAATGGGACCCTGGGGCGGGGAACGGGACAGGGCTGCAGGCAGCTCATTCAGGGGATCAGCGTTCTCGTGCTTAAAAATGGCAGCAGGGGCACCTGAACTAAAGTTTGTCAAATGAGCTTTAGTTCGAGTGCCACTGCCATCATTTTTAAGTGCAGGGACACTTCTAACTGGAACCGAGCAGGGTGAGGGCAGATGCGGGCTGCCCACTGTGGGCTCAGGACCCACCACACTGCTGCCTTTGCCTTGGGTGCCATGAATTGGCCATGTGTCCCCTGCCTGCCTGGCAGCAGGAGGCACGACTCGCCACTGCTGCAACCCACATATGCCCTCGGCCCACATACAAACTTGGGGGAGCACATGCCCCCCATGCCTTCCCCATAGGTGCACACAGCGATGGGGAGCTGCCCCCAGGATGAGCCACCTGCAGCTCTGTCCCACTTCCCACCCCTGCCCCAATTCCTCCCTCACCATGGGGCCTTGATTTGTCCTTCCCTATGCCCTTTCCTTACCCCATGCCCCTTCCACTTCACAGACTTACCTGAAGGGCACCACTCTTCATGGTACCTGGCCATGTGCATGCTGTGGCTGCATGCCTGCACACAGCATCTGAGGCCCTGACCAGAAGGCACATTACATTTATCAGTACATTATTGGCTACGCCAGCCAAAAAAAAGCCGATAGCCGATATTGTTAATTTTCCTTGTATCAGTGTCGATCCGATATGGCACTGATGCATCAGTGCGCCTGTAGTTAGCAGTAAACTATTCCCCATGGTTTGAATTGGGTAAAGCTTATTCTATTTTTCATATCTCCAAATTTACATGCACATCCTGTGTTTCACCTTAATGATATCTGAAACGGTTTCAGCTTCTGCAAAACTTGGGGGTCCTGTAAGAGCTTAATCAAATAATAAGACACTAAATTATAAGACCTTGTGCAGGCCTGTTCAAAAATAAAAGTAATGCACTTAGTGGAACCTGGTATTGGGAGAGTAAGAGGGCTAATATTTGAGGCATTCTAAAGATAAGGGAGTTTGGGGGTAGAGATACTAATGAAATTCAAGGTTCTCAGGGTCATGATGGAGCTTCACATAAAAAGGGATTACTCAGGGTTATTCATCTGTGAAGGAATAAGATGCGATTTGCTTGAGGGGGAAGTTCTGATCATTCACTTAAGCAAAAAACAAATTTGTTACATTTTGTTGGGGAAGATCATTGGAGGTGTGAAATGCAGTTGGTTTGGGTTTGTTTGTTTTAATTCTAAAAAGTGATTGAGGTCAAACTGCAAAGTCTTATTTAGAAATGGTAGATTTATGTTCAGGAACCCCAGCAGCATGGCTGTGCACTAGTGATGGAAAGGCTTTGCTTTTGAGTACCTTTATTCTGTGTGTCTGTACAGTCTTTGCATGAAGCTTCAGTGTTCAGGCAGAAAATGAATGCATCGCTTTAAACTTCTCTCCTCTGTTCACCCTCCATGGCTAAGATCCTTTAGTTTTCTAATGTTATGAGGGCATCTTGTCAGAAGATGACTTTTAGCCTGAGTAAAAGAGTGTTACTACACTGCAGAAACATATGGGTAAAGCTGAGAGCACTGTTGCCACATAAGGTTCCTACCTAGATGCACTGAACAGGATTGGAGAGAAACGAAGGCTGCCTGCCTTTTTACATCAATCCCTGACTGTTTCCCCCCCCAAAATAGCTAGTCATGGACATGTAGAAATTCCTCCTTGTGCTGGGGTTCAGGAGAGTGCCATCTTCATTCAAAAAAAAACCAAACAGTCCAGCTCCAACTTTCACCTCCAGAACTCTCAGATGGGTATATGGGATATGGAGACAGGAACGCCTCTTCAGCAATGGATACTTGTACAAACCATACTGAGGGTTTCTGAGTGGGCTGAAGAAAGCTAGTTAAACTCAGTTGTTCAAATAAAAATGGGAAAAGAGAATTTCTGAAAGTGAGAATTCTTTTTTTAATTCTTGAGACTAAAAATCCTCAGAACACTGTAAACGTTAAAAGAAAAATGATTTAGTGATTATTAAACTTCCCCTTTACATACTTCCACTTGTATGCCTGGAAAGAGAGAGGGCTAATGCCAGAGTGCCTCAGTTGCTGGGCCCACAGCATTTTAAAATACCGATTTTTTTTTTTTTTTTTTTTTTTTTTTTTTAAATGAGAGAGAGAGAGACAGGCAGGAATTAAAATGATTCACATTGATTTAAGATCTTTCCTTACTTGGTGTCATGGTACAGTATTGGGGCTAGGACATGGGGATGAGCAGTAGTAGAGTTTACTTCAAGAATTACTATCCTTTCTGCTTTGTCCTGTTTTAAATTGCTTCTGAGTGAAGAGTGACCCTGGAGACAACAGTTATTATGCTGTGTTCTTTACATCAGTTCAACTCCCTTCTGTTTTAATGTTCTCCCATTTCTATTTTGCTTTCCCCTCTCTGTCTGTTTCCCAGATGCTCAACAGGGGCCAAATCTGCAGTATCTTTCCCTTTTAGCTTCTGCTTTTGTCACAGCAAACCTTTAAAAAAAGGAGTTAATTACCTGCTGGAATTTCTCTATTGCTTGCTGCCCTTCCAGTCTCAGGTGCCACAGATCTCAGGACTGCATGTAGAACACACTTCAGCATGGGAGGGAGTTAATTACGGATGCAGAAGATGGATCCTGCTGCTGGGGAGCTTGCAGTGGCATTGCTGCTGCTCATCCAGCAGTGTAGAAGCAAAACAGAAGACACCTGAAAAACCGAACTGAACATAGAGAGAAGGGGTAGTAGCTCAAATGTAGAGGAGGTGTGATATGGAGAGTTGGTTTAGATGCCTGATATTGTTTATCTGGGTCTCTGTGTAGGTGTATGTTTTTGGTTTTGGATTTTTTTAAAATTTATTCCATACATGTGTGTCTGGCTCCAGTATCCTCTTCACCTGCTAAGTTGATGAGCTTTTAGAAAATAATTCTGTGTCAAAGGAATTGTATCTGAGGCTTCCAAAGATTTCACTATTTGGACGAGATTCTGTCATGGCTGGGCTTTTAGATCTCCTGGTCAGCCTGTATATCGGGCATGTCTATCTTTGTACATGGTATTTTTGTAATAGCAGAGAATATTTGCTCTTTGAACAGATTTGTAATCTACAGAAATGGTGCCTGCCTTTACCTAGACATCCAAGGTTTGGACCTTGTGCTTTTCTACCTGGTCCCTGCCAAAACTGCAGTTGATTGCACTACTTGGCACACCTCCAGTCACCCAGCACCTTTTCCTTTACCTCAATGTCTTGAGGACAAAGTGCATCTCCCCATCACTGGCATAAAAGCAAGAATCCGTAATCTTGACTTCTCAAGTGTGCTGCAAGCTTACTAATGGAGTAACTTTTCACTGTCGCTATGAAAACTGCAGCAGTGTTTCCAGAAACAATTGAAAATATTCTGTGTGGTTGTCCCTCTCTCCTATTCTTTGGGCTTGCAGTCTGCTTTAATGGGGAGGCTGGACTTATTTCCATGAGCCCCAGGTTGCCTCAGTTATTTTGACAAAAGCTATATGTCTTTCTGCACTCCTTTTTAGGTCACTGATACAAACCTACCTGTCTTTGGAGTAGCAGGAGGGGTCATAGCCAACACAGTCATAGGTCATCCTCCCCACATGCACATGACTCCCATATGTTCAAAGGGAACTTGACAATAGTGATTTGTCAATTATTTTCCCAGCTTGAGAGAAGACTGCAGAATTGAGCAACTAAGCACAAGAGGAGAAGAGGATACCATGGCTGCAGCTGTTGTGATATGTTGTCATTGACTTATTTGTGACATTCGTTTTTTTGGGTTTGTTTTTTTTTCCCACCGCTCCTCCTTGGGATCATTCTCACTGTTGTTTTTTTTTTTTTTCTCTTGCTCTCTTCTCTCCTTTCCCCCTCCCTTCCTTTTTGTTTCTGTTGTCTCTCAGCTGGAGGTTCTCCACTACCGACTCAGTATCTCCAGTAAACACCACAGTAGTCCTGCCCAATCCGGCTACCAGGCCCTCCACGCATACCAAGTATTATCATCTTTTCATTTTGTTTCCTTTTTAAAAATCTTGTTCCATCATGTAATCTGCAAAGTGTATTAATTAGCACTAGGAGAAAAGGCTGGTTGTATGGCTAACGTATGGTTTGCAAGACAACTGAGTATATTGCACCTGATATAGAGAAATGCTAATGAAGGCCTGGAAGAAGTTGTTAGAAAGAACAATTTGGGATCCCTGTTTTAAGAGATGAATCTCTTCTAATGTGTTACACAGAGAGTTTTGTGTATTAACATCTCCTGGCCCAGCAGCTTGCTTTGCTTATGGCAGATGTCTTTCTGTCTTTCACTGCTCATTTTATATTAATCTTGCACTGAGTGGGGGATAAGAGATTGCACAGCTGTACCTGTAAGGAGTGAGATAGGTAATGTGTCAACAATAGTTCTACACTAGTAGAATGTATCTGGATGATTCTAAACTAACACTGGCAGCTTGAGCTTGACTGCTTAACTTTGCTGAAGGGTACATGGGTTGCACATTTGCAGATTGTTCAGGAAATGAGCATTCCTGTTGGAACAGATTGCTGGGTTCACCTTCCCTACTTATTCATTGGGTTCTTCCTTTGGTTGGGCTTGTATTCCATAAAGCTCCTATTCTAACCTTGTGAGAATTCTCCTTACCTTATAACTATGTAGTTCTTTGCTTTTCTATATGTAGTAGGAAGTCTTCTATGTAGAATATAAATGTAAAATGAATTTACAAGTGCTCTGCCTGTTGTGATGCTGTTGATCCATGTAAGGGGGCAATCGCAATAATTGTTAGTATAAAAACAAACCATGGAGATAAAAACTGCAAAACCAGCTGTGAAAAATTACATAAAACTATAGCTCTTTTTTGGAAGTAGTCCAGCCAAAATTGTCAACTCTAACTAGTAATTTTGAGTGCATCCATTTTTGGGTTCCCAACTCAAAAGTAACTTCCAGGGGCCTGACTTGGAAATTCAGACCCCTTCAAGGTCTAAGTCTGAGCATCCAGAAATCATTTGTCACTGTTGAAAAATCTTGACCTAAGTTCCTAGCTCTGGAGCTCATACTGTACCCTCCCCTGCAGACTCTGGCTAGACTGATTCACAGCCATCTTCCCACAGGCATGCTCTCCTATTTTAACTCCACCTCTGCTGGGAGCAGGGTCTGGCAGGAGTACAAGGGGAGTCGTATTTAGTCACAGTAATAAAGCATCCCATGCTTTAGAGAAGTCACAGTTTCAGCTACTTTCCTGCAGTAAGGACCCTTTGTGGCCTACTATCCATCAGAGCCTGACCCCTTTTCTAGAGAAGCAAATGTGTTCAGAAAATGTTCACACCTTCTTAAATGTCAAAAAAAAAAAAATGTTTAACTTCCCCATAGGCACTGCAAGTAGTAGTAGGATTTAAGCTGTCACTAGTGTGCCACAAAGTCTTCAGAATTATGTTTAAACTAAAGAGGGAAGTAGATGTTTAAAAAAACAAATCCAACAAAATAGCCGCAAACAAAATCCTAAGTCTTGTCCTAGTACAGCTCCTTTCCCATGTCCATGGAACTCTGCTCACAGGCACTGGCAGCACAGGCAGCCCAGAGTGATAATGCCATGGTTCTCTGTTATCCTGTTGCCTTTGTTTGTCTAGTCTTGATCTCCCACAAACAGCAGAGCTGAGAGCCTTAAGAAAACTGAGAGCACTCTTCACATCTGCCTCCAACGGTGGATTGAGACTATTTTCCCCAGGGCAGGAAAACATAGCAGTACCGTTGATTGTTCAGTGTCACCAGGCTCTGGGGAAGTAGGGGGGGCTTTTTATGGGGGGGATGTCTGGGACAGATTGAGAATTGGTTTCTTTTTATCTTCCCACACATCCTTATAGCCACTCATCTAGTAGCAACACTACCACCCCCCTTCCTCCCAACTCCTTGGTTCCTTATATTGAAAAAGATCTTTCCAATCCCCCACTGTCAAGAAGGAGACTGAACTGCCTTTGAATAATCTTTAACCTATGTTGATGGTTAAAGTAATGGACTCGTTCAGGCTCTGAGCAACAGAAGCAAATACCCTTCTTACTGTAACTTTTCTAGGATTCTTCTTTCTTAGAAGGCAGAAGAGCATCAGCATAGGAAGAAAGGCTCGATTAAGAGCTAGCTGAGAGCATAACAAAGGTTCTGTTGTGCTATCTGCAGCAGCCAACTTAAAGCAATAATTAAAGGATGGATATTCTTTTTTTCAGGGAGGGGTAAGTTAAAATAAAACTTCCTGGTGATGTTCTGTTAGTACTCTTTAGAGGTGAGTAGAACTGGAAATAATTTGCAGGAGAAACCCATACACCCTTTCTCCACACAAACATGGTGACAAAATGGCCGCATCTGCACAAGTGTGGACGTTTGGTTCCCTGGGGACGAGCAGCAGCGAAATGCCTTGCATCACCACTACTTGTCCCCAGGGAATGCCTGTACCACGCACGCTTTGGCACATGGCAAGTTACCCTGGGTGGGGTAGGGGAGGTTGGGGCCAGCACTGGGCAGGTCCCAGCAGCCTTATCTGGGCTCTTGGGGGCCTCCCGGGGCTGCAGCATTGGTGATTCTGCCGCATGGAGCCTGGCTGGCAGCCACAGCACAGCTCTAGATGGCCCAGCTCCGCTTCTGAGCGGCACATGCTGCCCATGCACGTGCTGCTTGGCTTTTTTTTTTCCATGGGGTTTTTTTTTACTCCTAGATGAGATATCCAAGGGTCAAAAAAAAAAAAAAAAAAGGTGAGCAGCACATGGATGGGCAGTGCTCCCTTGTAACGCAGAGAACATCTGAATGTGCGGTATGTGGCACTGCAGACAAGTTTGCGGCGCCACATACCACATGGCTGCACTTGTCTGGATGCGGCCAATAAGCCTTGCTGTTGGTGAATTGAGGGAGACAGAGGTGTGATGCACAAGCAACAGAGGTTGCTTGTTTTCTTGGGAAGCAAGTTGGTTCAGATCAGCTGGCACCAAACTAAACTGAAGAGTTTACAAAGGCAGGCTGTTCTGTTCACATTTCTGAAAAATCTCACTGTGCTGAGCTCCTTCCTGGAGGGTTAACAAAACTCCTTATCATTTTACCTGTTGCTTTGCCTTCAGGAATCATTTAAACCCACTGAGGAGCATGTGTTAGTGGTAAGACTGCTTGTGAAGCACCTGCACGCTTTCACCAACAGCCTGAAACCAGAACCAATCTCCCCCTCGGCCCACTCCCATACAGCCAGCCCACTGGAAGAATTCAAAAGGTAGGTGTGTAGTCAGACTGCCTCTTGGGCATATAGAAAACAGCAATAACTATCTCTGGGACAGTTTTTGCTTCTGTTGAGAGCATGAAAGCAGGTTTTCTGACAGCAAAGATAAAAATTGCATTATAAGAAAGATCTGAGGGTTCCCTGATGTTCCTCTTGCCCTTTGGGCTGTCAGGATTGGAAATATGAAAGGAAGTTGCTCCCAGCCAAAACATATCTTCCATTGAAAGCATTTCACTGCTATCTTTGGGTTAAAAGTGAGGAGGAATCCAGTTGTTTTGTTTCAAGGATTTTCATCTTATCCCTCAAAGGCTGGGGGCTGATTATCCTTCTGATGCACATAGTTGGACATCAGCTACTCAGCATCTGCTCTGAGAAAAGATAAAGCCAGGTTGGAAAAGTAGGTGGGCAAACTGATGCAAAAATAATTTCTCTAAGATATTCTGCAAGGGGCATGTGCAGATCAAAACAAGGTGGAAGGAAACATTGCAGTGTTGTATAATCAGATCGCCTGTAGTTGGCCCCACAGAAGCATCTGCCATGAAATTACAAGTTTTGCATATCACTGTTGCAGACTCTTTTCAAACTTGCTCTCAGATCATCAACACCTTCAGCTGAGAGCAAATTGATTGAACTTGCTTCTCTTGCAGTTTCTCAAAAATTGATTAAAAAAAATTTTATTTTTTTTTAATTATCCACCATGTGTTTGTTTTGATTTCTCATTGCAGGGTGGTGATTCCTCGGTTTGTCCAGCAGAAGCTCTATATCTTCCTGCAACACTGCTTTGGCCACTGGCCTCTAGATGCCTCTTTCAGAGCGGTAGGTACTAGTCTGTCTCTTTCTGCTGAGGCTAGACAAAATTAGAACTGCTAGTAATTCATTATGGTATCTGGCCCCATGTTTAGACTAGTGTTTCTGAAGCACTGTTTCCTATTCATGATCCTTTTTTCTGGAAAAGGGGAATCTCATATTTACACATATTAAGATAAGAGTTGGAGCTGTCGAATAGGTTTAGTACTAGAAGTGGGATTCTGAAGTTTTGGTGAAATTATTGTGGTGGTTTGTTCTCTATCCCTTATTGAAAATGGCCACCGTTACTCCAGGGAACCTTATTGGTCATATATCTATTTATCCTATTTAATAGTATGTTTGAGCCAGGTTGGCAAAAGGATCACGGGGTTAATTTCTTCTAGCAAGCTGTTGTAAATAAAGGTTTCCTCCCATGCTTGTGGGATGAGGTGATCAGAACCTAATCACAGTTGTGGGATCTGTAAGAACCTGGATTTGCTGGTTGTCGGTCAGCTCTGCTGCCACATCTGCAGTGTAACAAAACATAATGGAACAGAGGGAAGAAATTTGCATTCCACTGAAGTTAATGAGGCCAAGTTTTTATTCTTTTGTCTAGTAGTTTCTTGTTTGAGGAATTTCTATGCTGGAAAGTGAGGAGTGAAGGAGGGTTAACACACCAACACACAACTGTTCCACAGTTGCTCTTTTTAAAAATTTGTAATGGCATAAAGAAAGTATGCTCCGTTGTCCACAAGACTTTAGAAAATAAACATGCAAGATCCTCCTCTTCTAATGTAATTGACTCCTGTCTATCTGTATGTTTGCTTCAGGTTCTAGAGATGTGGTTAAGTTATCTGCAGCCTTGGAGATATGCTCCTGAGAAACCACTTCAGAGTGCAGACCCCCAGCCTCGTAGTGTTGCAGAGAAATGGTAAGAAAATATTCCTGCATAACTGGTGCAGGTCACGCTAACTCTGACATCAGCCAATGGCTTTTGCTCACTGATAACTTAAGATTTTATATAAGAAAATCCTGAAGCTAGAGTTTTAAACTCTGACTCCCATTATCACCTAGTTTATCACTAAGCTGTCAAGTTCCTCCTCCTTTTTTTAGATTGGGAAGAGATTTTGTAATATTTTTCTATTGCTGCATGGTTCATGATATGGAAGAGGCTGAGAAATAGAGCCCTACTTTTAATCCATTGCATTCATTATGA
The DNA here is from genome assembly GCF_000455745.1 of Alligator sinensis. NCBI lineage: Eukaryota > Metazoa > Chordata > Crocodylia > Alligatoridae > Alligator > Alligator sinensis. The sequence continues at coordinate 2,386,657 of NW_005841940.1, forward strand.
CTTATGGAGAAAAGCAGCCTTACTACTTACAGCAGGTGTTAAACTGGCCTACCTGCTGAGAAGTACAGGGAAGATGCATCTGGTTTTCCTGACATGAGTAAAATCGTATTATTTCCATTTACGGTTATTTTGCTTGGTGCTGGCTCTGTTCATTGTTTCCTCCATCCACCTTCCTCAGACTCCCTCCAGATGACCAAATTGAACTGTGCTAAGCCTAAAGCCTTTGTCCATGACATACTAATAGTTTTTACAGTGCTTTCTCTTTTCCTAAGACCTTTGATGGCTCTGACCATCCAGCAGTGACTATGGGCTTAATGAAGAGCCAGCATCAGTTTCGTGTGAATCATTGTGCAGGGGGAAGTGAAGCTGGTTCTTTTGATAGAAACTCTTCTTCCTGAACCACACATTAAGTTTGAGCTTGCCTCTTGAAGTCCTGTCATTGCACTGCCAGGCCACCTACCCATTTTAATATCTTCTGATGCAAACTAAGAGAATTGTTACTGATGACAGAAACTTCTTGTGTTAGGAGAGAGATTCTTGTGCATGTGTGTGACATGAAAAGAATAAGAATGTCAGTCAATAGTCTAAAATGTTCTTAAGGGTGATTTCCTTAACAGGAGGATGTTTATATAATAACTTGAACAGTACCATTCACAAATCAGTGCATTATTTTGACAGGGCTCCTTTTGTTCAAGAAAATCTACTGATGTACACAAAGCTGTTTGTGGGCTTTCTGAACAGGGCTCTCCGCACAGACTTGGTCAGCCCTAAAAATGCCCTGATGGTGTTCAGAGTAGCCAAGGTCCTCGCCCAGCCGAACCTATCTGAAATGATCCAGAAAGGTAATTGGATAACATGATGTCTACTTGCAATGTCCGGCCTTGGTTTTTTTCTCACCAATGTCCACTTCTAGCCTCCAGAGCAGGGGTGGGCAATTATTTTGGGTGGAAGGCTGCTTACTAAGTTTGGGCAAGCTGTTGAGGGCCACATGGGTTGCCCCGCCCATTTTTTGACTGGAAGTCGTGCCCCTGACCCCTGACCTTTGCTACCAGAAGTCCCTCCCCTTGTCCCCTGGAAGTACTTCTTTCAGCAAGGGGCTTTGCCATCTCAAAACTAGAAAAATACCAAATTTTATATTCCAAAAGAAAACGTCTACAACATTCATTAATTTGATTTCAAAAATATTTTTGTCCTGCTTTACATGTGTTTGTGTAGTGTACACAGAGGTGATTGCACAATAGCTTAAAATGAAGTCTTACTTTTGTATGTTGTGGGGGGTGTATAGGTTTGTGGGGAGCTGTGGGTATGTGGGGTGGGGTGTGCGAGAGGGCATGAGTGTGTCTGTGGGGGTGGATGGGTGTGGGGTGAGGGAGTGTGTGGAGATGTGGGTAGGTATGAGGCTTGTGGGGGAAGGGTGGCTGGGTTGTGTGAGGAGGTGTAGGGGGTTGTAAGTATGACAGTGTGAGGGGGGTGTATGTGTATGGTGTGTGTGTGTGTGTGTGTGTGGGACACACCCTATGAACACACGCGCACACACACACACACACCCTGCCCCAGCCCTCACTCACTCTCTCACACATACATTCCCCTCCCACTCCTGGCCCCAGGGTACCAGTGGAGCCCATGCTCCCCAATCCAGCAATCCAGCATGGGGAGACGGGGTGCAGAAGCTGTGCTAAGGCAGGTAAATGGCCCACACTGAAGTGGGGCTGGACCACTTCGTCCTCCTGGGTCCTACTGCCCCTGGTTCCTGTCATCTTTGACTGGCAGCCAGGAGCAAATACATATTAATTTACTAAATTTTTTAGGAGCCCCGTGGGCTGGATAGAATGACTTGGCGGGCCGGATGCAGCCCGCAGACCATATTTTGCCTGCCCCTGCTCCAGAGGCATGAAGATATGAATCCTGAGGCAAGCATTGACTCCTACGAAATGATTCTAAGCCCTGATATCTTTATTGCTATTTCTAGAACTGGTTCAGACATGTAAACAAGCATTTTTTTTTTGGTCATTTTTCTAAATCTGGTTTCTGTCTCTAATTCTTCTTTGTTTCCACAAAAAATAGTATTTCAATAGTAAGACTATATTGCTGGGTATAGCAAAAAATTATGCTCCTAGTTCTCATGATCACTTGAGATTATGCAACTAGAACCTCAGACCAGAAGGAAAGTGTAACAATCTGCACCCTTTGTCTGATCACAAATTCTAGGAGAGCAGTTATTCCTGGAGCCGGACCTTGTTATCCCTCACCGACAGCATCGAATTTTCATGACTCCCACCCTTGGTGGGACCTTCTTCTCATCATGGCCTCCAGCCATCACAGATGCCTCATTTAAGGTGAAGTCTCACATTTACAGCCTAGAAGGACAGGACTTTCAGTACAAACAGATGTTTGGCACAGAAATCAGAAATTTGGTAAGCAAAAACTCTGTGCACCTTTATTCTTAAGTGCACATTTCTATATTGAACATCTGCACTGTCAGGAATAAGACATGGGAGAATTTTATTAGCACTTCCAAAACGATGAAGCTGAAACTTTGGAGGAAGCTGAGGAGTATTTGCATTTTTTTTAAACGTCCCTTCACTCAGCAGTCCTGAGACACAGCACATGATTGCTACTAGCATGTCAGCTAAGGGAACGAACATGCTGGTTCTACTCTGACTGCCAGGTCACCAGGCAGATTTATATTTTCTTAGCAGCATTTACTTACTGCCTTTAACCTATTGTTTTCTCTGCTCTACCTTGTGTCTTATTTTTCAGGTGTTACGATTGGCACAGTTAATATGCCAAGCCCAGCAGACAGCAAAATCTATATCTGACCACTCTGCCGAGACCCTGGCTAGCAAGTCCTTCCTATCTTGGTTTAGGTTTGGCCCTTCTGAGATGAATGGTTCTTATACAGGCAATGACCTAGATGAAATTGGGCAAGAAAACATCAAGAAAACAGATGAATATCTGGAAAAGGCACTGGAGTATTTATGCCAGATCTTCAGGGTATGTCACTGTTTTCCAAGGGCTGTTCTTAGGAATGAGTATCATCAGGAGTCAGGGCTCTTGAAATCTATTTCCCCCTCTCATGTACTTATGGTGCCACCATTGCCCAGTCACTTCAACACAGCGTATCAAAAGTGGCCACTTAATTTGGGTAGTTCAATTGGACATCTAACCTTTCGTAGGTATTGGCCTCCTGTAAACTGCCTCAAATACAGTTGGAGTTAAGGAAGGATTGCATATCTAAATATCAAGCCTAACCCATCTAAATGTGGGAAAACAGAATAAGTATGCATTTAGGAAATACACACATATAGTCCATATGCCTATGTTTCCTGTTTACCAGGAGGCATTGTACATTTTAATGTTGTTAAAGAATTTTAAATATTTTTCTAAATGAAAGGGTGCTGCACATCAATAAGACTGGAAGATTGGTGCCTGTCTCATTCAGCTGAAAAGATAGAGAGGCTTCCTTTTGTAAAAGTTCACTTGAACAGGGCTGGTGAGAAAACAGGACTGTGCAATAGTCACGGGAAGACTAGGACGTGTTGGGACCTAGCAGTATTCCTATTTACCAAGGATTGCCATCTAATGAACACAGGATAAAATGTACTTAAATCTCAGCTTATAACCAAGACTGGTAAAAGGATCATTTTCTATACTTGCTTTGCTGGCAGTCAGTAGATATTTAGCTAGTGGTGACTTTCACTGCATAGGTGCCAATGAATAAATAGAATAGAAAAAGGGAAAAGCACAAAAATGACCAAGAAACTGGTCTTGTTTTTGACTAGTTGAGTGAAGCCCAGCTGACCCAAATGATGATGAACTGTGGGACAGCTCAAGATGAGAACGGAAAGAAGCAGCTTCCAGACAGCATTGAGAGCGAGGATGGGTTAATTCTTACACCTCTTGGCAGGTATCAGGTAAGAGGGAAAGTTGTTTTTTTTTCCAGCCAATAAACTAGAACAAGGTCATCAAATATTCAACCTGTGGGACACCTGGAGGGGCCAGGAATTTGGAGATCGAGCTTGCAACAGAATTCCAGGTTATGGAATCCACCTAGGAATGTGTTTCAGTGGTGGTAGGGGAAGCAGCAGCTGCATTAAGCCCCGTGGCTCCCTGAGCTGATGGAGCAGCCAGCTTGTCTTCCTGCTGGAGGTGGATCTAGATCTGGCCTGCAAAGAACTCCACAGTCTGGATCTAGTGTGAGGAGACCAAACAAATTTGATAGTCCTGAGCAATTTAAAGCTCAAGTCTGAAATGCCTTTTACATTTGAGACATTTTTTTTAATCTGTTTCTAGATCATAAATGGATTGCGCAGGTTTGAGATAGCATACCAAGGAGATACTGAACTGCAGCCCATCAGAAGTTATGAAAATGCCACGCTGGTACGGCTGTTGTTCCAGTTGTCCTCGGCAATTAATCAAAGGGTGAGTGCAACATGAAGTCTCCTTTCCCTGTGTTTTCAGTTTTATAGAGATCTTCTTCATCTACTTGTGCATATGTATCGCTTATGGTACACACTTGTTCTGTACTCTCACTATTCATGTGAGTTCAGCATGAGCATGTACATGTTCCCTAGTGTTTTTAGGTAGGTTCTTTAGACTAGATCAATTTTTATTTTCCTATTGCTCAACTAGTAATAAAATATATATTTCACAAGATTCACTCAGAATCAACTTAAATGTCATCTTTATGATAAATGAGGTAAAAAGAATATCCTGCAAAAGACTGTATTAGTATGTACAAGTATAGGGAAGAGACGGCCTCTACCTCACTCCGCTGGGGAGGAGGCTCTTTTCAGCCAGACTGGCTGACCTGCTTGACCGGGCTTTAAACTAAGCCTGCTGGGGGATGGGTGGATAACTGCCAATGCAAGCCCACCAGGCAACTACTGCATAACCAGCAGGTTAGGGCACCCAAGGGAATCCACACCTACCCCAGCCCTGGAACGGTGTCCACCAGGGAGTGCAAGGAAACCTAGGGCTTCCAATGGGATACTTAGATGTCTGTACACCAATGCCAGGAGCTTGGGGAACAAACAGAAGGAACTGGTCCTCCTGCTAAACAAGAAAGACTACCATCTCATAGGCATAACGGAGACCTGGTGGGCCTCCACCTATGACTGGGCCACAGGTATAGATAGCTATACCCTGTACAGGAGAGATCATGCAGATAAAAGGGTGGGGGTGTAGCTCTCTATGTCAAGGAAAGCTACACGTCCCTGCAAATTGAAATTGGCACCCAGGGAGGACGACTGGAGTCCCTCTGGGTTAAAATACGTGGGGAACGTGGCATGGGACATGGTAGGAGTCTCCTACAGACCTCCTAACCAGAAACAAGAGCTAGACCAGGAACTTACCAGTGAACTGGCTGAGGTTGCACGCTGTCAGTACATGGATGTCATGGGAGACTAACTACCCGGACATCTCATGGGAAGAGCACGCAGCCAAATCCAATCGGTCACAAAACTTCCTCACGTGTGTGGACAAGTTCTACCTGACTCAAGAAGTCTATGGGCCAACAAGAGGTAAAGCGTTGCTGGATCTAGTACTGGCCAAAGGAGATGATCTAGTCAGTGACCTAAGAATCGATGGAAAGCTGGCTGATGGTGACCACGAGCTGATCACCTTTACTATCCACTGCAAAGCTGGCAAGTCAGTCAGCAATGCAGAAGTCCTCGACTTTAGGAAAGCTGGCTTTGACAAGCTCAGGAGGCTTGCTGTCGAAGCCCTAAGGGACCATGACTCAACGGGAAGAGGAGTCCTAAAGGAGTGGTTGCTCCTCAAGGGAGCGATCCTGACAGCGCAAGCGTTGTCCATCCCATCTCAGAGGAAGGGTAACAAAAGGGCACAGCAACCCCCTTGGCTCAGCAGGGAACTTGACCTCCTTGAGGACCTGCAGCATGCTTATAGGCTTGGCAGTGCTACGCTCGCTAGCACCACTGCTGAAAGAGACTTGGGGGTCATGACTGACCACAAGATGAACATGACCCACAAATGTGATGTCGTAGCTGGTAAAGCAAACAAAACTCTGGCTTGCATCCATAAATGCTTCTCAGGTAAATCTCAGGATGTCGTCCCACTGTATTCGGCCTTGGTGAGGCCGCAGCTGGAGCACTGCATCCAATTCTGGGCTCCACAATTCAAGAAGGATGTCAAGAAGCTTGAGAGAGTCCAGAGGAGAGCCACGCACATGATCAGAGGGCAAGAGAATAGGCCTTATGATGAGAGGCTGAGAGCCATGGGACACTTCAGCCTGGAAAAGCACAGGCTCAGGGGAACCTGATGGCTGCCTATAAGTACATAAGGGGTGTGCATCAGGATCTGGGGGAAGTCTGTTCACCAGAGCGCCCCAAGGGATAACAAGGACCAGTGATCATAAACTCCTCCATTACCACTTTAGGCTGGACATAAGGAAAAACTTCTTTACTGTCCAAGCCCCCAAGGCCTGGAATAGGCTCCCTCCAGAAGTGGTGCAGGCACCTACTCTGGACTCATTCAAGAAATGATTGGATGCTTATCTTGCTGGGATCCTTTGACCCTAGCTGACTTCCTGCCCCTGGGGCCGGTCTTGATGATCTTCAAAGTCCCCTCCAGCCTTAACGTCTATGAAATCTATGGAAGTATAACAAAGGGGTATTTTGTTTTCTAAAATAAAGAAGAGACTCCCAGCAAGTCCTTTTTTTTTCCCCCCCTCCTCTTGTCTCCTATGCATATAAATCCTACCTAATCTTCTTTTCACTTTATCCCACCAGGATTCTATAGCTTGCTGTTGTACCAGTTTTCCCCTGGTTGTCTAGTACTTTGTAATACTGAGGGGAAAATGAGCAGAACTGATGAAAATTTGTGTTGAACAGTTCTACACGTTGAAATATGCAATGTTGTTTGTTTGGGATTCCCCCCCCCCAAAATCTTGGTTAGACATGGTTGTTGACCAGAGAAAGGGGGGGGATGTTTCTCCTCCTACCTTCACTGCTGTCTTAATGAATTTTAATAATCCTCTTTCCATCTTGTCTTACTGCGAAGTAAACCAAAAGATAAAAATTGCCGTTATGAACTTAAAATCTTCATATTAATGTCATGTATTTTTACTTCCACCATTACTAACTTTAAACTTTTCTTACCTTAGTTTGCTGAACAAATGGATAATCTTTGCTCCAGGGAAGACTTCATTGGCAGTTTTTGTCGCTATCATCTTATCAACCCATTCCTTGCAGAGAGAACCAGGCACAGCCCAATGCTGAAACATAGAGCCAGACACATTCAGCGACCAAAGATCAGTCTGAGATTTCTAGCCAGCTACAGGACTCTTCTTTCCTTGTTCATGATCTTCTTCATTGCATCCCAGTTCTGTATTGGACCACTGGCCTGCACTTTCCTTATTCTTCTGGCTTACCTTCTTTATGCAGTAGTGATGACTTTCTTCACTGAAAGATGGAAACCTCACCGGCATTAACTTTCTCTGTCAGCACATTCTTGTACAGGAAACATTCTGAGATACCAAGTTGTGTTAAGTGTGTGAAAGGTTTCAGTTAAGGATGCTTTTTAAAGTATTTTTAATATAAAAATTAAGCAGGTTGCTAAACACAGATGGGATTGTGTGGTTGTAGAGGCCACAGTAATCCAGGTACATTCTATTTTTATAAACTCTTTTCTACAGTTTAGTTAAAATGCTGAGTTAAAGCTATAGTATGTGATTTTGGAAAGTAAAGGTAAACCTCCACCATTTCTGGAGCCAACCACAAATGGTGAAATGAGTTGAGCCCAAACAAACAGTATGTAGCCTCACGTGACTATATACCATACTACAGCATTTTACTTATGCCATTTTAAAGAGAAATTAGATACTGAAGCTGCAGGGTTTATAATATATCATGGTGAGTAGAGGACTGTTTCAGTATGCCAGAGGCAACAGCAGTCATGGATCATGGGATTTGGACACAAAGCTGAATACCAAAATATCAACAGGATGTGAATGACAGTATAGCCCAGATTAACTTCAGCACAAGAAACTCAGAAGAAGCCCAAGGGTGAGGGGTTGGAATAGTTTGGCTCAAAGACGAGATAAGGGAGATGGAGAAGAGTATGTGCATGTGTATACATGCATGCACACACTTTTGCAACCCAAAATTTACTGCATTACAACTCAACACTTGAGGAAGAGCTGCCATATGCAGTCCTGTAGGCTAGCGTTTGCTTGTTAACTCTCCTTTTTTCTCTCTGAAAATTTGTCTTCACTGCTTACTGACTTCAAACTATGAGTCCTCTGCTGAGGTGAAAAATTCAGCTCATCTCAGCTAAGGCTCCACTAATGTGGGTATCCTGTGGTGCTAGCAATCAGCCCTCCCACAGTACTGCACCAGTGCCCCTTCGACAGCCTCTAGCATGGAGCTACCCCAGGAAGTGCTAAGTACCATGGAAGTGACACTTTACCATTACCTACAAAATGTTAAAGACAACTCTAAAGAGACATGGTTGTTGACCAGAAAGAAGTTTTTCTCCTCCTGTCTTCACTATGTTAACAAGTACTAAGTTTTGAAAGACTTGAAGCAAACTGGAAAAAAGAGCACTTCTGATTAACAGAGAGCAAGTGGCAGAGATCAGTCGGCTTAACCCCTTCTGTGAAACTGCCCGTGGGCGCTGCTGCGCTCCTCAGGGCCCGAGGGGCAGACAGAGGCAGTGGATACCCACTTGCATGATGTGGAATAAGTGTTCGGTTCACTGTCTCCTACATGCATTTAATGGATGCTTATAAATGTCAGTGTGGAAAACACCTAACCTGGCTCTGACTTGGGCCTTTTTTTTTTCTTTCTAGTACTGGGGGGCAGCGGTGCGTGTTCAGCGTGTCCCTTCTCGTTCCCAGCTGTTTCACCAGCCCCCGACCCCACGGGCGGCCCCGTTCAGCCCGGGGCGGGGGGGGCAGGCTTCTTCCCCTGCGGCAATAAACCCCCCTCGCTGCTTGGGTTTTTGTTTTTCAAAGCACAAAGTGTCTAGCGCGTTTTGGCTCCCTGCGGAGCAGCCCCCCCCCGGGCCGAGTCCGCCGCGGGTCTCCGCGATGCAGCGAAGGGGCCGCTTCTCCGGGCAGCGCAGCTCGGGAGAGCGAAAGGCGGCAAACGCGTGGGCGCCGCCGGGACGCTGCTCGCCGCGGGACCAGGTCGGACGCAGC